>NC_090322.1:154368218-154686763 GCF_040869045.1 Eurosta solidaginis | reverse complement strand
CCTCACCCACACAATTGTATATGCATATGTGTATCTAAATGCTGATGCTTTTGTGGACATGCTCATAAAAGGCTTTCAGCTGTAAATGAAAGTTGAAATGACTAGCGAAAGTGAAAAATCTAAAAGTTATAGAAATTTTGCATTTATTCAATTTCTCGGTTTTCCATTTGGACGAAGTTGTGACAGCAAATCACATGAAGTTAGCAAAAATTTCAGTTTAGCAAAAAAAAGTGAGTAAATATAGAAAAGCTTTTGACTCATTATGCAAAAAAAAAATATATAATAAAACACAAATGTTTTGCGAATCTGCAAAACTTTTCCTTGGATGTTTACTCAAACGTGTCACCCCTGAATTAGCTAAACGTTGAACTGTTAGAAATAAAAAAAAAAATTGGTCTTTAGATTTCATATGAAATTTTGTGTTATCTACATGATAAAAATTTTTTTTATAAACTTGATTTTAGAGACGTGCTCCCCTTTGAAATTTGTTGCAGCAGCATGACAAAGTCAGATATTTCATTAGCAACCCCAAAACTTAAATATAATATGCCAAAATTGTATTAACTATTTTAAAGCTCAGCGTTTATTTGTAGAAAAGGACATTTTAACACTAAAGAAAGAACGGTTATAGTTATGGATTAAAAAAAATCGAAAATTATTTCGATGGACCATTGTCCGTCCATTCGTTAACACAACTACTGATAACTTGAGAAAAATAAATGATAAAAAATACAAGGCGTGATAACCTTCGAAGATAATTTAGGCCAAGCTTCTCTTCATATTTGCGTCGTGCTCCTTTTAATTTTTTATACAATTCGGGACCAATATGTTTTACGTTGACTCCAAACCGCAACTGCAAGGTAGATGAGTTTTCACTAAGAAACTTTTCATGGCAGTAATACCTTCGGTGTGTATAATCACTGCCGAGGGGTAAGTCAGGTTAGAGCATCTTTTTTCATATTGAAAAAGCACGTTTCTTAATTTTTAAGGATGCTTTACACGGGACTTCAGTGCCGGATCTTCGGTGTAGTAGGCGGAGTACGTTACTACCAAACCACGACGGCGCAGGCGTGAATAGCAGTAGTCCGGCTAAAAAGCCACAAGAAGGCGCCGAAATATCCGCGGAGCTGTTCAGACACGAAGGGGAAGAGTTGGTAAAGAGCATGCATGAACTACTATGCAAGATATGATCGAATGAACGCATGTATCCAGATTGGAAGTCGATCCCGCAAAAAGCGCCAATTAGAGTTCGTCGTCTCTTGTCAACAAGTGCTTCTTTAGTCTCAGTAGGCAATTGTAAAAGTAAAATCCTCTCTCGACGAACAAAAATCAAGCTAAACGTCACTCATTATGTTGCATGTATCCTTAACGTGGACGTTGTCTTGAGAAGATGAGATGACTCTTGGCGTGATCAAGGGAAACCTCTTTTTTTGCCTTTCCATATTTCCACGTTTGCGATAACTGACCCCAATCGAGAGCACCAAGGGCCAGCGAATCCTATTGGGCTTTATTCATTTCATTTCATTTCAATTATTTAATGATCAAAATTACTAGTACAATAAGATTTGAGGTGTTTCACAGTACAACATGAAAGGAAAGATAGTTATAAGTAGTAAAAAATAAATAAAAACAAGTAAGGAAGGCTAAGTTCGGGTGTAACCGAACATTACATACTCAGTTGAGATCTATGGAGACAAAATAAGGAAAATCTACATGTAGGAAAATGAACCTAGGGTAACCCTGGAATGTGGTTGTATGACATGTGTATCAAATGGAAGGTATTAAAGAGTATTTTAAGAGAGAGTAGGCCATAGTTCTATGGATGGATGCCATTTAGGGATACCGCCATAAAGGTGGACCAAGGCTGACTCTAGAATTTGTTTGTACGATATGGGTATCAAATGAAAGGTCTTACTGAGCATTTTAAGAGAGAGTGGGCCTTAGGTCTATCGGTGGACGCCTTTTCGAGATATCGCCATTAAGGTGGACCAGGGGTGACTCTAGAATATGTTTGTACGATATGGGTATCAAATGAAAGGTGGTAATGAGTATTTTAAAAGGGAATGGGCTTTAGTTCTATAGGTGAAAGCCTTTTCGAGAAATCGCCATAAAGGTGGACCAGAGGTGACTCTAGAATATGTTTGTACGATATGGGTATCAAACGAAAGCTGTTAATGAGTATTTTGAAAAGGAGTGATCCTTAGTTCCATAGGTGGACGCCGTTTCGAGATATCGCCATAAAGGTGGACCAGGGGTGTCTCTAGAATTTGTTTGTACGATATGGGAATCAAATGAAAGGTGTTACTGAGAGGGAGTGGGCGTTAGGTCTATCGGACCTATGGACGCCTTTTCGAGATATCGCCATTAGGGTGGGCCAGGGGTGACTCTAGAATGTTTGTACGATATGGGTATCAAACGAAAAGTGTTACTGAGCATTTTAAGAGGGAGTGAGCATTAGGTCTATAGGTGGACGCCTTTTCGAGATGTCGCCATTAGGGTGGGCCAGGGGTGACACTAGAATGTGTTTGTATGATATGGGTATCAAATGAAAGATGGTAATGAGTATTTTAAAAGGGAGTAATCCTTAGCTCTATAGGTGGACGCCTTTTCGAGATATCGCCATAAAGGTGGACCAAGGGTGACTCTAGAATGTTTGTACGATATGGGTATCAAACGAAAGGTGTTACTGAGCATTTTAAGAGGGAGTGGGCATTAGGTCTATAGGTGGACGCCTTTTCGAGATATCGCCATTAGGGTGGGCCAGGGTGACTCTAGAATGTGTTTGTACGATATGGGTATCAAATGAAAGGTGGTAATGAGTATTTTAAAAGGGAGTAATCCTTAGTTCTATAGGTGGACGCCTTTTCGAGATATCGCCATTAGGGTGGGCCAGGGGTGACTCTAGAATGTTTGTACGATATGGGTATCAAACGAAAAGTGTTACTGAGCATTTTAAGAGGGAGTGAGCATTAGGTCTATAGGTGGACGCCTTTTCGAGATGTCGCCATTAGGGTGGGCCAGGGGTGACACTAGAATGTGTTTGTATGATATGGGTATCAAATGAAAGATGGTAATGAGTATTTTAAAAGGGAGTAATCCTTAGCTCTATAGGTGGACGCCTTTTCGAGATATCGCCATAAAGGTGGACCAAGGGTGACTCTAGAATGTTTGTACGATATGGGTATCAAACGAAAGGTGTTACTGAGCATTTTAAGAGGGAGTGGGCATTAGGTCTATAGGTGGACGCCTTTTCGAGATATCGCCATTAGGGTGGGCCAGGGTGACTCTAGAATGTGTTTGTACGATATGGGTATCAAATGAAAGGTGGTAATGAGTATTTTAAAAGGGAGTAATCCTTAGTTCTATAGGTGGACGCCTTTTCGAGATATCGCCATAAAGGTGGACCAAGGGTGTCTCTAGAATGTTTGTACGATATGGGTATCAAACGAAAGGTGTTACTGAGCATTTTAAGAGGGAGTGGGCATTAGGTCTATAGGTGGACGCCTTTTCGAGATGTCGCCATAAGGGTGGGCCAGGGGTGACTCTAGAATGTGTTTGTATGATATGGGTATCAAATGAAAGATGGTAATGAGTATTTTAAAAGGGAGTAATCCTTAGCTCTATAGGTGGACGCCTTTTCGAGATATCGCCATAAAGGTGGACCAAAGGTGTCTCTAGAATGTTTGTACGATATGGCTATCAAACGAAAGGTGTTAATGAGCATTTTAAGAGGGAGTGGGCATTAGGTCTATAGGTGGACGCCTTTTCGAGATATCGCCATTAGGGTGGGCCAGGGGTGACTCTAGAATGTTTGTACGATATGGGTATCAAACGAAAGGTATTACTGAGCATTTTAAGAGGGAGTGGACATTAGGTCTATAGGTGGACGCCTTTTCGAGATATCGCCATTAGGGTGGGCCAGGGGGGACTCTAGAATGTTTGTACGATATGGGTATCAAACGAAAGGTGTTACTGAGCATTTTAAGAGGGAGTGGGCATTAGGTCTATAGGTGGACGCCTTTTCGAGATATCGCTAGAATGTCTTTGTACGATATGTATATCAAATTAAAATTATTAATGAGGGTTTTAAAAGCGAGTGGCCTTTAGATGTATATGTGAAGGCGTTCTCGCGATATCGACCAAAATGTGGACCAGGTGATCCAGAAAATCATCTGTCGGGTACTGCTAATTTATTTATATATGCAATGCCACTAACAGTATTCCTGCCAAGATTCCAAGGGCTGTTGATTTCGCCTTGTAGAACTTTTTCATTTTCTTCTACATAATATGGTATGTGTCACACCCATTTTACAAAGTTTTTTCCAAAGTTATATTTTGCGTCAATAAACCAATCCAGTTACCATGTTTCATCCCTTTTTTCGTATTTGGTATAGAATTATGTCATTTTTTTCATTTTTCGTAATTTTCGATATCGATAAAGTGGGCGTGGTTATGGTCGGATTTCGGCAATTTTTTATAGCAAGATAAAGCGAGTTCAGATAAGTACGTGGGCTAAGTTTAGTAAAGATATATCGGTTTTTGCTCAAGTTATTTTGTTAACGGCCGAGCGGAAGGACAGACGGTGGACTGTGAATAAAAACTGGGCGTGGCTTCCACATTTTCACAGAGAACAGTTACCGTCATAGAATCTATGCCCCTACCAAATTTGAGAAGGATTGGTAAATTTTTGTACGACTTATGGCATTAAAAGTATTCTAGACAAACTAAATGAAAATGGGCGGAGCCACGCCCATTTTGAAATTTTCTTTTATTTTTGTATTTTGTTGCATCATATCATTACTGGAGTTGAATTTCGACTTAATTTACTTATATACAGTAAAGATATTAAATTTTTTGTTAAAATTTGAATTAAAAAAAATTTCTTTTTAAAAAGTGGGCGTGTTCTTCATCCTATTTTGCTAATTTTTATTTAGCACATATATAGTAATAGTAGTAACGTTTCCGCCAAATTTCATCATGATATCTTCAACGACTGCCAAATTACAGCTTGCAAAACTTTTAAATTACCTTCTTGTAAAAGTGGGCGGTGCCACGCCCATTGTCCAAAATCTTACTAATTTTCTATTCTGCGTCGTAACGTCAACCCATCTACCAAGTTTCATCGCTTTAACCGCCTTTGGCAATGAATTATCGCATTTTTTCGGTTTTTCGGAATTTTCGCTATCGAAAAAGTGGGCGTGGTTATAGTCCGATATCGTTCATTTTAAATAGTGATCTGAGATGAGTACCCAAGAATCTACATACCAAATTTCATCAAGATACCCCAAAATTTACTAGAGTAATCGTGTTAACGGATAGACGGACGGACGGACGGACATGGCTCAATCAAATTTTTTTTCGATGCTGATGATTTTGATATATGGAAGTCTATATCAATCTCGATTCCTTTATACCTGTACAACCAACCGTTATCCAATCAAAGTTAATATACTCTGTGAGCTCTGGTCAACTGAGTATAATAACAGATATATTTTTGGTAATTTTTATAGCCTTATACGTTTACGTTATGTTAATAATAATGAGCTTAAAGGCCGTGGTTAAATAAAACACAATGTTTAAAATTTTATTGGTTTTTTTAATTTGTCAATATTTCGGCTTCAGTCTGAAGCCATCTTCAGGAACTTGTGGTTATTCTTTATTTAACCACGGCCTTTGAGCTCATTATTATTAACATAAATAATAGATATATATATCTTAATATATAAAAAACACGTGTCACCAAATTTTTGGCCGCGATGGACTCCTAAACTATCGAACCGATTTTGAATTTGTTTTTCACCCCGTGTGTAGTTTGATCTAGCTTGAAAGATAGGATAGGTCGTATCTCAGTTTATAGTCGCAATATTTTTTTATTGCAATCTTTTTTATTTGTTTATACGTAATAATAAAATGTTGCGTATACGCAGTGGCACTCATATTTTCAGGTGGTGTGGATATACTTCCGTGTCATTGCTTGGTGTTTAATTAAACAACCTGCTTATCAATAAAAAATACTATAGCGAATGATATCAAGTATAGCACATCACCAGGCCCGACGAGAAGGTGGTGGGGTTTATTCAATATGGATATCAAATGAAAGCTGTTGATGAGTGCTTTAGTACAGAGTAATATATTATCCAGAGACGGACTGGGATAGGGATTAGAAATAGGACTGGGACTGAGACTCGGAGTGGGACTGGGATTGGGACTGGGAATGGAGTAAAACAGTATAGTCGACGCAACAGATTTAAATGTGGGTACTATAAGGTCGTTTGAACAAGCGGATCTTTTGAAAGAAAGCTTATTATAAAGATATAAGGGCGTCTTAGTGAGCATGAGTCGGAAAAGGAAAATGCAGCTCCTGGCTTTGAAATAGTCGGATATTTGACGTCACAGAAGGCTAGATTTCTAACGGGATATGTAGTCGAACTTCGAAAGTCCATGCACATAGCGTGTTATATGGTTAAAGGCCACGTCTAACCTTCGAGCCGAGTGCGAATCTAGCTTATTATATATCAACTCGGAATATGTCAAATAAGTTAAAATTAGTTGGACAGCCAATTTATGGCGGGTGTTACGAGGAGTAAACATCGCCGGTAGCCTCAGATTTCGCAGTATGCCATACGCCCCTCCTATAGCCTGGTTAACGTGGTCAACACAAGTCAAACTGGCTTTGTAGTCAAGCCAAGGTTTGTAATTTCACTCACCAGTTTAACTTGGTCTGTACCAATACAAAGCGTTGGAATACCCACCTTAGCCAACTTTATCTTTGATATAGGCAAAACGTAAGTTTTATTTGCGTTATGACGAATCCCGTTGTTATTAGCCCAATGGAAAATTTCTGAGATGTCAGCATTAAGTTTAGAACAGAGATCATCGGCTAGAAAGGCAAAGCTGGACATCGTCTGCATAAGCGTGCATAGTAACAAATTTACAGACTCTAAAAATGTCACTGATAAATAAGCTAAACAGCAACGGCCCAAGAATTGCCCCTGAGGCACACCGCAGACTATAGCACTAAGTTGTGACATTTGGGACCCTATAATTACCCGTTGGTATCGGTTTCCTAAGTAGCTTTTAATTAACGTCAATGAATTGTCACTAAAACCAAAGTAGGACTTCAGCTCAGCACAGAGCAAAATGGTGGTCAACTGAGTCAAATGCTTTGGAAAGTCAAGCAGACACAGCAACATTAGTAAGTTTTCATCGAAGTTACTACGAATATTGTCGAGGATCTTAAGCATAGCTGTTACTCAAACATGCTTAGCCCTAAATACAGACTGCAAAAGTGACAGAAGTTAATATCTCTGCACGAGGTTTGAGATTTGTTCGGCTATTAATGCCTCAAATACTTTGGGCAGGGCAGGTATTATGCTAATAGGACGGAACTCAGAAGGAGTGTCGGCATACTTCTTCTCTTCAATGGGTCGAACTGATGCAATCTTCCATTGATTAGGGAAGCAAGACGAAGTAATGCAGTGATTCACAATATGAGTTACGGCTCCAATGATGAATGGTAATACCATTTTTATAAATCTTAGGCGAATCCCATCCACTCCAGTAGCATTCGATTTAATTTTTGGTAGACACTTTATGACGTCCAAGTCCGATACAGCTTCAAATTCAAATGTATTACCGGAACAGGCGTTATCGCTGGGGATAAACGCACAGTGAGCACCGGGTGTAGGGCAGATAACAAAGGATTCATTAAGCAGGTCAGGATCTAGTGTGTAAGCTTCACCATTGTCACTGCCACATACACGCTGGCGTTTAAGGTTACACCATAAAACATTCGGAGGCAGGGAGGCGTCAAGCTTGGCAACATAAAAATTACGATTTTAGCATCTGATAACGGAAGTTGCTCTCTTCCTGGCGGCTTTGAACGAATTCCAGTTAGACTGGTAAGGGTTTGCTTTCCATTTAGATAAAGCCTTGTTACGCGCCTTGATTGCTGCCAACACTCTAGGCGTGAACCAGAACACTCTCGGCGACACCGATGATTTTCTCTTACCCAATCGCTCGGGGACAAGCAAAATACTTAGCAGATTCGAATTTAGGAACTGAAGCTTATCAGTTCCACTACTAAAGTACCAACAATTGGACCAGTTCACAGAGCTAACATCTGCAGCCAATGAGTCCATGTCAATGTTTCGAAAGTCCATAAATGGGAACGTCGTTTCAGACCCACATTGTCCAAGATCTATGTCAAGTGTACAGAATATTAAGTCATTATACAATATAAATCCAAATTGGCAAAACGCACAGACAGAGCACAATAAAATAGTCCAATAGGCTTGGGTTATTTATGTTGGAATACCTTGTGGGAATGGATGTGTTTACTACAGAGAGACCAAACACAGAAAAATTGTTCAACAAGCTAGAAGTGATGGAGTCACGCACAAGAAGATTAACATTAAAATCACCGCATAATATTATACTTTGGTAATCAAAAACAAGCGGAGATAGGCAGGCAAGGAACGGATCAAGACTTATATCCTTTTTGGGCTGTATACACATGACAGGAGGGCTTTGGAAAATCTATCACACAGCTCAACAAACAAATATTCCACGGCACAATTCTCAGATCGGAATAAGACTTTCATATTAATATTATCTTTACAGTAAATAGCTATTCCGCCTCCTTTCTTACTACATCTGTCATGAAGAACCATGGTATAATTTTCAAGGGAAAAGTGCATGTCATTAATACAACTTGAGAACCAAGTTTCAGTTACACAGATTTCGCTGCGAAATCATCATATCTGGGTAAAACTCGTATAGCTCTTCATTATGCCTTCCTCGGAACTCGCAGTCAACATTACCGCCACGACCATAAATCATAACTCAAAGCGCCATCTCACCTCCCTCGACACCGTCCATGATTCTGATCAATACATCATACTGGTATGATGTGCGACTTGTAGAGCGTAAGTTTTGTTTGTAGAGGTTAGGTTGAACTGGCCTTTCAATAAAGACCTCACATATACTAAATATGTCCATAGTGTTACCTGAATTAGCTTGACGACCAAACGGAAAAACATCAATTAGGTACCAGGACATGTATATGTTGGAGAATAACTCCGTCCTCTTGTCAGGTAGGTAGGTTGAACTGGCCGGTCCATGAGGACCTCACATAGACTGATTGAGTCCGTAGTGTTACCAGAAGTTTGTTTTAACGACCAAACTAAAAAACCCTATCAAAAACCAGGACCTATGTTATAAAATAACTCCGTCCTCTTAGCAAATACTAGAAGCTTCCTAGGAATTAAGCCACTTGCTGCTTCTAGATCTGACAGCTGTATCACTCCTAATAGCTGGTGTCTTAGCCTGGCAAGTGCAGGGTACGGGCACAGAACGTGCTCGATCGTTTCCTCCTCCAACCCGCACTTCCTACCTGCTATCACTGACCAAGCCTAGTTTAAAAGCATGTGACGCCAGAAGGCAGTGTCCAGTCAGAATACCCGTCATGAGTCTACATCTGCTATCACTGACCAAGCCTAGTTTAAAAGCATGTGACGCCAGAAGGCAGTGTCCAGTCAGAATACCCGTCATGAGTCTACAGTCCTCTCTTTTTAATGATAGGAGCAACTGTGTTAGTCTAAGGTTGTAAGACCTACACATAATCTTCGACACTTTACAGCCCCGCGCTTGAACCCACGCCTTTCCCGCTTGGTCGATCATGTGCACCTCTCGCCTTCGCTTAATCTCGCCCAATCTAATTGGGACATCTACGGAGCAAGCTTCAAGGGATGCGCCCTTTTTAGCTAGTTCATCCACTTTTTCATTCCCATCTATTCCCATATGCCCTGGAACCCAATATAGATGTATGCTTCTCCCTGTCCCGATTCTCTCCAGAGACTGCTTACACTCTAACACGCATTTAGATGCTGTGCTATGCGAGATTATTGCCTTAATTGCTGCTTGACTGTCAATATAAAAGTTAACACGGTTGCAGCTTAAGCTATTCTCTTCCAGGGTTTCTACTGCTTTGGTTACGGCTAATATTTCCGCTTGGAAAACGCTACAGTAATCCGGCAGCCTGTAGGATCTATTTATTTCCGGATCAGCGCAGTATACCGCAGACCCTACTCCTTCCACTACTTTGGAACCATCGGTGTACATATGTATCGCCTCGTCCGCCATTTGCGCACCCTTGCGCCAACCGTCCACCTCTATTGTGGCCTTAAGATCTCCCTCGAAGCGCAGATAGGGAATCATGCAGTCTGTTCGTCTTGTGATTGATGAGGCTATACTACTATGGCCATATGGTCGGCGCTCAAGCTGCCCCGAAGCACCGAGCCTGGTTGCGGTCGTTAATGCTTTGTTCTTTGCTACCAAGTCTACAGGTGGGATGTGCAAAATGGCATACAGTGCAGCCGTCGGGGTTGTTTTCAGGGCTCCCGTAATGCTAAGCATCGATAGTCTGCATACCCCCTCTAATTTTTTGAGGTATGTTGTTTTTGTGTGGCTTTCCACCAAACAAGAACCCCATAGTATAGAATAGGGCTTACAATCGCTGTAAAAACCCAATGAGAAAGAGAGGGCGATAGGCCCCACGTACACCCCAGCATTCTGTTACATACGTAGAGTGCCGTTGAGGCCTTCTTGACCCTCTCCTCCACGTTGAGCTTCCATGACAGCTTACTGTCTTGGATGATTCCTAAATATTTTGTGCAAGGTTTCTTCTGTAAGCTCACCCCTCCTAACTTAGGCCTGGTCCAATTTGGGACCTTGTACCTCTTTGTAAACAACACCATATCCGTCTTCTCCGGATTGACTTTCAACCCGACATTAGATGCCCAGGTATGAATATCGCGAAGCGCCCGATCCATAATCATGTCAAATACAAGAAGTTTTCTAGGACCTAGCTTTCTTGCTGCCTTGAGATCTGGCAACTCTGCTGACCCTTATAACTGAAGCTTTGATCTGGCGAGCGTAGACCACGAACACAAAACATGTTTCGTCCTGAAGCTCGCCTTTCCTACACCTGCTGTAACTGACGAAACCTAAGGTACAAGCATGTGACGCCAGAAGGCAGTGTCCAGTTAGTAAGCCAATCGTAAGCCTTCTGTTCGGAGATATGAAGCACTTTGTGAGTCTAATATCGTATGCTTTGCACATGATTTTAGAAACTTTGCAGCTCCGCTCTTTTTCCACACCTTTCCTACTTGATGGATCATATGCAGCTCATGTCTTCTTTTTCTCCCAAACGGACTGGGATGACTATTGTCGTTCCAGCGATTGCTGCACCCTCCTTTTTCAACTCATCGGCCTTTTCGTTACTTGTGACTGGAAACTCAGTAAGGATGTTTGGACCGGTTGAGCCAAGTCTTTCCAATGCTTCTTTACATTACAGAACACTTATTGAGGAAATACTGCGTGAGATATATACAAATAACAAATATCAAGTTGGTAGTACTCCGATAACAAATCGATAAATTCTCAATAAAAAACAAGTAAGGAAGGTTAAGTTCGGGTGTAACCGAACATTACATACTCAGTTGAGAGCTATGGTGACAACATAAGGGAAAATAACCATGTAGGAAAATGAACCGAGGGAAACCCTGGAATAAGTTTGTATGACATGTGTATCAAATGAAAGGCATTAAAGAGTATTTTATGAGGGAGTGCGCCATAGTTCTATAGGTGGACGCCATTTAGGGATATAGCCATAAAGGTGGATCAGGGTTGACTCTAGAATGCGTTTGTACGATATGGGTATCAAACGAAAGGTGTTAATGAGTATTTTAAAAGGGAGTGGGCCTTAGTTCTATAGGTGGACGCCGTTTCGAGATATCGTCATAAAGGTGGACCAGGGGTGACTCTAGAATGCGTTTGTACGATATGGGTATCAAATGAAAGGTGTTAATGAGTATTTTAAAAGGGAGTAATCCTTAGTTCCATAGGTGGACGCCGTTTCAAGATATCGCCATAAAGGTGGACCAGGGGTGACCCTAGAATTTGTTTGTACAATATGGGCATCAAACGAATGGTGTTAATGAGTATTTTAAAAGGGAGTGAACCTTAGTTCTATAGGTGGATGCCGTTTCGAAATATCGCCATAAAAGTGGACCAGGGGTGACCCTAGAATGTGTTTGTACGATATGGATATCAAATTAAAGGTATTAATGAGGATTTTAAAAGGGAGTAATCCTTAGTTCCATAGGTGGACGCCGTTTCGAGATATCGCCATAAAGGTGGACCAGGGGTGAGCCTAGAATTTGTTTGTACAATATGGGTATCAAAAGAAAGGTGTTAATGAGTATTTTAAAAGGGTGTGGGGCTTAGTTCTATAGGTGGACACCTTTTCGGAATATCGCCACAAAGGTGGACCAGGGGTGACTCTAGAATGTGTTTGTACGATATGGGTATCAAATTAAAGGTATTAATGAGGGTTTTAAAAGGGAGTGGTGGTTGTTGTATAGGTGGTCGCATTTTCGAGATATCGCCATAAAGGTGGACCAGGGGTGACCCTAGAATTTGTTTGTACAATATGGGTATCAAAAGAAAGGTGTTAATGAGTATTTTAAAAGGGTGTGGGGCTTAGTTCTATAGGTGGACACCTTTTCGGAATATCGCCACAAAGGTGGACCAGGGGTGACTCTAGAATGTGTTTGTACGATATGGGTATCAAATTAAAGGTATTAATGAGGGTTTTAAAAGGGAGTGGTGGTTGTTGTATAGGTGGTCGCATTTTCGAGATATCGCCATAAAGGTGGACCAGGGGTGACCCTAGAATTTGTTTGTACAATATGGGCATCAAAAGAAAGGTGATAATGAGTATTTTAAAAGGGAGTATTCCTTAGTTCCATAGGTGGACGCCGTTTCGAGATATCGCCATAAAGGTGAAGCAGGGGTGACCCTAGAATTTGTTTGTACAATATGGGTATCAAAAGAAAGGTGTTAATGAGTATTTTAAAAGGGTGTGGGGCTTAGTTCTATAGGTGGACGCCTTTTCGAGATATGGCCATAAAGGTGGACCAGGGGTGACTCTAGAATGAGTTTGTACGATATGGGTATCAAATTAAAGGTAATAATGAGAGTTTTAAAAGGGAGTGGTGGTAGTTGTATATGTGAAGGCGTTTTCCAGATATCGACCAAAATGTGGACTAGGGTGACCCAGAACATTATCGGTTGGATACCGCTAATTTATTTATATATGTAATACCTGGCAAGATTTTAAGGGTGTTTTATTTCGCCCTTCAGAACTTTTTCATTTTCTTCTACTTAATATGGTAGGTGTCACAACCATTTTATAAAGTTTTTTCTAAAGTTATATTTCGCGTCAATAAAACAATCCAATTACCTTACCATGTTTCATCCCTTTTTTCGTATTTGGTATAGAATTATGGCATTTTTTTCATTTTTCACAATTTTCGATATCGAAAAAGTGGGCGTGGTCATAGTCGGATTTCGTTCATTTTTCATACCAAGGTAAAGTGGGTTCAGATAAGTACGTGAACTGAGTTTAGTAAAGATATATCGATTTTTGCTCAAGTTATCGTGTTAACGGCCATGCGGAAGGACAGACGGACGACTGTGTATAAAAACTGGGCGTGGCATCAACCGATTTCGCCCATTTTCACAGAAAACAGTTAACGCCATAAAATCTATGCCCCTACCAAATTTCAAAAGGATTGGTTAATTTTTGTTCGATTTATGGCATTAAAAGTATCCTAGACAAATTAAATGAAAAAGGGCGGAGCCACGCCCATTTTTAAATTTTCTTTTATTTTTGTATTTTGTTGCACCATATCATTACTGGAGTTGAATCTTGACATAATTTACTTATATACTGTAAAGATATTAAATTTTTTGTTAAAATTTTACTTTAAAAAAAATTTTTTTTTAAAAGTGGGCGTGGTCCTTCTCCTATTTTGCTAATTTTTATTAAGCGTACATACAGTAATAAGTGTAACGTTCCTGCCAAATTTCATCATGATATCTTCAACGACTGCCAAATTACAGCTTGCAAAATTTTTAAATTACCTTCTTTAAAAAGTGGGCGGTGCCACGCCCATTGTCCAAAATTGTACTAATTTTATATTTTGCGTTATAAGTTCAACTCATCTACCAAGTTTCGTCGCTTTATCAGTCTTTTGTAATGAATTATCGCACTTTTTCGGTTTTTCGAAATTTTCGATATCGAAAAAGTGGGCGTGGTTATAGTCCGATATCGTTCATTTTAAATAGCGATCTGAGATGAGCGCTCAGTAACCTACATACCAAATTTAATCAAGATACCTCAAAATTTACTCAAGTTATCGTGTTAACGGACGGACGGACATGGCTCAATCAAATTTTTTTTCGATCCTGATTATTTTGATATATGGAAGTCTATATCTATCTCGATTCCTTTATATATGTACAACCAAGCGTTATCCAATCAAACTTAATATACTCTGTGAGCTCTGCTCAACTGAGTATAAAAATGCATAAAGGGTTGGTAACATTTCGATGAATTTTTGATTTAACATCGACAAACTTTCCATAACCTATAGATAACTTTTGGATAAATGTTTCATAAAATATCGAGAATTGTTTAATTCTTAATCCATAATTTTTCGGTAAGACTTCAATACAAAATCGATAGCTCGTTTACACATCATTGCAAACATACCTTAAGTATATCGTTAACTCGTCAATGTCAATAAAAAATTTAAAAACCCCGTCGATAACAAAGCGATAATTCGATGATAACAACCTTCTAATGAAGTTTGTTGACAAATTGTTAGCCAACTTTATTTTTAATTGACTTTACTCTTTTGCCCCTTTCTTCTCTTTACTTTCCTCTAATCTCCTCGCCATGCCTTAACCTGTTGTCTCAGTTCGCTCATGTCAACTCTACCTTGTTCATAGCTCCCACATTAACGGTCCGATTCTTAGCGTTACCGGTAAAATGGTACCCAGAATATTATGTAGCCGAAAATCGTTACCAGTTGTTTTATTCGCGATTCTGACCAAAGTGGTAACGCTGTCATCACCGAAAAACTCACCAGTGTGTATATACATATGTGCATACATGCATACGTTTTTACATAGCTATATTGTAATATATACTATGAAATTACATGGAAACAAATATGTATAGCAAGAGGCAACACTTTTTTACTATTATGTTTACTTATTTGCGCTCACAATTCTTTATTTTTCAGTATTGCCTTTTTTCTAAACAACAGCTTATGTAAGGTTACATCGATGTTACCACCTATTTTAGTGGGTAAACAATTATCCGGCTACTTTCGTGGGCAGAATACCAAAAGGGTACAAATGTTACCACATGAAGAAAGTTGCCGTGGTGAAGAAAGTCGTTACCATATTAGAATCAGGCTGTAAGCAACAGTATTGTGATTAAACTTTCGCTTACATTCTGTATTACTTCATACAGTAATTACGTATAAAAAAGGCGTACCACTCAGTAGGCCCGAATTTAAAATCAACATTTAACCCCCATATCGTATACCACTTACAAAGATCACAGGTGACTTACGCTTACATTCAGGGTTCCTCCATACCGTTTGCGGCATGTTTACGGTTCCCCTCATAAATTCAGAAAACAAAAATTCATATACACATTTTTTCAGAAAACATTAGTCAGAACTTTTTTCCAGGAAGCCAAATTTCAGAAGTCACAACTCCGAAACAAAAGTTCAGAAAACAAAATTGAGAAGTAAAATATCAGAAATCAAATTTCAGAAGTCGAAATTCAGAAGTCAAAATTCAGAAGTCAAGATCAGAAGTTAAAATTCAGAAAGTAATCAGAGAGCAGAAAAATTTTAAATTTTGCGCAAAATTAAGGTACTACCAACCATCTCGTGAACGATTAATATGACCACATTAAACCTTCTAGGCCCTGCCACCCCCTGGTCCCTTGAGAAGCTTCAAAGCTGTGTATTGCCCTTATCAACCGCTTGAATCCCTGTAAGTTCACTTGAAAAAAATAAATGCGAAAACGATTTAATTAATTACATGCACACAATTTGAAATTTTAGATTGTGCTATTTTTCTTTATATGTACAAAATACCTTCCAAATAAACAAACGTGAGAAATTTAATGTTTTTTCTGTCGTCTAATTACTTTCCGAATGTTGACTTCTGAAATTTGACTTCTGAAATTTGACTGCTGAGACTCCAGTTCTGAATTTTTACCTCTGAATTTTGTCTTTCTGAAAACATGGTTCTGACGAATGTTTTCTGAAAAAGGTTTGTTTCTGAATTTTTGTTTTCTGAATTTATGGGGGGCACCGATGTTTGCATATCGAAAATTATTTAGCGAAATTTGATAAAAATTTTTACTGCAATTTTTGTGTTCCATGCTGTATATTTCATATCGGGATCCATTATATGCAGCAACAGGAAGTTGCTGGAGAAAGGTAGAAGTGTGTGCCAATCAATTCGAATACGCTGAAAAGTCCAACATTTATGTCATCAAAGGCTGTCAAAGTAACGGAAATGTAAAATATAAAAAACAAAAAAATTTGCAAATTTGCTTTTGTTTTAAATTTTTCAACGGATGTTCATGTAATGTAAATTTGTTCAATTCAGCTCGGGGCACCAATTTCCGTTGATTAGGTTTTATTCTACATATTTGATTTGTTTGTAAGAATTCAATGTATGTGTTTATATATATATAAACTAGCATATATATACTAAGATATATTTCTTATAAGCCATAATAACAAAAAAAAAAAAAATAAAAATTTTACTGCAAAAATTTTTCTAGATTTTTGTATGTTATGTTAATAGAACTACATACGTACAGGACTACAGATGTCCTGCTGTTTTCTATTTAGTTCTCAGCGGCATTTTAAATTTTCCAGATTATATTTTCTTGATACTAACAAGAAATGTTCCCAAATTATAGGCACGCATTAGAAAAACCACCAGACATGCGTACACATGTGTATGTGGTAACAAGAACAATTTTTGTGAAGCTATTACTTAGGAAATCGATCATACAAAATTCGGGTTCGGTTTTGAGTTATACATTTAAAAAGGCGTAAATACCAAAAACTTCTGAAGTTCATTTATGAGAATTACTTCATCGCTGCCCAGGAGATGAAGTTATAGCACAACAAAAACATATAATTTCGAGCTATTTGTGAATACCTTCGTCAGCATGTTATCGGTAGCAACCATTGCCGACCAGTAATTATTTTGCTATCGGCATATTATCGAAAGCTAAATTATCGTCGACCCTATAACGAAATAATAATGCAAGCGTTTTGATATCGCGGAGTTATTAGTTCTGCTTCCAGTTGTAACGATAAAGAGACTGCTCCTTGGTATTTTGGAGTTTTATTTATGTTTAATGTCCTTTGCTATTGGTTCAGTTGCGTTCCGAAGCGTTTCGAGAACGATTTGTTTTAACCACCTTGAACCTTCTTGGTCACTCAACGCTCTCCTTTTGTGACCAAAGACAGCCTCGCTAACTAAATCAACATAATTCGCCGCTGTAAGGTCAGGTCGACAATCGGGTAGGAGAAGCAATTTAAAGAGCTGGAAACCCTCGTAAGGATTCTGTGACATAATCCCTTGAGTCACGGTTATTCGGCTTGTTCTTGCCTTTTTATGGGCTTGTTATCCATATGATAAAGGTGTCCCGTCGATTTTGTGTTGACCTTTTATTGGTAGCAGCTGAGTCGTCTAACAAAAATCCAAAAATACGCCGACTGGAAATAAGTAAAACGCTTATAACGAATCTATAGCTTTTCGATAACAAATCGACACATATTTTATATCAAATCAGTAACACGCTGATAACAAATTGTTACACTCCGATAACAATTTGAAAATGTTTCGATGGCAGTCGATACGCCTTTGATAACACATCGATAATTTTCGGTAAAAACTGGACGATAAAAATTAGGTAGAAATATAGATAGAAATAGATAGATTATGTAAAACATATCCACAAATTTTCGGTACTAAATAGATAAAAATGAATGGATCCTCATTAGGGTGGTTCAAGATCTAATAGTAAAAACCAAAGTTGAATATTAAGGCCAAGGGACCCTCCACTCCTTTTATATTTAACAAAAGAAGTGAGGAGCTAAATTTTCAGAGTCATAGGTCATAGGTAGGAAGGCAGTGCTCAATGCTGTTTAAAATCTGAAAACTGGAATTTTTCTAAAATTTCTGAAAAAAATGATTAGACATATTAGGATACAAGAACTTTAATATATATGCATGTTTTAAATTAGAAATCATCTTTAAAATAAGTACATTTTATTGTGAATATAAATAATCAATATGAAGTCTTTTTATTTTTCCGTTGAAAGTGGACGGTTTCTGTAGGCTTTCTAAACGACCTTCTTTGTTGGTTCAGTCGGAACTTGTTTTCGGTTAGCCTCTGAAATCTGCACCAACAGCTGTTTTTCCTCCTCATCATTTGTTATGAGTTTGTTAAAATCTCGAGTTAGTTTAACGCCTCTTTCGGCGATGTCATTGACCACTTTGATTTTATTAATTGTATTTCTTGCCTCTTTAAACTCTGGCTTCTGTTCCCATTCACTTGGGTGTTTGTCCGAAAAGCTTTGCTTAACCCTTTCGAACCTGTTGGTACACCGTATGTACCACTAAATGTGTTTATTGGACTAATTCCTCAAAATCACATTCAAACTGAATATAAAATGTACCAAAGCAGGCTTTTTAGTTTGTCCAAAGGTACATATAACAAGTAAGGAAGGTTAAGTT
This sequence comes from Eurosta solidaginis, assembly GCF_040869045.1. Lineage (NCBI taxonomy): Eukaryota > Metazoa > Arthropoda > Insecta > Diptera > Tephritidae > Eurosta > Eurosta solidaginis. The sequence goes on along the minus strand of NC_090322.1, from coordinate 154,668,067 downwards.
CGGGTGTAACCGAACATTACATACTCAATTGAGAGCTATGGTGACAGCATAAGGGAAAATAACCATGTAGGAAAATGAACCTAGGGAAACCCTGGAATGTGCTTGTATGACATGTGTATCAAATGAAAGGGCCTTAGTTCTATAGGTGGACGCCATTTAGGGATATAGCCATAAAGGTGGATCAGGGTTGACTCTAGAATGCGTTTGTACGATATGGGTATCAAATGAAAGGTCTTAATGAGTATTTTAAAAGGGAGTAATCCTTAGTTCCATAGGTGGACGCCGTTTCGAGATATCGCCACAAAGGTGGACCAGGGGCGACCCTAGAATTTGTTTGTACAATATGGGCATCAAACGAATGGTGTTAATGAGTATTTTAAAAGGGAGTGGGCCTTAGTTCTATAGGTGGATGCCGTTTCGAAATATCGCCATAAAGGTGGACCAGGGGTGACTCTAGAATGTGTTTTTACGATATGGGTATCAAATTAAAGGTTTTAATGAGGGTTTTAAAAGGGAGTGGTGGTTGTTGTATAGGTGGTCGCCTTTTCGAGATATCGCCATAAAGGTGGACCAGGGGTGACCCTAGAATACGTTTGTACGATATGGGTATCAAATGAAAGGTGTTAATAAGTATTTTAAAAGGGAGTAATCCTTAGTTCCATAGGTGGATGCCGTTTCGAGATATCGCCATAAAGGTGGACCAGGGGTGACCCTAGAATTTATTTGTACAATATGGGTATCAAAAGAAAGGTGTAAATGAGCATTTTAAAAGGGAGTAATCCTTAGTTCCATATGTGGACGCCTTTTCGAGATATCGCCATAAAGGTGGACCAGGAGTGACCCTAGAATTTGTTTGCACAATATGGGCATCAAACGAAAGGTGTTAATGAGTATTTTAAAAGGGAGTGGGCCTTAGTTCTATAAGTGGACGCCGTTTCGAAATATCGCCATAAAGGTGGACCAGGGGTGACTCTAGAATGTGTTTGTACGATATGGGTATCAAAAGAAAGGTGTAAATGAGCATTTTAAAAGGCAGTAATCCTTAGTTCCATAGGTGGACGCCGTTTCGAGATATCGCCATAAAGGTGGGCCAGGCGTAGCTCTTGAATTCGTTTGTGCATTATTGGTATCAAACGAAAGGAGTTAATGAGTATTTTAAAAGGGAGTGGGCCTTAGTTCTATAGGTGGACGCCTTTTCGAGCTATCGCAATAAAGGTGGACAAGGGGTGACTCTAGACTTTGTTTGCACGATATGGGTGTCAAATGAAAGGTGTTAATGCGTATTTTTAAAAGGGAGTGGGTCTTAGTTCTATAGGTGGACGCCTTTTCGAGATATCACCATAAAGGTGGACCAGGGGTGACTCTAGAATGAGTTTGTACGATACGGGTATCAAATTAAAGGTATCAATGAGAGTTTTAAAAGGGAGTGGTGGTAGTTGTATATGTGAAGGCGTTTTCCAGATATCGACCAAAATGTGGACCAGGGTAACCCAGAACATCATCTGCTGGATACCGCTAATTTATTTATATATGTAATACCTGCCAAGATTTTAAGTGTTTTTTATTTCGCCCTGCAGAACTTTTTCATTTTCTTCTACTTAATATGGTAGTTGTCACAACCATTTTATAAAGTTTTTTCTAAAGTTATATTTCGCGTCAATAAAACAATCCAATTACCTTACCATGTTTCATCCCTTTTTTCGTATTTGGTATAGAATTATGGCATTTTTTTCATTTTTCGTAATTTTCGATATCGAAAAAGTGGGCGTGGTCATAGTCGGATTTCGTTCATTTTTCATACCAAGATAAAGTGAGTACAAGTAAGCACGTGAACTAAGTTCATTAAAGATATGTCGATTTTTGCTCAAGTTATCGTGTTAACGGCCATGCGGAAGGACAGACGGACGACTGTGTATAAAAACTGGGCGTGGCATCAACCGATTTCGCCCATTTTCGCAGAAAACAGTTAACGTCATAAAATCTATGCCCTACCAAATTTCAAAAGGATTGGTTAATTTTTGTTCGACTTATGGCGTCAAAAGTATCCTAGACAAATTAAATGAAAAAGGGCGGAGCCCCGCCCATTTTGAAATTTTCTTTTATTTTTGTATTTTGTTGCACCATATCATTACTGGAGTTGAATGTTGACATAATTTACTTATATACTGTAAAGATATTAAATTTTTTGTTAAAATTTTACTTAAAAAATTTTTTTTTTTAAAGTGGGCGTGGTCCATCTCCGATTTTGCTAATTTTTATTAAGCGTACATATAGTAATAGGAGTAACGTTCCTGCCAAATTTCATAATGATACCTTCAACTACTGCCAAATTACAGCTTGCAAAAGTTTTAAATTACCTTCTTTTAAAAATAGGCGGTGCCACGCCCATTGTCAAAAATTTTACTAATTTTCTATTCTGCGTCATAAGTTCAACTGATCTACCAAGTTTCGTCGCTGTATCGGTATTTTGTAATGAATTATCGCACTTTTTCGGTTTTTCGAAATTTTCGATATCGAAAAAGTGGGCCTGGTTATAGTCCGATATCGTTCATTTTAAATAGCGATCTGAGATGAGTGCTCAGGAACCTACATACCAAATTTCATCAAGATACCTCAAAATTTACTCAAGTTATCGTGTTAACGGACGGACGTACGGGCGGACGGACATGGCTCAATCAAATTTTTTTTTTTGATCCTGATTATTTTGATATATGGAAGTCTATATCTATCTCGATTCCTTTATATATGTACAACCAACCGTTATCCAATCAAACTTAATATACTCTGTGAGCTCTGCTCAACTGAGTATAAAAATTAAATCATTTTCTCCTGTGCAGTACGCTTAGTTTTGAGTTAAATAGTGAAAAAGTTCAGACACGTGTTTGGTTTTTGAATAATAATCTTTAAACAAAATTGTAACTGCCAAACAAATTATTTTTATGGAAGATATTTATTTTATTTACAAGCTTTAGCATATCTAATGAAACATTTATATGGTTTTGCTTGAGTTTGTGGAGTTTCAGTGAGCTGGTACATATACGTACCAGCAGTGCCTCTCTTCATATAAGAAGTATTCTCTCGTTTTTCTTTTATAAAGAAATACCATGTCGAAAAAACTGAGCTCAGACAAAATTACCGAACTGCTTATTGATGAAGTGCTTGATTCAGTTGGCGATGATACAGGCACAGATTTTTTAAACGGAAATGATGATAATTATTTGCCAAAATGGGGTTCGCACGGCGAAGAATCTCGTTCCCCTTCATCGTCAAATAGTGAGCTATCAGATGTTGAAAGCATTATAGCACCAAATGAACTTGTGGGATCCAATTTAGCACAAGACGATAATAAGAATTACATCTCATCAGACTTTAGGTTGTGGTCTTTGAGAAAATTCCATACCTATACATGTTATGAATGATTACCGTGGACGTCATATAAGTTCGGAAATTCCTCTCAATTCTTTGTCCTTTCAAAAATTTTCAAAAGATGGTTCCTCGAAGCCTGCGCATGTATATCGCACAATGTAGAAATGAACCCATTTCTGAGTTTCAAACCGCAAAAAAAAAAGATCAGTAAAGACTGATACAAATTATATTGGGCTCTATGTTCGTTATGTCTTATAACAAGCTTCCGACTTTAAAACATTGTCAAAACATCCTTCAATATGTAATGCTATTATCAAGCCTGCAATATTTCGTGACCGCTTCAAAATTATATTTTGCATTTTCTCAGAAACCAACTGATTGCAGTGAAACTTATTACATCGACGATGTTGTGGAGTATTTGAAAAGTACATTTAAAAAATACCGGCAGGATATGTTTGGGCAGAGAAGAGATGAATCAATGGCAAAATTTAAAGGAAGATCATTCTTAAAGCAATATATGCCACTCAAATCAGTAAAACGTGGAATAAAAATGTGGCTGCGATGTGACTCTGAGACGGGATACATATATGATTGCAATATATGCAACGGAAGATAACAAAATCAATACGGTGGAACTTTAGGGAACGTGTGGTTAAAGCTTTAGTTAGTACAATTAGAGAAAAATAGAAAAAATTTACCACCAACAAACGAAAAATAGGAAAGAAATGAGTCCTCGTTCAGGGTCAGCCGTACGCAGATCCCAATCACCAAGCCGTTTATTTCAACGAAAAAAGGGAGCTGGGCAACGTATCCTTGCATTTACCAATTCCTATTGAGACTCGAAGACGTTGCGCAAAGTGTGCGCAGGGCAAGACACAAACGAGAACAAAAAAAAATTTTACAGCAATGTGATATATCAATTTGCAAGATGTGCTTCGCAAAACATCATACTCAAAAATAAATTAGATTTATACATAATTTTCGAAATTTAGGAATTGTGTCTTTACTTTTTAAACGTTTTTCTTGGAAGTAATATACTTTTTTGGAAAACTTTTATTTTTTCAATATGAAATTTTTTTATTATTATTTGTTCGTTGAGAACTGCTGGTACAAATGTTGTACGACACAATAGTACTGGTGGTACAATCTTGTACCAGCCCCCCCATCGTAAAAATTTGAAATTTTTTTATGCAAATAATCTAACTATCTGTATCTTAATTACTTGAAACTAATTAAATTATATTTATTTAAAGTGCCGGTTGGAAAGGGTTAATGTTTAGCTTTGTAAACAAAAACATTGTTCTAATATTAGCAAAATCTGCCAATTCACATTCATCACTTAGTAAATTGGCATTTCCTCTAATCATCCTCTCCGGTGCAGGGAGAGACATCTTATTTACAATGCTTACTTGGTTTTCATGGCTCACTTTTGTGGAAAAAAGTGATAATCCGACCAGTTCGTTCCACAAATGTGACTGCAAATTTTTTTGATGGTTTTTGCTATCTCTTTATCAATTGTGCAGTATTTCGCAGCCTCTTTCCAAAACACTAGGTCATTGAAAGCTGCATTGGTGCTGATTGAAGTCTCTACCCAGTTGTTCACATACAGAAGTGCTCCAAAACGGATAAATCTTTTCAAATTTTTTTCCCCTTGTTTGGGAGATGATAAACTATTTGATTTTGGAAAAGGTGCAATTTATATGCATAAATAAGCTTAGCAATCCATCGGGCGTGATGTATTGGCCCAAGTGCTCTCCAGTGCATTTTTTCTATTGGTTGCCTCAACACCAACAGCGTCAGTTCGAGGCAGTCATCTCGAGGATGACCTTTCTTACTTAGATGATGAAACAAGGACTCGTTGGCACTATTTCTTAATTCAGCTTCTCCAGGAGAAAAAATTAATGGTGTGTAGTCTTATCGATGAACTTCATTCCATGATTCCTTCAATCTTTTAAATATGGGAATTTCAGGAGAGCTTGAAGCTCCATTATGTGATGGCGACAATGCAACCATAGAAGTTCTTTGTTCAGCTGTTTTTCAATGAAATTGCATACCCCATTCTTCATACCTGTGTTGACGCTTGTTGTGTCAAAGCCCATAATAATGACTTTATCATCGAGATGCCATGTCTTAAGACTTTTAAGTACTGCACCTCCAGTTTTCCTACCTGTTCCACTAGCCAATTTTGGCACCCGCAGAAGTTTCTCATTTACATCACCATAGGAAACTAGCACTGGTAGTCTGTCTGCTTTTTGTGAACCTAAAATGTCAGGCAAGATTTTTCTGTCCCAATGAACAACAATTGGTTCTTTTGTGTCTTCTAAGTTTGATATAATCTCTGTCGAAAATTTCTGCCTTGCTGCTTCTTGTTTTCTTTTTATCGAACTTCTTGAAAGTAGCAATGCTGCGGGGTAATGGCCAAGTGCGGCGGCAATAGGAATGATAAGCCTTACAGTCTCACGATCGGACACTTTATTCCTGTTTAAAGTCCCTGCCACATTCATGTCAAAAAAGCTTTTCTTAGCTTTTGGTTTAGAAACATCTTCGTTCTTGCCACCTAAAACTTTTAAAAAATTTTTTTTGGCTGATATAATTCATCATCAGCACCATTTTTTGAATTGCTTTTTGTATATTAATGGAACAAGTAGTGGATTTTTCAGCAGACCCCAACTTTTCTCTTCTCTTCTCTTCTTTTTCAAATTTTCTAGTGATATTTCTTGCTTTCTAATATACTCTTTGTCGTGGAATGAAATTATCATTTTACTGTCAGTTCTATGGTCAGTTAAAAAATGTTAATTTTTCATTTCATTTATTTATTGAAAAACTATTAGTACAATAAGATCTAAGATCTTTTATAGTAAAACCAAGATGAAGAACTCCTATAATAATAAAATAAGTCGAACTAATCTATGTCAAACTTAATAACAAACTCAAATTTTTAAATATGAATTTAATAGAAAAATGGTATTTAAAACTATTATCAATAGTTAATATATAAATAAATGAATTATTATTCTTTGAGAACAACACAGTGGGAAGGCTTGTTTACATTGACTAGTAATTGTGGATAGCAAAAACTCAGATATACATATTAACGTTAACTGAAATAAGTATAAAAAATATTTTAAAATTGCTTTTGTTGACACTAATTCGAATATGTGCTGGAATAGAGTTCCATGTACGAATAGCATAGACAGAGAATAGCCGGGCTGAAGTTAAATAGTTATAACTTGATTCGGGCAGATCCGGGTAAAACTAGCTTATCATAAAAGCAGCGTGGCTCTTTATAACTAATAAGTCGATAGCGAAAAATACAGTTTCTGGCTTTCAGGTAATTAGAAATTTCACAGCCCAACAAACGCGATCTCTAACCAGATAAATGGTCAAACTTACTAAATCCAAACACATAACGGATGACATGGTTGAATGCTATATCAATTTTGTGTGCAGACTGGTAACTCAGCTCGCTGTACACTTGCTCAGAGTAGCAAATTAAAATTAAAAAAAAAAAAACAAGTAAGGACGGGACTGTCTTCGGCTGTACCGAAGACTTCTTACCTTTCATGAATGCGGCTGAACAATAATCTTATCCCGTTCGTAATCTCCAACTAATCGGATGTATAAGATAAGAAATATATAGTGAACAGATGTACATACCTAACGATTTTTAAGATAAATATAAAATAAAAAAAATGGCAAAAAACCCCCTTATCTGAACGACCGGTTGTATGGGATATATATTATATATAGCTCCGATCGAAATGATTTTTACAGGAAATCTTCTATGATGTATTAGAATAAATATCACCAAGTTTAACGTTTTTATATTGGAAATTAAGGGAGAAATTGCCAAAAATCTTTCTATCTGAACGATCGGTTGTATGGGATATATACTATATATAGCTCTGATCAAAGTGATTTTTTCAGAAAATCTTCTATGATATATTAAAATATATATCACCGACGGCCACAGTGGTGTGATGGTAGCGTGCTTCGTCTACCACACCGTATGCCCTGGGTTCACACCCCGGGCAAAGCAACATCAAAATTTTAGAAATAGGATTTTTCAATTAGAAGAAAATTTTTCTAATCGGGGTCGCGCCTCAGCAGTGTTTGGCAAGCGCTCCGTGTGTATTTCTGCCATGAAAAGCTCTCAGTGAAAATGCACCTGCCTTGCAGATGCCGTTCGGCCAATTTGTTGGGAAATTCAAGAGGAGCACGACGCAAATTGGAAGAGAAGCTCGGCCTTAGATCTCTTCGGAGGTTATCGCGCCTTACATTTATTTATATTTTTTTATTTTATCACCGAGTTTCACGTTTATACTTTCTAAATTAAGGGACAAATGGCCAAAAATCTTTCTATCTGAACGATCGGTTGTATTGAATATAACTATATATAGCTCCGATTAAAGTGATTTTTTCAGGATATCTTCAATGATATATTAGAATATATATCTCCGAGTTTCACGTATATGCTTTCTAAATTGCGGCAGGAATGACCAAAATCGTCTTATGTTGTTGTTGTTGTAGCGATAAGATTGCTCCCCGAAGGCTTTGGGGAGTGTTATCGATGTGATGGTCTTTTGCGGGGATACAGATCCGGTACGCTCCGGTACCACAACACCATTAAGGTGCTAGCGCGATCCTCTCGGGAACGATTTATGTGGCCACATTAAACCTTCAGATTGGTTACTTTGGGTACTAGTTTTAGGCTTTTGCCGGCAATTTATACAAGTGGTATATTTTGGAAATCTATTCGCTTTTTAGCTATAGGCAGCACATACGATTTATCACTATTTAGGCATAATCAATTTTTCATCGCCATTTCAGAAATTGATGTTAGGTCCCTATTCAACTTCGAGCATATATCACCTGTGTCCTCATTATTCCCGGATAGATATAGCTGGATATCGTCAGCATAAGCATGCATTAGTACATGCTGGCATACATAGAAAATATCTTTAATAAAAATACTGAATAGTAGCGGCCCCAAAATAGATCCTTGCGATGCCCCAGTGAGTAACGGCATCAGACCAGAAGTTTCGGAGCCTATTTTGATACGCTGGGATCTACCCGTCAGATAGCTCCGCATAAAACGCGTTGCGGAATCCTTAAAACCAAAGTAGTTGTTTAGCTTCATACAAAGCAAGTCATAATGCACCGAGTCAAACGCTTTGGAAAGTCAAGTAAGCACAGTAAAGTCAGCTGATTTTTGTCGAAGGATCCTCTAATGTAATCTAAAATTTGTAATATAGCCGTGAAACAACCATGCCTAGTTCTTAAGCCCGACTGATACGGGGACAAGAGGGTAAACTTTTTAATATCATGTATTTCTTCGGACAACAATATCTCGAAAACCTTTGAGAGAGTAAGATGCTTATTGTCCGAAAATCACTGGGACAACACGCATACTTAGTTTTTGCAATGGGTCGAACAGTGGCAAATTTCCACCCATCGGGGAAGCATGAAGTTGTGATACTGTGATTCAGGATATGGGTGAGGGTTGGCAAAACGTATGGTGCAAACAATTTGACAAACTTAATTGGTATGTTGTCCTCACCAATTGCATTCGTTTTCATACTGTAAATGCATCTAGCCACATCACCTATCCGCGGCGAATCCTGTTTCACTAACAGACGACGTTAATGGTGCTGTGTTACTTTAGCGTATCGGATCTGTATCCGGCAAAGAACCATCACATCGACAACGCTCCCCAGAGTCTTCGGGGAGTAACCTTATCGCTACAGCAACAACAACAACAACGGGGAAACACGCAAACAAATGCATTATTTAGGAAGTCGAGGCAGAGGGAACAATCAGAGCTGTCACTTACATATACACGAACGCCACACAATGCGATCCGGCAATAATGTGTCCAACATTTTACTAAAATATTTACATTTCTCTTGCTTTATAATGGCAGTGGTCTTGTTCTGGACAAGCTTATATTCACGCCAACTTGTTTCATTGCGGTTGCTTTTCCAAATGGAGTATCTTTTATTGCGCTTGATGATCATTGCTAGAACTGATCTGTTGAACCAAGGGCAAGATGGTTTACCCTGATAGGCACGTACCGGATCATGAGCCGTATAAAGATATCCCAGGATATCGTTCAAAAATCTTTATTTTTCATGTACTGAGCTCAGACCCCAATAAACCGACCAGTTAATTCGAGTAATATCGTTTTATAGATTATTAACGTTCAGCATTCGGTAATCTGGGAAAAATTACGGACTAGAAACTATATCATTGTCATTAAACTTAATGTCAAACGAACAGAAAATTAGGTCATGGTCCGAGACAAACGACACTCGATCAAACTTTAAAACAATTCACACATCAGACACAATGAAATAATCGAGTAGACTAGGACAGCAATTTTATCCGAACCTTGTGGGAACAGATATGTTAACTACACTACGACCAACACTTAACTTGTTCTATTTTTATGAGAATTAGAGGATCTGAATGGGCATTGTCAAGAAGCTTTTTGATTTTGTCTACAAATAAGTGTTCGTTTGTTCTTTGTTTTTCCGTTCTTCTGCCTTTATATTTCTTTAAAAGTAGCCACTGTGATTGCACACTATCAAGTTTTTCAATCGAATCCTTGACACATTTAGTCGGGATAAGGGCTTTCCTCCAAACTTCATTCAATTCTTCATTTGTACTATGACTGGTGTTCCTGATAGATTTTATTCCACTTAAGAAATCTTAACAAAACTTCTTTTGTTGTAGGAAGTTGGTTCTTCTGTGTTAGAGGTCCTAGGTCCTTAACACCGATTAAGTAAACACTGTCTGCCTGACGCGTCTTAATCGCACGCATTTTGATTGAAGTGTAGTTTAAACCTGAAACAAAAAAGGGATTGATAACATATTTCATATCAAATTTATTGACGACCACAAATTTTTTAATTTCTGAAACCTTAAAAACAAACAAATAAAAATTTACAGAACTTATGAAAGCTAAACCTTGTTGAGCACTGCTTTCTATATGCTCTACAGAGCTAAAGTTTTGCATAGATTAATCTTTCATTAGATGTAACAAAATTGAAGGGTCTCTTGGTCTCCAAAATGAACTTTGGCTTTTTGGACTGCCCTAATCCTCAGCATATAATCGACAACAAAAATTTATAACACTATGACAACAAACTAATAACCCCTCTATCCCTCGTCCAGAGAACAATGAAAAAAAGCAGATAACCCGTCGATAACAAACCGATAACCCGTCGATAACAAACCGTTAGCACTTCCATAAAAAATTTAAAGCACGCCGTTCCATTTTGGTTTCAGCTTAGGTTTTGACTTCGGTTTAAACTTTCAATCATTTCGTGCCCCCCTTCTCCATCCCTTATTTTTTCCCATTTTGTTCCTTTCTTTCCTTTGTTTTCATTTACTTTCCTTGCTTGCTCTTGCAATGCATTTTCATCGCTTTTATTGCCTACATCATTATCGAAATTGCTGCTATTTTCCCTTCATTCTCTTCTTTTTAGTCACCTCTATAATAAAATAAATGTAAGGCCTGATAACATCGGAAGGGATTTAAGACCGAGCTTCTCTTCCAAATTTGCGCCGTGCTTCTTTTAATTGTTCCTACGAATTGGCTGGACGGGACTTACCAAAAAGTTCAAAAGGTATCAAAAAGTTTCATAAATTTTGTTTTATTTATATAAAAGCGATATTCATGTATAAATTGCCATGCATCGTGAAATGCCAAAATTTTGTGCCTACTGCTATTTTCATGCTCAAGAAAAATGCAAAATTTTTCTTGAATATTTGCTGTTCATCTGCGTACAGCACTTAGTAATACCAAAATGTTACCATTCGAGTTCAAAGTATTCTCGACAGTATGTATGTATTCTGTTTTTAAATACTTTTTGTATTTTTTATTTGATACTTTTATCATCACTGGGTGTGTACATTTATATTAATATATAAAATTCCCCTGTCACGGTTTTAGTGGCTGAACTCCTCCGAAACGCCAGAACCGATTCTCATCAAATTTTGTCAGCATATTGGGTAGGTCTGAGAATCGGCCAACGTCTACCTTTTTTTTCGCTACGTGTCTAGGGTCTTCAGATCAAAACGTGGACCCGGGTACCCCTAGAATGTGTTTATACAATATGGATATCAAATGAAAGCTGTTGATGCGTGCTATAGTACAGGATAATTTTCATACAACTGGGAGGCTAAGGTCTCGAGATATAGCCCAAAACGTGGACCCGGATACACCTTGAATGTGTTTTTACATTATGGGTATCAAATTGAAGCTGTTGATGTATGCTTTAGTACAAAGTAAGTTTTACATCGCTGGGTGACTACGGTCTCGAGATATATCCCAAAACATGGACCCAGATACACGTAGAATGTGTTTTTACAAATTGAAGCTGTTGATGTGTGCTATAATACAGAGTAAGTTTTATACCGCTGAGTGACTAGGGCCTCGAGATATAGGCCAAAACATGGACCCGGATACCCCTAAAATGTGTGTTTTATGGATATCAAATGAAAGCCGTTGCTGAAAGCTCTAAAGTTCATTGTGATATTCGATTTAGTCGCATCAACCTGGCAAAACTGGTAAATATGCATGCGAAGCCGAAACAAAGACAAGAATTAATAATACCCACATACCTATTTACATACATCCTATCCGATTTGCCTGAAATTTCGTATATAAATTTGCCTATATTAGTATTTACGATGCTTTTTTCCGGGAAGTATACCAGAGACGGACTGGGACTGGGATTAGGACTAGGACTGGGACTGAGACTGAGACTCGGATTGGGACTGGAACTGAGACCCGGAATGGGACTGGAACAAAATACATGCCACCCTCTGGGACTGGCAATAAGAGATGAAGAAGAAGGAGAAAACCTTGAGAGAAGAGAAAATAGAGAAGGAGACTGAGAAAGAGATAGAATGAGACGAAGATGGAGATGAAGCGAAAAAGACGGAAGGAGGAGTGAATAAAAAGATTAGGAAAAAGTGTAGAGGGGTAGCGCAGATTTAGACGGAAAAAGCTTATTTAAATGTATGCAGATAGGCCAAATTTAGGGCAGAATAACGTCTGCCGGGCCTGCTAGTACTTATATAATTTCAATAGACCAATGTAATAATAACAATGTAAAACAATGTGCAACAGAGTGAAAATTCTGAAAGTGATCACCGAAAAACGACATAATTTATTTTTGAGCAACAAAGATATTATTTGATAGCTATCGATAATACAAACAAATTTCCGTCTTCAGTTTTTCCAAAAAATACTGTATCCTTTATTATCGCCATTTGAATTTTCTTTGTCCTTTTTCTTTTAAAGTTGCATAGCAGCCGATAGGCTCCACCGATTTTGACAATTCGATAGAAGTCTAGTTGAGGGGTCGATTACTAATACTCTACCAAAAATATCGACGACGCGCATTGACCTTAGTATTAATAATCCGAAGGCGGATTATTGTTGTTGTTGGTCGATACGCGTCTTTTGACACCTCTCTCGATATTTTTGGAAGCGTATTAGCAGTCAACCCCTCAACTAGATTTTACCGGCAATTAAAACACCAATTTGCTTGTAATTAAAAACTCTTCAAGGGCACATTTTTTATTTCTGTGAAATAAATTTCTATTTTAAAAATTTTTGCGAAAACCGTGCAAAAAAATTGTTCTGGAACACATTTTTGCACGCAAGGAAAACCACATACGCAAAATTTTACTATCTATGATATTCCGTTGAGAAAAAATGGCCGCAGTATTGATGCTAGATATTTTCATTTCCACAACTTGGACTTGAAGATTTTCCATATAAAATTTTATTTTTCAAATACTTTAAGTATTGAAAGTTTGAATATTTGTTTTTTTGGATATTTCATTTTTGTTCTGTGCCCTATAATGGCAATGAAATTCTGCAAATAAATTTGTCAATTGCACGTATCTACCCCTATATAGGCTCAAAATAACATCTAAATTAGTTTGTCGAAGATGACAAATACATTTGAGCAACAACAGAGAAAGGGATTTAATTATTAGTGTTCAGTGGATAATTCCACTCGCACATACCCTGCAGCGAAGCGCACAAGCTCCGAACTCACGGTGAACTAAAACATTAAGAGAGCTATAGTTTTAAAAGCAGTACTAATTCTAACCCCAGCGGGTGAGGGAGCTTAGACTATACTCGTGGCAAGTACGCCTGTCGTAAAAGGCGAGTAAAATACAAAAGTGCTTCAAGGGATTGTGTAGCGCAACCTTTTCAAGGGGTTGCTAGTGCAATTTGTAGCTTCTCAAATCCGATTTCTGACCTCACATACCCGTATGGAATCTTATTTCTTTAGCAGACGATGCTCTGGCGTTCCCAAATCCCTCACGAAAATATGGAGTGGGGCCGTATGGCCTAGAAAGTTCAATGTGGTCATACCAAATTGTTCCAGGATAGTCGGGCTTATACCTCAATAATGCTTGTTAATGAAACGTATCGGACCGACAAAGCACCATCAACATCGACAACACACCTGAAAACCATCGGTGAGGATATTTACCGCTACAATAACAACAACGACAGTACTAATTCAAATTCTGCCCACTCGCAGTGCTTAAACCGACGATTTTAATATTCCGTTGTTCTACTAATTGGCAATGGAATTGCTAACTTTCCAAACCTTTTGGACGTGTTTCAATTAATAGTCGTAGGTGATGTGTTAGTCGCAGCCTTTGATTAATTAATTAAACTACACATCGTTCAGACTTCAGCGCTACTGTTACAAACATGCTTACCAAACTGTCACGCTCTGCAACTGATTAGCACCAGTTCGGAGGTAGTCATACAAACTGAAGCAAGTCGACTGTCTCCAATTTTCTTTGCATGCAGATACAGTGTCAATCATTATTTCTTTCGTCTAATTTACGCCAGCTGCAACAACAATAAAGTTCTGCAAAATTGCAGCTGAAACTCGAAGAGACACTTTTGACAGAAAATTAAGCAGATGAAATGGTCGTAAAGAAACAGTTAAATTTACACGACTAATTGAACAAAATCACACATCCAATTGTATTATATTTTCAAGATTTAATTATGAGTTTATAAGCACATAATACAAATATGCTTAGTGTGCATGTGTATTCAGTTTTGAATGTTATGTTTGAACCTAACGTTATATAGGTACGTTACCCCGAAGCGTACTGGAGACCAAAGATGCACCAGAAAGAGCATAAAGAAAATCTTCCTTATGTCCACACAAGCCCTTCACGCAGGTTTCACTCCAGCGGTTGACTGTTGTATAAGCACAGGGGGCTACCGATGCAACTTTAGGGTACAACAAGGCAACATATTACCCTAAAGTTCCAGCTACCTTTTTCGGTGTCTTCATCGTTGTTACGCAGTGATTCTTAAATTATTTGGAAGCCTGTGTCTCGTTATAGTAAGTGATAAGACAACGGATCAACACAAAAGTGTTTGAATGAGTTCCTTATATTAAAAGTTGTCATCCAACCTTAACTAATCCATCGTCCTCTATAAAAGTAATCTCCAACATCGTCCGCCATGAACTAATCTATCCTAAGCATACATTTGTTACTCCAGGCCAAATCGCGCTCTCACTTTCTCTTGGATTCTCTTGGTACGGCAGCTGCAGCCCTTTACCACTTGAAACCATACGTGTATTTGTATTCGATTTTGGTACATAAATACCAGGCATGCTTAACCAACGAAACGATATCATTTCGTTACGATAATCAACGTTAATAAACGAAACGAAGTCATTTCGTTTCGTTTATTAACGTTAAGATCGTCAAATTAACGAAATGATTTCGTTTCGTTTTCTGCCATATCAAAACGAAATCAAATCGTTTATGTTGATTATTAATTTCAAACTATGCTGGCAAAGCTGATTGATGGCGGAGTCATTAAAGGTGAAAGCATTATCCAAGCTGATTGCAACTTTTCTCATGAATTTTGACAGTACGAACATTTCTCAGAGTATTTTTGACATTACCACCAACGAATTACACAAACAAATTACATAGAGTTTGTGTGTGTATGTGCGCTCGTTGTTGCCACCTTACGGCTTCACCATGGCTATAGCATTGCCAGCACAATTCAAACATAAAGTATCACGTTTTCGTTAACGTTTTTAACGTTAACGAAAGCTTTTCGTTTCGGTTAAAAACGAGATACAATTTATCTTGATAATTTCTTTATCGATAATATTTCGAAGTGTTTCAACGGAAACGGTGGAAATTTTTTGATAAACGATTAGCTTAACGTTAAGGTGCATCCCTGATAAATACTATGCTGTAATTTTGGAGGGGTTTTGCGTGTCCACAACTTAACCTGGAATGACTGAGTGTTGCCTCATCAATATTTATTTAATCCAAAAATAGTCACGCCAGCCATAACCACCAAAACTGGAAAAATTAAGGGAGATCAAGTCGTCCTCCATCTACTTCTCCCAAATCAAAGAATGTGTAGACCCATTCCCTTCCAAAAACAGAAGTCGATTGAAGTTTTTTCTTGGCCGCAGCGTAGCTATCCTTTTGCATAGCGTGACTTAGCATCCCAAGTTTTTGCCATTTTATTCCGTATACTACCTTTATATCAGCTTAAAGCTGTCAACACTCACCGTTGGCATGACGGATAGTACCATAAATCTTCTAAACAACTTTCGTTCTTCACTAGATTATATCCATAGTTTCGAAGAATGCATCAGGACAGGCTTGATAAGCGACTTATAAGGCATTTTCAATAGTCTACTCAGTTTAAAGACGCACCTATTGACAAGAGTTTTTTCTGTTCGATTTCTAAGCTGGCATTGATTTCACTGTTAGTGTTGGTACGCGAATTGACGAAGTCCTTCACAATCGGCTCTTTCTTGGAAGGCAGCAATTACTTTGTCATTTTTTAAACCAATTCAGATAAGGCGTAACTTACGACGCGTTTGCAAAAGCCAATGATATCCACATCATCAGCAAACGCCAGCAATTGTACACTTTCTGCTAGAATAATCTTCCCCAAAATCAGGTTACAAAAATCCCACCAAGAGGAATCGCCTTATCTGAAGCCCCCTTTTGTTTCGATTGGCTCAAAAAGTTCCTTCCCAATTCTTACGATGCTTTTAGTGTTACGTAGTTGGGCAAAACCTCATTACCCAGCAGCGAATGAGGGAGGCAGTCCCACAAAGCCACAGTTTTGTGGTGCACCGTTAATAACAACCTCCGAGTTGGTACTAATCGGACGCAGAACGGGGCAGCTGGTTTGCAAAGGAAGAAATTTCCATTGTGTAGGACATTATAATGATCAAAGTGCTAGTTGAAAGTATTGCGAGGGAACGGAGTTAGAACTAGTTCGTGTCTTTATGCAATAGTTCTGTGCTAGTTCCAAAGTAGCGCTATTTGCGCAAGGAAAGCTTTGCAGGGAGCCCAAACTTAGACATACCAGCATACAAGCAACTCTTTTTCGAGCTGTCAAAGGCTGTTTTGAGTTCGAAAAAGAAATTGTGGTTGTTGATTTTCATATCGTGCGTCTTCTCCAGGATCTGCATTGATAACGTTTCATCAGTTTGTTGATCTTGGAAAGATAAAAGCCTTCGATATTCAGCAGACTGATTTTGCCGTAATAAGCGCAGTTTTTTTTTCTGATTGTCAATCTTGTGGATTGGGCATAGAACACTTAAATTCGTCTTCGCAATACTTTACTTAGGTGTTTAAACAAGGCCACTAAACGGGGAGACCATCGTCACCCGGCACCTTGATATCTTTAACCAGGATATTGCCTTTTTCACATCATCAAAGTCGGATGTCGGAGCGATAGCAAAGATATATGTCAGCTACTAGATCGTCATTATGAGTGCTGAGTGAACTTTCGACCAACCCGACCTTACACTGTCCTACTAAACTTTAGTATCTAACATCTTTTAAAAGTGGAAAGTGCCTTTCAACAATTTCCTCTTCAATGGCCCGAGCGTTTCGGGATATACAAAACCTGGGCATCCAATGTCGGGTTGAGAGCAGAGAAGAAGGATATGGTATTGTTTACTAAGAGATATAAGGCTCCATCTACATAATGCGGCGAGAATACACCCCATTAGGGAGAGAAATGAAATGCTAACCCAACAGTTTTTGTTGAATACCCAGAAACCTGGACATCCCAACAGAAATCTGATTGATGAGGCTAGACCACCCAGGGGCTTAAGGGGTCATTTCCGTAAGCATTACGATGAAATGTGGCACCTGAGAGCACAGCCGTATTAAGCTAAAAAGCACAGGCAGATCCTCAGTGAAATCCGCAAACAGGCGTCGGACCTCTATGCCAGGAATTGCCCGGTGAATCCAGTACTTAAAGAACAACACCCAAAACTAGCAGAGGAGGAACGCACTCTCCCTAGGGAAACGCACGTCACTCTAGCTCAACTTCGATCTGGATACTGTAATAGGTTATACTGTTGCCTATCCAAAATCAACCCTGACATACAAAATGTATGTCCTGCTTGCAAGGTGTCCCCACATAACATCAACTATCTTTTCAACTGTATTTTGGATTCAAAGCCTCTAACACCCCTCTCATTATGGTCCACCCCTGTTGAAAGAGCAAGTTTCCTTGGACCCCCGTTAGAGGACATTGATGACAATTTGTTATTGGTCGCACCTACAACAACGTGGAGCACGTTTTGTGCTCATGCCCTGCGCTGCCAGGCTAAGACCCCGGCAATTAGGAGTAATACAACTGTTAGATCAAGAAGTAGCAATTTGCAAAGGTTCTAGAAATCCTATAAAAATTGCCAAGAGGATGGAGTTATTTTATAACATGGCTACGGTCCTGATTTAATAGGGGTTCCCTATTTGGTCGCTAAACAGACTTCTGGTAACACTACGGACGCATTTATGTGAGCTCTCTATGAACTGGCAAGTCACTGAACCCATTAACGGTCAAGGCAAAAATGGAAAAAATTAACGAAGACATCCAAAAATTTAGGGACAAATGACAAAGCGTGCAGCGAGGCATATAAATAGCTGAAAGAATAGAGGCATATGCCTTAAGACCAGTATAAATATGGGTGACTCCGAGTTCAAAACTCAGTTACTGAACGCTAGCTGATGACGAAATGAAATTCAGAAACATGTTTTGGTAAGCATCGCTGTGTGCAAATTTTGTTCTTTTTCTCTAATATCAAAAACAAAGAAAAATTGTATAAAGCATTATGAGCCTGTCACGTGAATTAAATACACTAAGGGCCAGATTATATATGAGGCCGTAATAATTTGCATCACATTCACTAGCATTCGTATTTACCACTATTATATAATAATAAAAATTTGACAAAGACAATCAGTTTTACTTTCACTCACTGAGGTGAATAAATGCTCTTCCTATGAAAAAAAAACTACTCGTTGCGTTATACATAATATGCCACTAAATTAAAATATATTTCTTTACAATTTTACTTTCATACACGTTATTAAAAATAACCATTTGCATTTTTATTGAAAAAAGGCAAAACTTCCAGTATTGTACTCGATTTTACAATAAGGCGCGATATTTTAAAGGCATCCGTTTTTCTTTCTTTAATATTTCATACAACCACGCTAAATTGGGTGAAATGCATGGAAAACACCTGCTCATTGTACAACCAATTTGTATTAATTAACAATTCCTATCACATCACAGACTGGCACGATGAACACAATCAATCTTTGATTTCCCACCCATTTTACAAGAAGACAAACAAAATTTTTACAAAAATGTCTCAATATAATTTTTGCTACAAGGCAAACAACACAATGCACGTCTCTATGAATGAGTATGAATAAATGGCATAAAAACGTTACATCATCAGTGTAAAGCTCCAACATTTATAGAGCACGGCGTTAGCGACGGCATTCTTTATACTTTCAATGTTAAGTCCAACAATGGCAGTGCTGCCGGCACTCTGCTCGCCACACTGGACCAGCAACAATACAATTGATTGTATAAATAGCAGCAGCATCGGAAATGGTGTGAGTTCCAGCGGCGCATTTGGTGCGACCAGCGCCAGTTTAACCGGTTTGCCTACACAGGATATCGTTACAATGAGCAGTGATGGTGGCGATGGCAACTATACACTACCGCCAGACAATCTGTTGGATTTTGAAACGGACTCATTGGAGCGAGTTGTGTCAATAATTGTGCCCTTACTGTTTGGTCTTATTGGATTTGGTGGTCTATTGGGAAATGCACTTGTAATACTGGGTGAGTAAATGATTCCTGTAGAATTATTAATTCGGAATAAAGAAAAGAAACAATTTGGATATTTTTTCGTGAAAATATATAAATGGTATGAATATATACATTAACTAGCAGACCCGGCAGACGTTGTTCTGCCCTAAATTTGGTCTATCTGCATACATTTTAATAAGGTTTTTCCGTCTAACTCTGCCCTACCCCTCTACACTTTTTCCTAGTCTTTTTATTCACTCCTCCCTCCGTCTTTTTCGCTTCATCTATCTCAATCTTCATCTCATTCTATCTCTTTCTCAGTATCTTTCTCTCTTTTCTCTTCTCTCAATTTTTTCTCATTCTTCTTCATCTCTTATTGCCAGTCCCAGAGGGTGGTATGTATTTTGTTCCAGTCTCACTCCGAGTCTCAGTCTCAGTCCCAGTCCTAGTCCTAGTCCTAATCCCAGTCCCAGTCCGTCTCTGATATACTTCCCGGGAAAAAGCATCGTAATTACTAATATAGGCAAATTTATATACGAAATTTCAGGCAAATCGAATAGGACGTATGTAAATAGGTATGTGGGTATTATTAATTCTTGTCTTTATTTCGGCTTCGCATGCATATTTTTCCGTTTTGCCAGGTTGATGCGACTAAATCGAATATCACAATGAACTTTAGAGCTCTCAGCAACATCTTTCATTTGATATCAATATTGTATAAATACATTCTAGGGGTACCCGGGTCCACGTTTTGGGCTATATCTCGAGACCCTAGCCTCCCAGTTATATGAAAATTATCCTGTACTATAGCACTCATCAACAGCTTTCATTTGATATCCATATTGTATAAACACATTCTAGGGGTACCCGGGTCCACGGTTTGGACTATATCTCGAGGCCCTAGCATCTCAGTTGTATGAAAAATATCCTGTACTATAGCACTCATCAACAGCTTTCATTTGATATCCATATTGTATAAACACATTCTAGGCGTCCCGGGTCTACGTTTTGGGCTATATCTCGAGACACTAGCCTCCCAGTTGTATGAAAAGTATCCTGTACTATAGCACTCATCAACAGCTTTCATTTGATATCCATATTGTATAAACACATTCTAGGGGTACCCGGGTCCATGGCTTGGGCTATATCTCGAGACCCTAGCCTCCCAGTTGTATGAAAATTATCCTGTACTATAGCACTCATCAGCAGCTTTCATTTGATATTCATATTACACATTCCAGGGGTACCCGGGTGTCGTTTTGTGCTATATCTCGAGACACTAGCTTCCCAGCTGTATGAAAATTATCCTGCACTATAGCACTCATCAACAGCTTTCATTTGATATCCATATTGTATAAACACATTCTAGGGGTACCCTGGTCCATGGTTTGGGCTATACCTCGAGACCCTAGCCTCCCAGTTGTATGAAAATTATCCTATACTATAGCATTCATCAACAGCTTTCATTTGATATCCATATTGTATAAACACATTCTAGGGGTACCCGGGTCCACGTTTTGATCTCAAGACCTTATGCACGTAGCGAAAAAATGGGTAGACTTTGGCCGATTCTCGGACATACCTAATATGCTCACACAATTTCATGAGAATCGGTTCACGAAAACGTGTTACTTTATGTTTGAATTGTGCTGGCAATGCTATAGCCATGGTGAAGCCGTAAGGTGGCAACAACGAGCGCACATACACACACAAACTCTATGTAATTTGTTTGTGTAATTCGTTGGTGGTAATGTCAAAAATACTCTGAGAAATGTTCGTACTGTCAAAATTCATGAGAAAAGTTGCAATCAGCTTGGATAATGCTTTCACCTTTAATGACTCCGCCATCAATCAGCTTTGCCAGCATAGTTTGAAATTAATAATCAACATAAACGATTTGATTTCGTTTTGATATGGCAGAAAACGAAACGAAATCATTTCGTTAATTTGACGATCTTAACGTTAATAAACGAAACGAAATGACTTCGTTTCGTTTATTAACGTTGATTATCGTAACGAAATGATATCGTTTCGTTGGTTAAGCATGCCTGCATACACGTACATTCTTTAAAAATTTATTAGCAGGGTTATTCAAGTTTCTGTAGGATGTAAAATTGGGAACTTTGAAAGTAAAGAGCAGGGATTGAAATTACTTGTTAATCACTAAAATTTTTTGAATATCAAAACGGAACGAAAATTCATGATTCAACCAAAGAGCAATGGCTAAAATTTTTTTGTGTTCAAGAAGTAAAAATATTTAAGCAATCCTTAAGGTCTCTTAAACTCTTATGTAGTATTATTATAAAAATAATGTACTTTTACTATCTCGTCTCAGCCAAAATATGCGCCCGCTTCTGCGTGGCTAAAAGTAAGGAACGAAGAATACAAGGAAAGCTAGACTTCGAAAGGCTGCAATTATAACTGACCGCAAATGATTTTAGAACTCGACTCTCTCACCATCTCTCTGCGAGCATACGTTAAAACGACGGAATACAGAAGAAGAGAGAGCATAACTCAAAAGCACTTCGTAACGTCGCCGAAGAAGAAATTGGTTACAGGCGACCAATAAAAAACAAATGATACGACGTTGTGACCGAAAGAAAAGACACTGTCTATAGGGATTAGTACGTTAAAAGCAAGCGCAACAAGAAGAGTGTGTAAACATTCACTCGATTTAAAAAGGTTAGTGAGGCGCGTTTACAGGAAGAAAAAAGGAGAGGCAGAAAAGCGTACGTGCAAGTAGCTTGAGCTGTTAGCCACCAGGCCGAAGGTTTTAAGTCCGAGGCATATTGTGAAAATGAAAACGATGACTTTAACCGATGCCCAGAGAGCACTTTGTACTCCATAATAAAAGATACATTCAAGATGATCCTCACCAATAAACAAGAGTGAGGCCTGTAAACTGCTCGAACTAACGCAAAATCAGCCTTCTTAGTATCGCACCTAAGATCCTGTCAATTGTGTTGTGAAAAAGATGGCATCCAACCGTGAAACAGCTGATGTTATCTTACCAGTGCTACTTCAGACCTGGTTAATCTACAATAAATAAGATTTTCACTTTTGGTCATAGCTCAGAAATGGGTACACATGTGGAACTAACACCGACTTACAAACAATCTACGAAACTAATGCAGCCATGATTTTTATACTTCTTTCATCCGATCTTGAGTTACAAAGTTACCAACAGATTTTGCAATCACTCTTATATATAAGATTAACTAATTCGAAAGGCTGCTTATATGTATAATAAATTTCAAAAAAATCGTACATTCCTGGTCCACTTTCCGGAAATAAAGGGTACCAAATATTTGGTTTGTCGAAGAGCAGCCCCTGTACTAACATTTTAGCGAATCTCTCCAAAAATAAAAGTTTTTGGAACGGAACGTCCACTGGTTCACTTCCCGGAAAAAAGTTTCTCAAATATTATACTTGATAAAGAAATTTAGATATTTTGGAATAGGCTGGTCCTTGGTCCTATTCACGGATATAAAAGTTTCTCAAACATTAACTTGGTCAAAGATGTACCCATATACCGATTTTCAAGCAAACTGCACCCAATAGGTCGGTCGACGGTTTCCTTTATGAGCTGGTCAATGTAGGCATGTCTTAACTCTTAAACACACTAATCCCACCATAAAAAATATTTTTCTAGAATAGGTGGCGCCTGGTTTTTTTCTTTAATGAAAAGTTTCTTAAATGTTAACAGGGCGAAAAGAAGCGCTGTACTGAATTTCAAGCAAATCGCTAATAAAATTTAAGTTGGGAAAAAACTAGTTCTTCGTCCACTTCCCGGAAAGAAAAGTTCCTCAAATAATCAAGAAAGTCCCGGAAGTACTCGGTACCAATTATGAAGGAAATCGCACTTTAATATTTTTTTTTGAACAGGTTGGCCCATGGACCACTTCCCTGAAAGATAATAAAGAAAACGTACCAAATTGTGGGTATAAAGGCTACCTGAATCGCCTTAAGCATACACATCATCAAACTCGGTCAATCGTTAGGAGAAGTTCAGCCACAAACATACTCATATAGGAAATATATGTTTCAAGACAAAAAATAAATAATGAAAGCATGGTATACTTCCGAGATAATTTAGGTGACTTCTAAATCTAGAAGTACACCAGGCGTGTTTGCCGTACCACGACCGTGGGGCGAATCGGCTTGTAACACTATATCCAATTCCTACGAAATTTTAGTTAAACATTTATTTTATGACAACAAATACTTTAACGCGTATTACGGATGAAGAAACTTACATATGTATAAGTATATGTAAGCTATGGACCAAAGTTTCTGGATTCTGAAAAAAATTAAGGGGTCAACTCGCCGTGGACATTAAACAAAAGAAAGAAGGTTTATAATTAGAAATTAGCAATTTTAATATAGTACAATTAAGTATAAGAGTTAGTGTATCGAATTAGAACGCAGACGCAACTACCCTCGCATTGTCTTCTGCTGCCTTTTATTACTTTTTCTGTCGTTCTTCCATAGCCAGATACAGTGATGAAAAAAATAATAGGGACAAATATCAAATCCATTATATCAGCAGTACTTCAATGTGTTTCTTGGCATGGTGCACCCTATAACAATAACAGTTAAAGGTTATTCGTTTGCAATAAATTGTATTCCGCCAGTTTGTCTTATTTGCGAAAAACTGAGCGATTCCAGGTTTAGCTTGGAACAATAAATAGGGACAACAAATTTTTGTTTATATTTTTGCACTTTAAATGGTAAAAAGTTCGTTTTTGAAGCTTCTTATAATATAATTAATGCATGTTAAGTAAAAATAATTAATAATATAGTTTATTGAACAATAAAATATAATTAAATAAGCCGAATTAAGCACTGCAGATATGGTGAACTGTTTCAAAAAGGTAGTTTTTGTTTATAAGGCTCAGTAAAAGTCCCATTCCAGGATTTATGACATAATCGTTCGGCTTATTTAAATTAAATTCAGGCTGTTTTCAGCTCTTTAGAGGACTAAAAAGGTTAGCTTTAAATGGCGAATTAAATTTCCTTCATCGCCAGTAGAGATTTTTCGGTTTTTACTTCGTGTTTTTGGTTTTTTTTTTCGCTATGAAACAGTTCACCACATCTGACATCTTACTTATCCCATTGTCTTTTTATACTCAGTTGAGCAGAGCTCACAGAGTATATTAAGTTTGATTGGATAACGGTTGGTTGTACATATATAAAGGAATCGAGATAGATATAGACTTCCATATATCAAAATAATCAGGATCGAAAAAAATTTGATTGAGCCATGTCCGTCCGTCCGTCCGTCCGTTAACACGATAACTTGAGTAAATTTTGAGGTATCTTGATGAAATTTGGTATGTAGGTTCCTGAGCACTCATCTCAGATTGCTATTTAAAATGAACGATATCGGACTATAACCACGCCCACTTTTTCGATATCGAAAATTTCGAAAAACCGAAAAAGTGCGATAATTCATTACAAAAGACCGATAAAGCGACGAAACTTGGTAGATGAGTTGAACTTATGACGCAAAATAGAAAATTAGTAAAATTTTGGACAATGGGCGTGGCACCGCCCACTTTTAAAAGAAGGTAATTTAAAACTTTTGCAAGCTGTAATTTGGCAGTCGTTGAAGATATCATGATGAAATTTGGCAGGAACGTTACTCTTATTACTATATGTACGCTTAATAAAAATTAGCAAAATCGGAGAAGGACCACGCCCACTTTAAAAAAAAAATTTTTTTAAAGTAAAATTTTAACAAAAAATGTAATATCTTTACAGTATATAAGTAAATTATGTCAAGATTCAACTCCAGTAATGATATGGTGCAACAAAATACAAAAATAAAAGAAAATTTAAAAATGGGCGTGGCTCCGCCCTTTTTCATTTAATTTGTCTAGGATACTTTTAACGCCATAAGTCGAAAAAAAATTAACCAATCCTGTTGAAATTTGGTAGGGGCATAGATTTTATGGCGTTAACTGTTTTCTGTGAAAATGGACGAAATCGGTTGATGTCACGCCCAGTTTTTATACACAGTCGTCCGTCTGTCCTTCCGCATGGCCGTTAACACGATAACTTGAGCAAAAATCGACATATCTTTAATGAACTTAGTTCACGTACTTATCTGAACTCACTTTATCTTGGTATGAAAAATGAGCGAAATCCGACTATGACCACGCCCACTTTTTCGATATCGAAAATTACGAAAAATGAAAAAAATGCCATAATTCTATACCAAATACGAAAAAAGGGATGAAATATGGTAAGGTAATTGGATTGTTTTATTGACGCGAAATATAACTTTAGAAAAAACTTTATAAAATGGTTGTGACACCTACCATATTAAGTAGAAGAAAATGAAAAAGTTCTGCAGGGCGAAATAAAAAACCCTTAAAATCTTGGCAGGTATTACATATATAAATAAATTAGCGGTATCCAACAGATGATGTTCTGGGTCACCCTGGTCCACATTTTGGTCGATATCTGGAAAACGCCTTCACATATACAACTACCACCACTCCCTTTTAAAACTCTCATTAATACCTTTAATTTGATACCCATATCGTACAAACTCATTCTAGAGTCACCCCTGGTCCACCTTTATGGCGATATTTCGAAAAGGCTCACCCCTGGTCCATCTTTACGGCGATATCTCGAAAAGGCATCCATCTATAGAACTTAGGTCCACGTGCTTTTAAAATACTCATTAATACCTTTCATTTGATACCCATATCGTACAAACGCATTCTAGAGTCAACCCTGATCCACCTTTATGGCTATATCCCTAAATGGCGTCCACCTATAGAACTATGGCCCACTCCCTCATAAAATACTCTTTAGTGCCTTTCATTTGATACACATGTTATACAAACACATTCCAGGGTTTCCCTCGGTTCATTTTCCTATATGGTTATTTTCCCTTATGTTGTCACCATAGCTCTCAACTGAGTATGTAATGTTCGGTTACACCCGAACTTAACCTTCCTTACTTGTTTTCCTTAGACTTAGTAACTAAATTCTTATCCTTTTTTGTGCAGTGCTTAATTCGGCTTATTTAATTATATTTTATGGTTCAATAACCTATATTATTTGTTTTTAATTTACTTAACATGCATTAAATACATTATATGAAGCTTCAAAAACGAACTTTTTCTCATTTAAAGTGCAAAAATATTAACAAAATTGTTTTCTCCCTATTTATTTTTCCAGGCTAAACCTGGAATGGTTCAGTTTTTCGCAAATAAGACAAACTGGCGGAATACAATTTATTGCAAAAGAATAACCTTTAACTGTTATTGTTGTAGTTTGCACCATGCTAAGAAACACATTGAAGTACTGCTGATATAATGGATTTGATATTTGTCCCTATTATTTTTTCCAACACTGTATATGCGACGTCTCGGTATGAGTGTGGTTGTGACTTCTCATAGAAATTTTGCATGACTGGAGTGTCCTGCATCTTTGGGAGGCGTTTTGTTGCAATTATGCTGCGAACAATAACTATGCGGACGCAGCGGCTATGAGACTGCGAGAAAAATAATTATTCTGATACAGAGACACATGTGAAATAGGACTTGCAAGAACGCAACATTTTGGGTGCCGCCAGCGTGTCAAATTGTTTTATTGAAAGCAGGATTTTTATGAATGTAATTTGACTACATTTGGTTTTAATATCCTTTAGTTTTCATGACATTTTGATCTAAATGTGCTGTAGTATACATCAGGGGCGTAGCCAGAAAATTTCCTTGGGGGCGTTCAACAAAAAATGTTTTTTTTTTTTTTTTTTCAGTTAAATAAATAAAAAAAATGTTGTGTTTAGCTTTAATATTAAAGTACGCGTATTTAGAATATGACTTGAAAAAGGTTACATTAAAAACTCAAGCGCATACGTCGACTTTTCTTTGCCATTTCATCTAAAACTTCATCAACGGTAACAATTTGATCACGGTAGATGCTTAGTGATGCACAGCCATTCAATCGATTTTCACTCATCGTGTTTCTCAAATAGTTTTTAATCAGCCTAAGAGTTGAAAAAGATCTATCGTTAGTTGCCGTTGTTACTGGAAGCGTACACAAGATTTCCAACAACATGTGAACATTAGGAAAAGCCACAGAATCGCATTCCTGTAATATTAATCTTAGACAAATTGATAAAAAAAACCGAAGTACCTCCTTCAGGAATAAGTAGAATTCGTGCTTTTTGAGACTTTGCATGAGATCTAACTTATACGAATATAAAATTCAAAAGAAAGAAACTGATCGAGTAGAAAAATATTTTATTTAAAAAGTCATATCTACACGGAAAAAACACTAATGTGTTTTTTACATTTTAAAATGTGAAAAACGCATAATTTTTTTTTATCAAATAATTTGAATTTTACATTTTTGGAATGTGTTTTTGATATAAAAAAAAATGTAGATATTACATTATAATAATGTGTTTTTCACATCGAAAATAATGTCAAATTTGCATTATATTTCAAAATAGGAAATGTGTACTTCAAAAAAATGCTGTAAATTTAGTATTATTTAAATGTGGAGAATAAAATCAAAGCACGAGAATTAGTATCGTTTAGTTCGACAAACAAACAGAACCGTAAGCAATGTTTATATGTATGTTTATATGTAGCTTGTCGTCGTGACGTAAGGGCAGAAGAATCATGCAAATATTCAAACGCATGGAGTTTTCATATTTGCCTTTTCATTCCGATGAATGTAATCGCGGTTGAGGCAAACGAGCAAATGCCTGAATGGATTATACCCCCCACGTCGCTACGCCCCTGGTATATATCTTCTATAAATCTTATAAAATAAAGTCGCTAAATGTAATTGTACGCCCATCACTTCACACAGAATGTTCCGATTTTAAAACAAAATCATAAAATTCTTTAATATGGAACGTCGATTGTTATTTCTTTGCAGTAAAACATTGAAATATTTACCTTCGTTCTGCATAAAAAATAATAAAAAAATAATTTTTAAGTTAAACGGTTTTATTGAAAACAATACTTACATGAAGTTATAATAAAACTAAAAGCTAGATAATAATTAGGTAGGTCCTAGGTACTAGTAATCACACTTCTCTTCAACCAAGAGCGTTGATCAGGCAATTAAATAAAAGCGTTGGGCGTGTGAAATTTCTAAAATGTTAGGCGTAGCAGAACCTGATTAAGGTTCAGTTATTTTTGCTTATGACTATCAATAGAAATTTTACGCGTCCAACGCTTTTATTTAATTTTCTGATCAACGCCCTAGATTGATGAGAACTGTAGGTTTTTAGTATTATTATTACTTCATGTAAGTATTGCTTTCAATAAAACTGTTTAACTTAAATATTTTTTTTAATTATTTTATTTTCAAGTTTTTAGTCTCTATTTAAATGCCTATTATTTCTCATTCTATTTAGTACATTTAGTGTCTCATTATTACAAGGGCTCTTTCCTGAGAATTTGTTACAATCTAAGTCCTCAATACATAATCCTTCCAAAGACTTTGCTCGACTCTGCGCCACGTATTCTTGCCTCTCCTCGAACTCCAAAATATTTTGATGTCACTTCTACCAGATTGTATATAATATTTGTTCCAAATATGAGCCAAATCGGACATTATAGGTCGCTTTCTATCCATGTATTCTAGTCGGAGAAAGAGAAATTCAGCGAGAGGAGTGAATAAAAAGACAAGAAAAAGGAAGAGGGAGACTAAGAGGTAAAAACTTGCTATAACTTATGCAAATAGACCAAGATAAGAGCAGAAAACTGTCTGCCGGGTCTGCTAGTATATACATATATGTATATTAAAGCACACCGCTGGATATACAATATGCGTTTTCACCCGAGTTAAGACTTCCTTACTAGTTATTCTTTCATTTTATTGAGGGCGAGTCGGCATAAACAAAAAAATATCATCTAAAAGATAAGAGGTCAGCAAATCTTTTATAGTAGTATTTTAATTTGAAAGGAGCTTTCTTTGACTGGAAAAATGTTTCGTTCGATTTAAAAGCTTTCCCTTGGCCTAAAAATGCTACTCTCAATGAAAGCAGGTTTTTTCTAAAAGACTGTTTAAATTTAGTTCCTTTTAAATTGGCCATTAACAGTTTTTATAGTTGGGCAAATATGTATGTATGGCAACTCTGATGCAGATATTTGAATGCATTTGTTGTATTTGTAAGGTGCAAGAAAATTTTTCTAAGCAAGAAATGTTGTTTGCAACTATTTTCAAAACTTTCTAATACCAATAGTCAACAAATACGGAATATTACACTGATTTATAAAATTTTCTTCAAAATAATTTTCCGATTTTTCTGCAAGAAATACTTTAGAAACTTACACAGATTTGAATTCATTTGGAATTGTTTTTGTTTTTATTGAATTTGCAAACTTTTTATTGAAAAGCTTTTGTTTAAGAAATTGCAGCTAGTTGAATATCAACACCATCAGCATAGTTGGGAGCAAACTGAAGTAAAAGTTCTAAAAATTATGAAAATGGAAAATATTTATCCATTCAATAGCACAGCCCAGGTGTTCAGGCACTTAAGCATCGCCGAGTGCACTTACATCGTATACTTAAATATCCGGGTACATATGTACTTAAGTTAGAGATTGAGCGAAAAATTCTTAGATATGTAACAAATGTTAGCGCGACTTTGAAACTATGAATTATAGGATTGAAACTTTTAAGATTTAAATAGTTAAATTGTAAAATCTTTACGAAATTGTATGCCCTGGTTGAACACAGAACATTTTGGTACTGGAAATGCGCGGAATCAATTTATGAGGTTATCCCATGCCCATTTTTTGGCTAATGAAAATTTCGTTAGATGAAAAAAGACGATAGCTCATTAGTCCAAAATATGTAAAAATTTACTGATTTTAGGTGCTTATAAAATGCCTTTAAAATCCAAATTTATGCTTAAAAATATGCATTTGAGGGCTTTATAAATACACTTTTATATTACGAAAATACTAGGTGGACCAAAAACAACCACGCTTTTTTAAATCGTTACAACTTTTTCAAATGGTGCCAAATGTCACTTCGGGTTAAATATTTTTCAAGAAAAAACAAATACATAATAGAAATATGAATAAACTGGTTTCTTTTTAATTAGCGCTAACAATTCTGAAGTAAGCTTAGTATTTTGTTTTGGTGGTTTGCAATGGCCGGCCAGATCACCCCATTTTAACTGACTCATACTTCCAATATTTATCGAAACCCGCTTTTGAAAGAAGAGGTAGAGGGCAGCCCCTAATCCGCTAAAAGGACCAGTTAGAAAACTTATTAAATTCACTTGGTTTGACCTTTTGGCGCTATTTAACATAAATAAGATGGGACTGCCGCGCCTTGTTGGACAGCATAACCATTTAAACGATTAAGTGCCAACAAAGTAAGAATGTAGTACTTCTTGTTACAGTTTTGTTGTTTAAGTCTGAACATGTCCTAGTAACCATCTGGGTGTAGAAATTTTGTAATATTTTTCTTGCATCAGTAACGAAAATAAATAACAGTCCTAGAAGCTTTCTAGGACCTATGTCACTTGCCAATTCAAGATTTTACAGCTGTATCACTACTTATAGCTGGAGTTTTAGTCGGGCAAGCGCGGAAGTTACGAGCTTGAAACGTGCTCGAATTTTTTCTCTTCCAACCCGCACTTCCTACATCTGTTATCACAGACCAAGCTTCTTTTGAAGGCACGTGACGTCAGAAAGCAGTATACAGTCAAAATACCCGTCATGAGCCTACAGTCCTCTCTTTTTAATGACAGTAGTAACTTTGTTAATCTAAGGTTGTAAGACTTTCGACACTTTACAGCCACGCGCTTGACTCAACGCCTTTCCCGCTTAGTCCATCATATGCACCTCTCGCCGTCTGTTAATCTCGCCCAATCTTATCTATCATCTATGGATAAAGCTGTGTGGGATGCGTCCCTTTTTAGCTGCTCGTCTGCTATTTGTATATGCCCTGTCACCTAATATAGATGTATGGTTCTGTCTATCCCAGGCATTGACTACACTCTAACACACTTTTAGATGCTGTGCTATATGAAGCTATTTACTTAGTTGCTGCTTTGCCGTCAATACAAAAAGTGACGCGGCTGCAGTTTAAGCTATTTCCTCCCGATGTTTCTACTGGTTTGGATACGGATACAACTTCCGCCTGAAAAACGATACACTGATCTTACAGCCTGCGGGATCTCTTAATTTCCAGATCAGCACATAATCCGCAGATCCTTCTCCTTCCCCTACTTTAGAACTATCTGTGTACATATGTATCGTCTCGTTCGCCATTTGAGCACCCTTGCGGCAACCATCCACCTCTATTTTGGCTTTAAGAGCCACCTCGAAGGGCATACCAGGTAATATATTCGCCCTTTAATTGATGACGCTATACTACTATGACCGAATGGTCTGCGCTCGATCTGCCCCGACGGCCCTGAGCTTCGTTGTAGTTGTTAAGCTATGTTTTTTGGCACTAGGTCTACCAGGTGGATGGTGCAGAATGGAACACAGTGTAGCTATCGGGGTGTTTTTCAGAGCTCCCGTAATGCTAAACTTTGAAAGCCTGCACAATTGTATCGTTTTCGATATTGTATATAGACCTGCACAAAATGGGTTTAAGACCACGAGCGCTTTAAACAAAATGTGCTCAAGGTCGCTAGCTTACCAAAATTTTAATATTATAACGGATTTTAGGGAAATCCTGTTATTTTGCACCTTCTTCTAACGTACGTATCGCTAACTGTCGAATAAATAACTCCAATATTCAGTAATGCAATATGGCATTTATTTAGTCTACTTTGGGAGTAGTACAATTATACTTCAACAGCACGTACTTCACAAAAGCGTGTATAAATCAAACTGATTCTTGATTTCTCAGCTTGCGCTGCTTTTGTACTTTACTCATTTCTCCTAAGGTCTACTCGTTTCGCGAAAAGTTCGACAACAATTGTATCTCATGATTGGTTACCAGCTATATACATGTATATTTGTAGTTTATGCTTTTCTACCAGCCATATGCGTGTGCATGTGTGATTAGCTACTTTGGCTGATGAATACATGTGTGTGTGAGACATCTCTTCGTTGCTTCGTACATAAGTGTCAGTCGCGATTTTAAAAGACGAGAGGAAAGACGATTTCGCAGCTAACGACGGCGTTGTGCAAATTAAACTTTTTTCATATGTAAATTACATTTTGACATCTGAAATTTAACTTTATTTCTTAAAATTCAACTTTAAATACTTAAATCAACTTTAATCTTATTTAATTCCTTTTCATTGTACCAAATAAAAAACCAGCATCGTTTACTTAAATATTGTGTTGGTGTGTTTAGCGGGAAAAATAATAAGAATCTACATATATGATATGGTTTCGCCCGTACTAAGACTTCCTTATTTTTTAAAACACAAGTTTGAATTAAGTAGATTTGGAAAACTGGGGAACACGTATCATATGTCGGGCTTTACCCTTGCGGTCTGTAGCTTTTAAAATGTGTGTGTTGATAAAATTGGAAGCATCGTGGTAGTTGGGCACTTTCCTCGGCCAATTTTGCTGTAAGAAAGAAAGGGCTAGTTAGATAGGAAAAGGCAGTGGGATATGCAGAAGGTGAAGGAGGGGAAAGGAGGTCCACGCCGCGTAGACCTTAAAATTTGAAAAATGTTTGCGTAAATTGCTACGAACACGAATGACAACATTTTCAACATCTCTTGTTCGTTTATATGAATATATGAATGTAAGTATACGATATGATATTCTGCACTAAGGACTAAGTTGCTCAATGACCAAGTTTATAATCAAGGTCATTTTGAGTCGACTAAAATAACTGTTTTTTGCATTTTCATTCATTAGCATGAGCTAACACAACTGAGCAAAAAATAAAATACTCCCATTTATCAACAAGAACTGAGTTACTCATTTATATTATTCTCTACAGTTTAAAATTTCTGGGTTGGTTATAATCATAAAATGTGGTTAAATAATACATACCAATTGTGCATTTCAAAGAATTTAGTACAGGTATATGACTTAAATTATTGGTTGTTTAAGAGGTTGTTAATGGAAATCGAATAATCGATT
The DNA here is from genome assembly GCF_040869045.1 of Eurosta solidaginis. Taxonomy (NCBI): domain Eukaryota; kingdom Metazoa; phylum Arthropoda; class Insecta; order Diptera; family Tephritidae; genus Eurosta; species Eurosta solidaginis. The sequence continues at coordinate 154,634,479 of NC_090322.1, read as the reverse complement.
AGAAATAAATAACTGTAAGGTACGATAACCTCCGAAAAGATTTTATACCGAGCCTCTCTTCCAACTTGCGTCCTTTTGATTTTTCCTACAGATTGGCGGAACAAGATCTACTTGTTTTATGCCGACTCCGAACGGCATCTGCTAGGCAGATGAGTTTTCACTGAAACCTTTTCATGGCAGAAATACACTCAGAGTACTTGCCAAAAACTGCCGAGGGCAACGCGGCGTAGAAAAGTTTTTTCCTAATCGAAGAAAGTTATTTCTAAAATAACCCAGGATCTTAGGTGTGGTAGGCGGAGCACGCTACCATACGCCACGGCGGCCGGAGCAGAATGTAGCTATATTTATTTACCTTCGGTTATGATGAGCTTATTTTGGTTTCGGTTTTCGATATACAACTGGAGCAGATAGGAAAAAAAACCTTGGCTAAGAAAAGCATAATACGGCCTGCCAGTGTACAAGCAATGCTTCTGCACTTTTGACTGGTATTGCTTATACTTGTCTGACTAATACTACAAGTTTTTTAGGAGCTTAATAGCAGGCAAAAGATCTGGCAGCTCAGCCGCTCCAAGTAGCAGAAACATTTACCTGGCGAGCGCAGGACGCACACACAGAACGCGTTCAACCATTTCTTCCTGCAGCCCGTGTTCCTACATTTTCTGTTACTGACAAGAGCTTACTTAAAAGCAGGCATGCTTAACGAACGAAACGATATCATTTCGTTACGATAATCAACGTTAATAAACGAAACGAAGTCATTTCGTTTCGTTTATTAACGTTAAGAACGACAAATTAACGTTAATTTGACGATCTTAACGTTAATAAACGACGTGACTTCGTTTCGTTTATTAGCGTTGATTATCGTAACGAAATGATATCGTTTCGTTCGTTAAGCATGCCTGCTTAAAAGCATGTGACGCCAAAATGCAGTGTTCAGTTAATATACCCAACGTAAGCCTGCAGTTTTACCTTTTTAGAGATAAGAGCAACTTTGTCAGTCTAAGGTTTGCACATGGTCTTAGAAATTTTACAGCCCCGTGTTTCTGTCCACGCCTTTCCTCCTTGATGTGTCATTTGTGAGTCCTGTCTCCTTTTGATTTCTCCCAAATGGATTGGTTCATACGACAGCCCTCTGGCTCTATTATGGCCCCAAACTGTCTTTCGAAGCTCAGGTAGGGGATCATTTGACAAAGTACACGTATATCTTGTTTTTCGAAAAAAAAAGTTAATCTCGTGTTATATTCACCTACCAGGCACATTAATTAATATAGTACCACTACTTCCAGAATTGAAAATGTTATTCAATTCCAAACAAAAGACCTGCATTCGCCCTATTAATTTTTGTATAGAAGTTGATTAATACCCTACGCTATCTTTTCGCTATAGCTATGTAGGCAAGCCACCAGAACCGGCAAATTTTTTTATTTTTGGTATGGATATTCTTCTCTGTACCTCGTCATAGGGTGCTGCCTACTAGATGCTTAATTGCTGCCTCCATTTCAGAGAGCACAACAGTCGTTGCTCCATAAAATATGCAATATCTGGATATCGGCTTTCTAGTCACAACTTTTGGTCTTGCGGGAAATCACTCCGAGCATTTTCTGTCTTTCGTCAAGCATTTGGTTAAGGCTCATCCTCTTACCTTTCACCGTCTACTTTCTCCTTTTTAAAAGACAACTTGCCTCCCTGTTGATGTAGTAATTTTATTGTAAAAGCAAAGTCACATTTTCCATCCTATCAGATGGTTTTTCGCCATCCGCATATCTTAGTTTTTTCCACGTCATCGGTTCAGAGTGCTCATTCATTCAATGCTCTAGCATTCTGCCTGTTTTACTTTCTTTGCAGAAAACTGCACGCAATGCGCCCAATTGACACTTTCAAAAAAATTGTACATATTACCATTTGGCATCAACCCCGCACAGCAGAATTTTATAAAGCCTTCCTAACCATCTCAGGCGTAAGTAGTTCTGACATGATGGTCACCATAATTTCAATTTATTTAGCTCAGATTTTAACGCTGTTGGTACAAGTTTAGATGGCAACTGCAGCATTGTGAATATGATAAGCATCAGTTTGAGGTATTCAGGAAACCTTAAGTACACAACAGCCTTCCACTTTTCCTGCAGGGGTATTCTCATAGAGCAGGTCGAGCAGATTTTGACGATGAGCGATATACTGGTTCGACACCATGCGCTCATCTTAAATACTACAGTTTATCTAGAGCACCATGCTCGGTCTGTCACCTAGTATGATGAGTATTTCTTTATTCAAATCTGAAGCTAGATAAGGTTATAATTTGCTACAATATTACAGTTCCTACATTGCATTCGAGGAGCCCAAGTACCCCCGGCGGGTTAGGGGACTGAGAATATACCCGTGGCAGGTGTATGTTTCCTAAGAGGCGACTAAAATACCAAGCTGATTCAAGGGCTTGTATAACGCAATCCTTTCAAGGGGTTACCAGCTCAATATAAAGCTTGTCCAACGCAATTGTCAATTTCACCTAGGTGCTAGGAGGGCGGTATAGCCTAGAAGATTTCATTTGCTCATACCAAATCGTTCCTGAGATAGTCGAGCTAGTCCTTTGATGGTGCTTGTTACCCGAACGTACTGGATATGCATCCGCAAAGCACCACCAACATCGATATCATTTTTCAATGCCTTCGGGGAGTGTCCTTATCGCTACAACAGCAACAACAAGGAGTCAAAGCCTTTAGACAACTTATACAAGTATTTTATTTGAAATATGAGTTGTGCACAAAAGTGTAACCTACGTAACAAATCACGGAAACTAAAACCACTGCGTCAGCTTTAAGATGACAAAAGCAATGTTACTATCTATAACATTTAATTTTAAACCTGTAGAAATTCTAAACTTGTGCTCTCGTGTTACACCATCGAGTGCTTTTGTTTTCTTGGCATGTACAAAGGCATTGTCAGTTAAAAAACTATGCAGCATAGCAATATTACACATACAAATACATGCATACTCACAGGTACGAAAATGTACGCAGAAGGGCGCCAGCCTAGTTAAATGTATTGCATGTACAGCTGCGAAAATGAAAATAGCTGCTAAAGTTATGAACAAACTTTTCATTGATTTTCTTCTTTTATTTAGTTTTCTTAACTAAAAAAAATCTTCATTGAATTCTGCAACATAAATTATGCCAACCACAATTATACAATTTTCTCCATTTTAAAGATATATAATCCTTTTACCAGAGCAGGGTAAATTCAATTCCATTACATTACCCATTACATTCCTCAGTGATTGGAAATTGTAATCAATTCCTTTCCTCCACAACAAAGGAATTGATTATATTTCAATTCCTCAAAAAAAAATATCAAAAGTAATTTCGTTTTTTGAGGCTCGAGTACAAACAATTTTTTGTTTGTAATTGGAAAAAAATACTTTGCGCAATTGTAATTTCTTTGCCAATACTTGCGAAAGGAATGGGAAATGTAATCGAAATTTCTTAAAACTCTATTACAAGAAATGGAAAAAGTATTTTCGAATTTCCCATTCCATTCCTTAAAGTAATTGCGAAAGTAATTAAAAAACTACAAGTTAGTCTGAGTATAAGAACTTTCTCCAGTTAATGTGGGTGACTTTTCGGGTCCCACTTTTCATTATCATTTCATCCGATTTTTCTTTTTAGTGGTAACTGAATGCATTTTGAAATACCAATGAATATCAAATTATTATCCTTTTAAAGTTCGCAGCTAAGTAAGTGCATCTCCTTCCTCCGCTATCAAAGTGTGCTGGCTATAGAAAGCAGCATACTTTTTAATTTTCTTTGATATATCCAGCTGGCATAACGTAAACATTATTAGTGTTCCGGAAAACTTCTTCTCGTATTCTTGATCTTTTGATCCATCCATAGTTGCCTCCTCTGAGCGGTTTAGGACTGGCAGCTACGCCGTTTCGACAAATAGGAGGGTGGCGGGATGTCGGTGACCAAGAACTGTCAACCCCTAAATCCAGGGTATTATGCGGACCGTGCCTATTAGACAAATTGCAGACAGAGGATAAATTCGGCTGTATTCGAACAGAGCCTTCCCTATACCGGACCACCTCGCGAAGTATTGATGACCTTAACACAGTTAGGGGCGCTGCTGTTGGGGACGGTTCTTTCCCCGTATATAATACTGGACCGCTGAGCCCGCCTTTTCGGGCAGGTTGTCATACACCCGAGATGAACTAATTATCCAATTGTACTAAGGACGATGATAAGGGGAGGGCTGAGTCGCAAGCCAAGGCAGACAAAAACGCATTAGGCGATGCGTCGGAGTCAGGGAACGAGTCCTGCTTTCAAGAGGTAGAAAGGATCCAGTCCCAGAGCTGCGAGGCAGGGCAGCCGCACAAGCAAACCAAATAGGTCTAAAGCGGTAGGACAGGTGGATAGCGAGGTAGCAACTACCTCGAAAGCTGCAAGTCAAAGAGAGGACATCAAAAGAGACAAAGTGCCAACAATGGAAGTAAGAGTTAAGCCAAAGGGAGATAGCGCTAAGACTGCGGTTTTTCCCGAGAATATGAGTAATGTGACAAAGCAGTTACTGGCTGTGGCGCTGGTTGATCGTAGCAATCCTTTCGGACAGATGACTACTGAAAGGTGGATATCTGTAGAAAGGAGCTTATTAGTTTAATGCCTAAGATGATGCGCGAACAACCAAGTAAGACCCGAATGTGCCGACACAGGCTTAGATATTGGGATCTATACGTTGATTTCCATTATCTTGCATTATCACAAGGCTCAGCGCTATTATTCTAGCTCACCTGATATATGTTTAAAAATTAATTAAAAGATTCTCTAAAGAAATTCCGCCAGGTTCCATCGTGACAACAATCTCAACTTGAATAATATGTGGCTGGTAAATTAACACAAACGCGCAATTGGGAAGACCATCTAAATGACTGCAACCTGTCTTGGGTGTCGATAAGCCATGGTGAGTCGTCAAATCTTTGGCTAACTGAGGGCAACATAAACACAATCACGACGTGTGACCCGTTACCATCACCCCACAGACGTTGAATAAGCCGTGAAAAAAGCCAAACCTAAATAGTTAGGTCCAGATGAAGTAGCTATGCCAATGCTAAAATATCTTGGCGATGAGGGAGTAAGCTACCTGACGCACGTTTTCAAGCCTGCGAAACCGGCTAACGAAGATGAGTAGCGAAGACATGGGAAAACTTCCTGCACCGTCAGTTTACTGCGAATCTTGCAACGTAAAAAGCGTTGGCACCTCTAGGAAATTATGTTTTGGAAATTTGTTTTTTTGTTTTGTGTATTTTTATTCAACTGTCAAAAGGTAAGCAATATTATTTACAAAGCTCGTTGAAAGCGTAAACTGATTGAAATGCAACAATAAACGCCATCCCGCAAACCGCACAAATAATAGCGGAATCATCCTGCTAAATATCGCATATAAGAATCTATCTAGTGTACTGTGCGAAAGACTGAAGCCAATAGTAAACAAACTGATTGTACCCATTCAGTGCGGTTTCAGACCTGATAAATCTACTACCGACCAGATCTTCACATTGCGCCTGACTATAGAGTAGTAAATAAAAACCCAAAGGCTTCGCTTGCTAGGTCATATTGTGCGAATGGACGATGACGCTCCGAAAAAGAAAGTATTTCATTTAACACCGCAGATTAGAAGAAGGGGAGAGTGGGGACAACCACTGAACTGAGGAAGGCAGGTGTAGAAAGACTTGATCTCCCTTGGTGCTACCAATTGGCGTCAGTTATCGTGAAAAAGGTATATTTTACGTGACTTGTTACGAAACGGACAAAGCGCTTGGACGGTTATTTGCCAATTAATTAATTAATGATTGAAGTGCAACCATAATTCTGTTTCCAGAAAGTAAAGTAAAATCCATATGCTCCTTTAAGGAAAGTAGTGCTTCTCAAGCAATGATCCGTGGAATTGGAAAACTACCCTGCATCATTGCTATGTAATTTATTTTCCCCCCTCAAAAATTTCTGGCTTTGCGACTTTTTTTTCTTTTTGCTTTGGTTTCAGCATTATATTGTTACGAATATTAGCAACAATAGGGGTAATGCCATCTCTAAGCCGATGCTAAGCCGTGACGTGAATGCACATCAATAATTCAATCATTATGCCTACACATACATGTCCGTACACGCAGTGGAGAAGAGATGCACAAACACATGCAGATATCTTATCTGAGATGCTCCCGAAAGTATGCAATTGTAATTGTGCAAGTGTCGCTCACAAATACACGCGCATATGAGAAGCTATACACGTGCATCTGTAGTTATAATTATATGGCAATAACTAAGTAAATTCTGGGAGCGCCTAGAAGATGCAACGAGGAAATCACAGAGTATAAAAGCGCCAACGGTACAGGCGCGAGCTCAGTTTCGATTAAGCACGCTATCTGTCGAGCAATAGCAGTATTATTTTGAAAATCAGTTGTAGTGTTATTGTAAATAACTTGAATAAAGGCCATTTTGCATTATTAAATATTGGAGTTATTTATTCAACAGTTAAGAGATTCGAACTTAGCAGAAGGTTGCAAATAAGAAGAATTGCAGTAAATTCGTTACAATTGGTGTCAGAAGAGGAATTGTTGAATAAATTCCAGAGGACAACAAGGACATGGCAAAGTTCTGTGAATTGAAGATCCAGCATCTAAAGAATGAGTTGGAGAGCCGTGGATTGAATACAAGCAGCGTAAACTCGAACTTCAGGCACGGCTACGAGAGGCAGTGGAAGCAGGAGGAATTAACTTGGAAGACTATGTCTTTCATCTCGATGTCAACGAGACAACAACAAAAATTGAAGAGAAAAGCGAAACATCTCAGACAGTTACGAGCACAGACTTGAACCTGATATTAGCTGCAATATCTGCACAAACGTCGACAGTGACATCCAAAATGGAAATCCAACTGGAAGAATAGAAAACATGTATGGCATCTCAACTGGAATCGCAGGAGACACGCATAACATCGAAGATTGAAGCACAAGAAACGCGTATTTCAGAAATGTCGACACAGAGTACATCAAAGGTGGAAACACAGTTAGAAGAACAGAAGACATATATGGCTGAGGAGTTGAAAGCACAAGAAACTCGCATATCATCGCAACTGTCAGAACAGGAAGCAAGGGTATCATCAAAACTGGAAGCGCAGGATGCAAAAATCGCTCAATTTCAGGAAGAAGTCGATGATTTGAAGGGTCGTATGGAGCAGTTACAACTAAATCGCCCAGCTATTTCAGCGAGTAATCCAAAGGTAAAATCACCATCCTGTGACGGTTCTGTTCCTTTCCAGGAGTTTAAGCTTCAGTTTGAGAAAACCGCAACAGTGAACAACTGGAATGCTGAAGATAAAGTTGCAGCTCTATCCGTAGCATTGAAGTGGCCAGCAGTCGAAATCCTACAGACGTTTCCCGAAGGAGAGCGGAACAACTATGAAGCATTGATGGACGCTGTAGAAAGTCGTTACGGAAGCGAACACAGTAAACAAATCTACCAAATAGAATTGCAAAACCGCTGCCAAAAATCGAACGAGACTTTGCAGGAGTTTGCTTCGGACATCGAAAGATTATCTCATCTTGCAAATGCGGACGCACCCGTGGAATACACTGAAAGGTTAAAGATTCAGAGCTTTATAAACGGCATACGGGACGTCGAAACGAAGCGAGCCACATACGCGAATACATAGCAAACATTTGCTGAAACGGTATCCCATGCATTGACTCAGGAAACGGCGTCACTATTGAGTAAACCAGCATACAAAGCTCATCGTGGGGAAGTAGAAAGACCAGAGTGGGTAGACGCAATCTTGGAAGCATTGAAGGGAACAACAGAAGAATAATGATGCAGTCAAACGCTTTAAGTGTGGAAAGCCAGGGCACATTGCACGTTATTGCAGCACCAACCCTAATAGTTCCATCAATGTGGCTAGTCGTAAGCGCAGAGCTGAAGGAGATGAGCAAATCTCCAAGTCCACTCAATCGTTAAACTAAAGCGAGTCAGCAACAAGGCGCGACAGCTGGCTCCCGCAATTGAATACCCCATAATCTCTGTCTCGCAAATTGGAAGAAGGTCAAGCAATCTTACTGTCGGAAGACATGTGGATGGAAAGGAACGTTTACTGACTGTAGATACGGGTGTATCTCATTCCATCATTCGAGCGGATTTAGTCAACAAGAAGAGCAATATTGCGTACAGCCACTGGAGAAGACAGCACGGTTCTAGGAGAAATATCATGTGAAGTCGCAATTGGGAACGTCACGGTAGTACACAATTTTATAGTTGCCGAGATTGTTGATGAAATCATAATTGGAGTGGACTTCTTAATCGACCACTTAATTTCGGCTACGAGAGAAACTACAGCAGTAAACGAGGGCTGGTGGAAGAGAGTGGGACAAATAAATTGTGGGTTGTCGAAGCAGCAAACAAATCAGCACTGAACATACTTGTAGGAAAAACCTGGCTATGAAAAAACAAGATGGACGTATTCCGGTACGAGTACTCAATGAGTTCAAGTCACCACTCAAACTGACCAAAGGAGCTATTTTGGGAAGATGCCAAGAGGCTGAAGTAGTTATTAACTGTGAACAGCTCCAGGAACACGTTTCATCTAGTAATACTGATCTTTCAAATGACATCACGGCATGTACGCAGGGGCTAGAACATATTTGACCAGGATGGTTCCAAACCAGGCCGCACCAATATTGTGAAACATCAATTTGACACTGGAGATGCGGCGTTGATCCGTCAAGCTCCACGTAGTGTTCCACTGGCGAAGCGGGAAGTTGTGAGTCAAATCATACAATAAATGAGCGACAGCAGCGTCATCGAACCATCAGCTAGTCCATGGAACTCACCGGTAGTACTTGTAAAGAAGAAGGATGGAAAAATGAGGTTTTGCGTGGACTGCCGGAAGTTCAACGACGTAACGAAAAAGGATAGCTACCTATTGCCAAGAATTGACGACACTCTGGACTCGCTATCTGGTACGAAATGGTTTTCCACACTGGACTTGAAAAGTGGCCACTGGCAAGTTGAGGTGAAGGAGGAAGATAAGGATAAAACAGCCCTCAGTGTCGGTGATGGTCTTTGGAAATTTACAGTGATGCCTTTTGGATTTTGTAATGCACCAGCTACTTTTGAGAGACTCATGGACTAGGTACTGAAAGGACTACATTGGAAAACATGCTTGGTCTACCTGGACGACATCATTGTATTGGGGAAGAACTTTGATGAACATCTTAAGAGCCTGGAGGATAGCTGGCGCTGGTCTGAAGTTAAGTCCCAAAAAGTGTGCGCTGTTTAAAAAGGAGGAGAGGGCATCTGCACTGCGAACGAAAAGATAGAGGCTGTAAAGGATTGGCCAAGACCACACAACCTACATGAATAGAGAAGTTTCTTTGGGCTGTGCACATATTACCGCCGATTTGTACCAAATTTTTCCAGAGTAGCCCATAGCCTTCATGAGCTTACAAGTAAAAATAAAGCTTCTGAATGGAAGAAGGAGCAAGAAGTGGCTTTCCAAACATTGAAGGAGCGTTTGTGCACTGCCCCAATGTTAGCATATCGGCTTCCAGGAGCAACATTTATTCTAGATACAGATGCGAGTGGATACGCAATAGGAGGCGTTTTATCACAACCGGTCGATGGACAGGAGAAGGTAGTTGCATATTACAGCCGTTCGATTGGAAAACCAGAGAGGAACTATTGCGTTACACGGAGAGAGCTGTTGGCATTGGTAGAGTGCATTAAATATTTTCACAAATACCTCTACGGCCAGCGATTCCTGTCAGGGCAGATCACGCAGCATTGAAATGGCTTCTGCAGTTCCGTAATCCGGAAGCACAATTGGCACGGTGGATCGAGCGACTACAAAGCTGTGACTTTTCCTTTGAGCATCGAAAAAGTGTTACCCATGGAAATGCTGATGCCATGTCACGAAGACCATGTAGGAATGCAAGCACTGTTCAAAGGCCGAGGCTAAAGAAGGCATTATAGATGTCCGGCTAATAACTATAACGTGTACGGATGAATGGGACAAGGAACAACTAAGAAAGTGTCAGCTAGAAGATACAGATCTGTCACATGTTATGCAAGGGCTCGAACGAAACGAAAGAGCAAACAGAGAAGAGATGTCAGCAGATAGTCCCATTGCGAAGTCATATTGGGCACAGAGGAACAGTTTAGAATTGATATCCGGTTTCCTTCATCGAGTATGGGAGAGTGAGGATGGTTAATACAAGAAGAAACTGATAGTTGTTGAAAGAAAGAGGATTCCTGACGTGCTCCGCAAGCTGTATAATGGTTCAAGTGGAAGTCATCTTGGAATCACGAAGACGCTCGAGAAAATTAAGCAGAGATTCTATTTGGTTGGTTTCCGTCAGTCGGTCACCGAGTGGATTTCCAACTGCGAGGTTTGCAACAGAGCAAAAGGGCCCAAAAAAGGAATCATGGCCAGATGAAGCAGTATATTTCAGGTGCACCATTTGAAAGGATCGCTATGGATATAGCAGGTCCATTTCCTACTAGCAACCGCGGAAACAAACACGTACTGGTGGTTATGGATTATCTCAGTAAATAGCCAGAGGTATTCCCAATCACAAACCAAGAAGCAGAAACAGTAGCAGAAGTGGTTACAAACGATTCGGTTGCAAGGTATGGGGTACCAATGGAGTTACATTCTGACCAAGGCAGGAATTTTGAATCAGCTGTGTTCCAAGAAATATGCAAGAAGTTGGGCACTCGGAAAACAGGGACAGGAGCATTTAAGGAAAGTAGTAGACAAGTACCATAAGGACTGGGATATACACATATCATTATTCTTGATGGCTTACCAATCGGCAGTACATGAGAAACGGGCCAAACTCCCGCAAAGGTAATTTTTGGCAATCACCTTCGACTGTCAGCTGATTTGAAGTATGGGATAGATGCTGATGCGGAGAGAAATGTTAAGAAATCCACTAGTGTTTTAGAAGAAGAGCTGAGAGAGATACACGATCTTGTAAGGCAACGATCAAAGATTATGAGTGACAAGATGAAAGCAAGGTACGATAATATCATATTACCAAAACATAACCCAGAAGATAACTAAAAAACTCAAAGCGTACACAAACGACATAAGGTTTGCCTTCAAGAACAGAAACAACGTAGGGAAGCTATAAAAAACAATAAAAGATAACATCCCAACAAAAAAACAAAAGAACATTGTATACAAATTTGACTGCGTTGACTGCCAACGTAAGAAATGCTATATAGGCACCACATCACAACAGCTATACAAACGACTGGGACAACATAGCAAAGATGCTGAAAAAAAACGCACAGAAAAAAGTGCTCTTGCTCACTATGCCATTACTTTTGGGCACAAATTTGATTTTGATAATGCCAAAGTAATAGCAAGAGAAACAAAATGGCAAAAGAGAATGCTTCTGGAAGAAATACACATAAAAACAGACAAAAAATGTGTAAACAAAAGAAGTATAGAAGCAAGAAATATTAGCGACATCTATGCGTGTATACTAAAATGAAACTGCAATAACCCATCAAGCATGAATTCGCCGGTGATCAGCAAACGTCAAATATGTATACATATGTACTTACATACAAATTAGAGTTTGAAATATAAATTGTGGGTTGTGTATTGAAAATAATAATTTTAAATTGTAAAATAATTTCCGTTTCCTTAATTGAGCATTAAAGTGACTATGTTTTATTTCAAAACACACATATATAAAGAAAAACCTGACGAAGAAGAACGCAGAGATTTTTAAGTAAGAAATGTTTACAATTGAATGCCCATATATATATATATATATATATATATATATATATAACACTAATTCTATAGAACTGCGAAACTAAATTGAGTTATTTTAATTTCTTTAAAATTGTAACTAGGCCCTGAGGAAGACCACAATAAACGGTCGAAACGTCGGCATTAAAATAATAAAGGCGTTTTTCCAATAATTTTGACTGGAAACCCGATTATAGAAAATTGTACATAAAAACAAAACAGTCGGTAGTATCAACAAGATGTAGTGTACCGCATACACACCATTGGCAAACCACGAACCAAAATGAAAGTGGTTCATTTGGAAAGGCTGGCAGCGTGTAGATCAAGAGATTTGTCTGATGGGGATGATCAGACTTAGGTGGAGGGCAGTGTTACGAATATTAGCAACACTAAGGTGTACTGCCATCTCTAAGCCGATGTAAGCAGCGCGTTGTATGCACATCCATAAATCAATAATTATGTATATACATAAACGAATCAATCATTATGTCTACACATATGTACGTACACGCAGTGGAGAAGAGATGCACAAACACATGCAGATATATTATCTGAGAAGCTCCCGAAAATATGCAATTGTAATTTGGAAGTGTCGCTCACAAATACACGCGCATATGAGAGGATATACACGTGCATCTGTAGTTATAATTATATGGCAGTAACTAAGTAAATTCTGGAAGCACCTAGAAGATGCAACGAGGAAATCACAGAGAGTAAAAGCACCAACGGTAGAGGCGCGAGTTCAGTTTCGATTAAGCACGCTATCTGTCGAGCTATAGCAGTATTTTTTTTTAAATCAGTTCTAGTGTTATTGTAAAGAACTTGAATAAAGGCAATTTTGTATTATTAAATATTGGAGTTATTTATTCAACAGTTTAGTGATTCGAACCTAGCAGAAGGTTGCAAATAAGAGGACTTGCAACAAATTCGTCACAATATGTAACAATAATATTGGATTACTTTTCAGTTGCATGTCGGTTTATTAGGGTTTTGATTCTGCACTTGGTTTGGCGCGTCTTCAGCCTTCAGCCTTCCGTCTTGCGAAGTTTGGAAAGATTTCTCAATCTGTTTTAAGGTGTGAATATTGTTATCACCTTAACTTCATTGTATTTGTGTATCGGGTAGTGGCAGATTACTTGGTTCCGTTATTCTGACCATGAAACTACATAAGCAGCTTTCTTTCTTCAGATTTTGAAGTCTCGACAGATATTTGTCCGTAAAAAATCGTGTTATATATTTTTGGCACAGTCATAAACAGCTTCATCGCTCCGTTCGTCGTAGTTTCTGTTTCACCTCACTTTAGGATATCAATTACTTCGTAGCAGCAGCACTCTTTGCTGCGACAAGGCCACAGTTATTTTCCAAGCGATTCTGCTAGGGAAAACTTTTGTATAAATGCAGCGTGCTTCATGCCTGAACACTCCACTCACCCACATAGCAGGGTTCAGCCCTCACACCAATTACAATCCAAATGTCCTAGCACAGACTTTACACACTGTTTACGGTAGTGTGAAGTGCGGGATACGGTAGATATATATTCTGGAGTCGATGTTGGTTTCAATACCTGTTCGAAAAAGCAGACTAAACGTCAAAAAATATGCAAAAAAAATGTCTCGTATTGTTTTTGCATTAACGGGTTTTCGCCCCATTCAGTGGGTGCGACTTTTCAAAAATTGTTATCAAAGTCCTCTAACGGAAGTCCAAGGAAACTAGCAGTTTCAACAGAGGTAAACCATAGGGAAGTTAGTATTAGAGGCATATGTTTATGTCAAATGGGAACAATGGCGGTCAAAAATAAGATAAGGACTACCTTCTTTTATTTTTATCATGATTGGGCTAAAAAACTGCTAATAAACACTAACATAAACTTTCATAATAATTTTTTGCTGCTATATTTGTGTACGCAGCTGTATGCGCAAGCTGAGCTCAAATGCATATAACCTTATTATAACAAGTTTGTATGTGTAATAAATATAGTACGTTTCCATTGTTTAAAAGTGTACAACAATGTCATACGTGCAACGCTTAAACCCACATTTGTGAAATTTCTCCACCCTTACGATTTGACAATTATATGTACGCTAAGTAAGAGTGACCTACCTTGAAACATTTTTTATATTCTCATACATAAGTATGGCCATGGGCATGTACAGAGCGAGATATAAAGGAGGTTATTAACCCCCTCTGCCCATTGAAAAAGACTCGCGTAGCATTAAAGCTGTCATTGAGATTAGTTTCTTAAATCGTGGAATCTTCCGCAATAGGTATTTAAATCCTTTAATATACTCAACCAAGAATTTCCTAAAATCGAAACTATTAACATAAAAAGCTGGGACTGACTTCACCTTATATAATCTCCCCCTCAATCTAGACCAATAATTGTCTTAAAAATTAAGTAATCTTGGTATCCCGGTTAAAGAAATAATTTAAGAATGTTGAAAATTGTATAAGCAAAGCTTAAAAATTGTAAATTGTTTAACTGTTCTGACAATGAGTTACGTGTCGAGGGATTCAATGGGTGGACAAGTACAAGTCACAGCTTCCGCAACTCTATTGTTCACCTCACCCACTCCAGGCGAATCCTGTTACATATATGAATGTATCATATACACACCAAGCAGGCAAGGCTCTGGAGGTCCCAAGAAGTTTCAATGTCATCATATTAAATCGTTCCTGATATGTTTGGTCTAGTACCTTAATGGTGCTTCTTATCGGAATGTACCAGATCTATATACGGCAAAGGAGCACCTGCAACGATAACACTTTCCAAAATTTTCGGAGAGTGACTTTATCGCTACAACAAAAACAGTCAAGGTGCTCTTTACTTTACTCCCATGTAAGCCGTTGACGCCACGATAGAACCTGCTAACTCAACCCAACAAAATTTTACAGTAGACCGAAAAACTCAATTTTCAAACCTTCGGAATTTCAAAATATTCTGAAAATGTATGGAGATAGCAGCTAATTTTGATTAGATTGTCCATATACGACACAATTACTGGCGATTTTGACTGCTCATTACTTATAAAGGAATAAAGACATTGATCTCTCCTTTTTCCCAATTCCTTAAACAAACCTTCATTTGTAAAATATCGTTAACAAACTGATTTGTATCGAGTTAGGGGTATCTTCGCGCTAAGCGTCACATAATGAGCTTTCCATATAAACAAACCCGTTGAACCGTTGTCCTATGCATTTATGCGTCGCTTCATTTAAAAAGGCAGAATTTTGAACATTATTTAATTCGCATAACTTGATTTTTCTAAATAATGCTTTATGCTTCATTTATTGAGCTCCGCTTTTCCATGGGATCGAGGTTGTTATGTGTTTTGAGATATTCAAAAATGTTGTATTTGAAGCATGTTGCGATAGCGCATCACCTAAGTGAGAAGTTTTCCACCAAATTCCAAGGTACACAGAGTAGTTTATGAGATTGAAGAAAACTCGTTCAAGTTTCTAATTCGAATAATCCCTTAAGTTTTGGTTCCCTGGTACTCATTTTAGAGGATGTAGTGTAGGGTGTTATCAACATAAAGTTCACAAAGAAACCCGATCTGGATGGTTTTCTCAGAACCTTTTTAAAAATTGTGAAGCTCTGGCCCATCTTCTACTTGTTATTTTCAACAAATGGTTTGAGAGTGTAAAGTTTATTGAGGAGTGGAAGTTCACCTTAATAACGCCTATTCACCAAAGCGATAATTACACAAGCCGACAGCATATCAGACCTAGAAACAGTACTATATATTTTCGAAGGATTTTGATGCGATGAATCGAAATGTGGCCCAAAATTGCTCTATCAGCTCTGGTTTTCGAGATATCCTAACCTAAAAGTGCAAAAAACACCGTTTTTGCCCATATTTGAGGTTATGTGGCCTTGCAGATGTTTTCTTTCACCAAAATTAAAGTACGGCATCTTTAAACACAAGTCTTCTTCTTTTAAATGGCGTTGAGTGTGCTCAAATGGGAGCGTAACGTTTGCCTGTTTTAGAAAATTCTACCTCGCAAACTCCTGCAAAATGTTAAAAAATCCAGCATAGGTAAAATCCTGGTTTTCTAAAATTTTGCTTTTCCAAAATCCTGGCTTTCAAAAATTCTGCTTTTGCTAAATCCGGCTTAACAAATTCTGCTTTTAGTGTACTTACCCTTTAGATAAACTCTCTGAACAACGAAATGAACCGACATACGCAGCGAAAGTATTCAAACTCAAGTTGCTTGTTTTTTTTTAATTATGTTTCTTTTCTTTCTTATTATTTCTCCTTTTCCCTTCTTTGTATTTGAGTTTTCGCATAAATAAGCTCCTTTTGTAAATTTTATACGAGTTTATAAAATTGTGAGGTACTTTCACCTACAATAACTTTTAGTCTACGATGTATGACGGTATTTCTAGTTCCAGCAATTCGTCAATGAACATGTGTACATACATACATATGTATGTTCATATGGGTGGAATAATAAAATAAAAAATTATGCGTACACAGTGTTGTATTTAAATGTAATATAAAAAATGTTAAAGTGCACAAGTCATTACTTTGAAAAGTGCGCACTTTCCAAAGAAATGACATGTCCACTTTAACATTGTTTTATTACATTTAAATACAGAATTTTCTAATTCGAGATTTTGAGAAGCAGAATTTAAAAAAATCAAGATTTTAAAAAGCAGGATTTTAAAAATACAGGATTTTAAACAGCAGGATTTTGCTTTCGGGATTTTGCAAAAGCAGGATTTCGTTACCAACCCTGCTATCGTTTTTTTTCGCTGAGATATCGCGTTTTGAAATTTTCCTGTTTCTAAATTTTCATACTCCTCAAAATCGATTTAGATAACATAGACATGATATAGTCGATTACTAATTTTCTTGAATTGAGTCTTATTTTTCTTAAAATTTTGTCTCACACAATAAGTGTGCTAACTCACCACACCTCTACACTATCTAACCCTCGGATAGCGAGTCACACACAGCTCTAACCCCTAGAAATCACCATATCATACCGCAAGCAGGCTAACCCACTTAACCGCGTTTACTCGCATATTTTTCTTAAAATAACGTCTTATTTATCTAGATATCTCACACCACAAGTAGGCTAACCAACTTCACTGTTAACCCTTCAACTCCCGTATCCCCTAACCCATAGAAACCACCCCTACCATGAAACATGAAAATTTCAAAATGCGATATCTCAGCGAAAAAAGAAAAATGATATTTGAGCACACTCAACGCCATTTGAAAGAAAACTTGTATTTAAAGATGCCACCTTTAATTTTGATGAAATAAAACATCTGCATGGCTACATAACCTCAAATATGTGCAAAAACCGTGTTTTTGCACTTTTAGGCTAAGATATCTCGAAAAACAGAGCTGATTTGGATTCAGCGCCTCATAAACTTTCGGAAATATATAGTCTGGTTTCTGGATCTGAATGTTTGTTAAATTTTGTCGGCCTGTGCTATGCAAGCGTGATTTGTATACTTTGACGGTGTATTTTTCACTTAAAAACATGGCTTAATTACGGTTTCATGTTGACACAGTATACACATTATTTTCAAAAGCCTTTGACAAAGTTAGCCGTTCAATATTTATAAACTAGTTGACCAGTATTGGCTGTCACTCAACTTTTTTGTCCTAGACTAAATCCTATCTTTCTCTCCGGAAGAGTGTAGATGTTGTTGATGATTGTGCGTCCGTTCCTTTTACTGCCTCCACAGGAGTCTCTCCAGGCAGCATCTTAGGTTCCCTCCATTTCGTTATCTTTATTAATGATATAACCTTGTTCTTAAAAATCTCCTGTATATCTGATGCGGCAAGCCTTCAAGCAGATCTTAATATAGTAGTAGTGCAAAGTAAATCAATCATCTTAATATTAGTAAATATTTCCACGTATTTTTTTGTAAGTCTCGTATATCAAATATCGCATATCTACATTCTAGCTATTATACTAATGAGTCCAAACTGGCTACCCAGTCTGCAATTCGAAGATTACTCCGACTCTAATTTTGGGCGTAAAAATCTTTAAAACCTCCTTATACTTTTTAATGAGTTCCAAGCAGTAATCCGGACTTTTTATATGAAGGTCAATATTAAGTGAACAGAACGAGTGCAAAGGCTTTCGTAAATTTTGCCCTTCGCAATCTAAACTTTGCGGATGCAATCCCTGGGCATAATTCAAGATGCCTTCATAAAAACTTTAAGGTGTTAAACAATAGAAAAAGAACTCTATATCTTAGTTTTTTGTTCGACATCATTCAAGGCATAGTATATGTGTCCTTTCTCTTAGAGCGGATTAACTTCCTGGTTACTCACAGCTCGAAGAAGCCTTTCCAAATATACATACGTTTGCTAACAGCGTTTTGACAAAGCATGCACGTATGTCAATTGTCCTGCCGAAAGGAAGTATTTATAAGCCGAAACAAAATTCTTTAAGAGCTTTGAATGCTTAACTTACAGATTTTATGAAGTATGATGGTGACGATGAGGCTAGAAGTCTCCAATTTTTATTTAGTTAATTGTATACCCATAACGTATGTAGCTCTAGAGGAATAATTGTTAAAAGGTTTGTTCTGGGAATAAAATTTCTCTGTAGTTCTGCAGGTCAGCAAATAGGCATAAGGTTCTTATACTCGTTGTAGCTGGGGGCATCTTGGGGCAACCTTTGCATGTTATTGACGGTGGCGTTCAGACAAACGTAGGATACGAGTATTTAACAACTTCATAAATATCATACGTTTGCCTTATCGCAAGCGCATCCACACAATGCAGACTTTTTCCCAAGATACCCATCCTTGTAAACTAAATGGTTTGAGAAATATCCATCGAAGAGGCTTGATAATGGGAGTGATGATAGGGTCATAAAAAAGTGCTCGTCGAATGGAGTATCTTGCCACTGCAAGAAGAACAGGTTTTCTATCTTCGCTAGTTATTTATATATACACATAATAGAAATTAAAATGAATTTTCGAAATTACAAAATGCAATAAATCACAATTTAATGGTACCCTTGTCAAGTACTCAAGTCATTAAATTTATTTACTAAAGACGCACACACACACACGTATTCTTGTCAGTTTTTGGGTCAAAATGTCGTAATATGTAAGCGATCATCCACACGTGCTTTGTGCACTGAGTATATTAACTTAGTTACCATAACGGTTGGTTGTACAGGTTCAAAAAGATCAGGATAGATATAGACTTCCATATATCAAAATCATCAGTATAAAAAAGTTTAATTAAGCCATGTCCGTTTGTACATCCTTCCGTCCGTCTGTCTATCTGATAATACGATAGGTTAGGTTAGGTTAAGGGGTATTACCCACACTTCCACTCGGAGACATTTTTGTCCATCGTGGGTACCCCTGGTTAGTACAGGGTGGCGGAAAATTCGTTTAGCCCCATTACCTCCTAGTGGCCCTCAACGAACCATTTGGTTTCCCTGCCACCTTCCCAACCTCTGCCAGGCTGTCGAAGAACCGTGAGCCTAGAAATCTAACCCTCCTTCTTTGAAGCGCCGGACATCTGCAGAGAAGGGCGTAGATTGACTCCTCTTCCTCCTCATCCTGACAGATTCTGCAGAGGGAGCTTGTTGGTATTATTCAACATCGGAGCATTGGTACGATAGCACAACGACCTGTAATGAAACCCAAAAGTGCCCTCACCGCAGATTTGTTCAGTTTGAGAAGGAAGCTGGTGCCTTTCCTATCCAAGCACGTCCATAAGGACCTTGAGACTTCGCAGTCAACTCTACTGGTCCACAGCAAGTCCGTTTCCCTGATCTCATATTCATCGATTCTCCCAAGGAGATAACTCAGTAGGTCGGGCGGAGCTGTCCACTTCACTTTTGTCTAAGTCGGAATCTCTGGTAGCCATCTCATTCGCGAGTTCATTCATTTCAATGCCGCTGTGCCCAGGGACCTAGCAAAGGGAGACATTGAGATGATTTATAGAATCCATAGAGGCTCTACACCTCCGCAAGATGTCCGATTTTATCATGTTGGACTCTAATGCCTTTAAGGCGGTTTGGCTGTCAACAAAGATTATTACGTCGGTGTTGGAGACCGCACTATCTTAGAGCAGCTTTGCCGCTTTGTCTATGGGGGTCGGAATGATTGGCTTAACTGTAGATGTGTTGAGTACATCCCAGCTCCAGTTCCCTTTTCTATTTTCGAGCCGTCCGTGTAGATTATGATGCCCCCGCAGGGAGTTAAAAGAAAAAACAAGAGCTAACTTTTCAATTCTGACAACGAATTCGGGTTCAGCGACCAAAAATCCGTAAGAATTGACCTGTTTCCTCCGTTGTACATCCCGTTTTTGTTTCTTTGGGGCTGTGTTATTAATTAAAAATCAAAAACCATTAGACCTATTATAACAAAATTTGACAGAGAACTTGTCCTTATTATAAGGAATGATTCGAGGAAAAATGAACGAAATCGATTACGAACCACGCCCACTTTTATATAAAAGATTTTTAAAGGGGTCGTTGACAAATAAAATAAGCTATATCTTTGCAAAAAAGAGCTGTCTATCAATTATATATCTTTCGTTATGTGGAATTTTAACAAGAAATGGGAAAAAATTTAAATTTTTTAAATTGGGCGTGGCGCCGCCCCTTTGATAACGAAGCAATTTTCTGTTTCGGGAGCCATAACTCGAAGAAAAATTACCGGACCGTTATAAGATTTAGTCCATATATTTTCCTTATAGCAGGAAATATTTCTAGTAGTAGTAGATTAAGACACGCCCATTTTTATATAAATGATGTTTAAAAGGGTCTTATACTAAACTAATATATATAGCGAAAAATAGTTTTGTATCAATGATATTTCACTTACCAAGTTTTATTGGAACAGGAAATTGAGGGAATGAATGGGCGGTTCCGCGCATGGTAGAAAGTGTTTTGCCTTGTCCCCATTTAAGGCAAGACGCACCAATTTGCTTTTATCTATTCGAGAGAACTCAAAACTTACGGTGCGGTTGTTAAAGCCAATAATATCAGTATTATAAGAATATGGCATTAATTAGGGTTAAGTTCTGCTGAAGAATTATCTACTCCAGCGCTATGGTTAAGAAATCGCACGACAGAGAGCTGCTTTGCCTGAAACCTTGTTCGGTTTTGAATGGCGCAAAGAGGTCCTTTCCAATGCTTACTAAGCAAGTGGTGTTGCTCAACATCATTTGACACAACATTTTGCAGGGAACCTAAGCTCAGACATAGCAGCGTACAAGTAACTATTTTTTGCGCTGGTAAAAGCTATTTTGAAGTCGACAAGGGGATGGTGAGTGTCGACACACTTATCGCGAATCTTCTCCAAGATCTGGCAAGTAGTAGAAATCTGAAAATCTGGTCGAAAGTAGATTTACTAGATCTGTAGACGCAATTATAAGGTCCAATCAGTACATTGACATTGGGCTTCAGTTTTTCGCACAATGTGGTAGACAAAACCTTAAACGCGATATTAAGCAGTCTGAATCCGCGGCTACTGGTGCGGTTTGCAGCATCGCCTTTCTTGTAAATTGGGCAGAGCACACTTAAGTTATAATCACGGGGCAAGCGCTCGTTCGGCCATATTTTGAATAAGAGTTGATGCATTCTCTTAACCAACTCTTCGCATCCGTGTTTGAACAGTGCGGCGGGTAATGTTTCATTAGCTGTAGCTTTGTGATTTTTTATCCGGGATATTGCCGAGTGCCGGAACGTGTTCTTGGGCTCGTATTCTCCATCGCTAGTTAACAATGAGGAGAAGTTGCTAACACCTATATATTGTACCAGGCTCTAAAATTTAGATTTTTGCTTGTGAGCAACAAGAAAATGCCCAAAATTAATATAATTTTCCGAGCGGCAAACAAAAATAAAAAAACAAGTAAGGACGGGACTGTCTTCGGCTGTGCCGAAGACTTCATACCTTTCATGAATGGGGCTGAACAATAATCTTATCCTGTTCGTGATCTCCAAATAATCGGATGTATCAGATAAGAAATATATATGCGTTCATACCTAAACGATTTTTAAGATAAATATAAAATAAAAAATGGCAAAAAACCCCCTTATCTGAACGATCGGTTGTATGGGATATATATTATATATAGCTCCAATCGAAATGATTTTTCATTAAATCTTCTATGATATATTAGAATATATATCACCAAGTTTCACGTTTTTATATTGGAAACTAAGGGAGAAATGGCCAAAAATCTTTCTATCTGAACGATCGGTTGTATGGGATATATACTATATAGCTCCGATCAAAGTGATTTTTTCAGGATATCTTCTATGATATATTAGAATATATATCACCGAGTTTTACGTTTATACTTTTTAAATTGCGGCAGGAATGACCAAAATCGTCTTATCTGAACGATCGGTTGTATGGGAGATATATATATACATGGGAGTTATAGTGGTCCGATCCTACCGGATCCGACAAGTGTCTACTATAATACAAAAATACATCCTTCTGTCAAATTTCATTGAGATATCTCAAAATTTGAGGGACTAGTTTGCGTTCAAACAGACAGAGGGACAGGCGCAGCGACGGACAGACGGACATAGCTATACCAACTCAGTTCGTCGCCCTGATCAATTCGGTGTACTTAGTGACGAGTCTATCTTCTATATTTCTCAACGTTACAAACATCGGAACAAAGTTAATATACCATTTCATGTTCATGAAAGGTATAATAAAAATAAATTACTAAAAAACGATTTTCATTATTAAAATTTTATCTTTTACGATGCCTACATAACATACTGAGCCTGACCACATATGCTCCAAAGTTTGGCATATTCTTGAAGAATTTTTATAGTAAGTTGTGCATATACTAATAGTTTGTGACACCTCAAATTATGGTTACGCCTCTGCATTGGAAAATATATACTCTTGCTAAAATGTGCGCATTCCTATATATGCATAAAGTTAAGCCGTCATCTTCAAGGATGTACTCAAATAAGCTCACTTGACTCAAAAGATACCTTTCGTTGTTATTTTCTGTATATGGAGGCACTTATGATGCCAACTTCTTACACCCACACAATTAGAATCTAAAGAAAACCCATGATTATATAAGCAAGAAATTATGAGTTCTGTTCAGATCAAACATTATATACCTTTGTGCAAGCTATTTTAACATATAATTCACGTAATTCATGACTATTTCAGTAGCTTTCCGTAAATGCAATTGGGTTTACGCAATTTAGACTAAGTTTTTTTCTTTCCAAAAGTGACAAAGGGTTTATTTAAAATCGGTTGGTAACTACAAAAATTATTGTCATATGAGTCTGCAACGGATGATTCTAAATTTATGGTCGAATTATGTATAAGGCAACGAGTCTATTTTTCTCGTGTGGAACAAAATTCCTATCATATAAAAGCATTCGTTCACTTCAGTAAAAGACAGAAAACCTGAATGCCTTTCAGCATATTTTGGTATTATATACCGGTGACTGTGATTGTGACTGCGACGCAAAGTGTCACGATGTCATACATAATCTGACGCTTAAACAGCAATGGGCCAAGTAAACTTTTCTCAGTCGTAAACATGAAAATTAGAATCGCAACGGCACAGCGTATCTTGACGAAAAATAATTTGATGGCCCGTGGCTAGAAAAAAACCATCCTCTCAAGACGAAAAAACGGCCCGCATGCTAAGCTGGTATTACGAGGACGTAGATTGGATATGGAACGAACGGCTACGATTCATATTCTCTTATGAGGGCAAAAAAATGGTAATCAGCAAAGGGTTGCGATGCGTAGTAAGTCCCAAAAATACAGGAAAATTGAGTCACAACTGCGTTAAGGTTACTGTTAAAGATTCTCCGTATGTAATCGCGTGGTATGCGTTAAAAACCTTGGGAGTTACTTAGCCTATATTGGCTGCATTCAAGACGGCCTTTCACTAAGTATAGGGGGGCTAATCGAGCACAGTATTCTGAGCGTTGTTGTAAATTCATATTTTTGTATTTTTGGGGCTAACCACGCATTACAAGTCGAAATTGAATATATTTGTTTTGCGCTAATCATAGGATATTACTCGTGCTCATTCGTTCTGAGACCAGTTTCTTTTTTGCAGTACCAGCTTAGCGGGGGACGGTTTTTTGTGGTCAGAAGCTGGTTTTATTTTAGCCAAAAACCTAACTAATTGTTTTACCTCAAGTGACGGTGAACCAATGAGATAATCGTTTTCGTGTTAATACTATCGTTTATTTCCGCAGAAGTTTCTGGAGCAGCTTTAAATTTTTTTTCAGAAGAGCAATCGTTACGATATTCCTATCAACGCGTTCAATGGAATTTCGTGGTCGTTTACTTCGATAAGGCTGGGACTAGGTCAGCTTTTCAATATATTTCTTCTAGAACTTCCTTGGGGATAACTTATTGTAATGTACTTCGCCTACGATTTCTACATTTTGCGTGATTTGTCCTTTGCAGACAATTATGCTCATTTTCTCTTCAAGGATAAAACTTTTAGTTTTATAATATATATATATTAGGCCGGGTCGATTTGTGGGGAGGCAAAAAAATTGCCCATTGCTCTGTGAAAATCATATTCTAGGGATCAAAATAAGAAACTTTGCCGAAGGAACCATACCTCTAAAACGAATTTTTACGTCCCCCCTTTGAGTCGTAAGGGCAAATTTTGAAAAATCCCACTTTGAAATGCCTATGTTTTTTTTTTTTTGGAGTTTATTTTTCTCTTTAGAAATTTATTTAGTCAGAACATATGTAAGTGAAAAAATGAATTTAACTTAGTAATAGAAAAGAAATTAAAAAAATTATTAGAAGTTAGCGTTTTTACAACCCCCTTTTAAAACCAAGGCATCACTGTGATGCATTTGCATATCGTAAACATAGTCGTTTTAGAGGTATGGTTCCTTCGGCAAAGTTTCTTATTTTGATCCCTAGAATACGATTTTCACAAAGCAATGAGCTATTTTTAAATCGACCCGCCCTAATATATATATATATAGTTGCTTTAACGAAAACTGCTGGGGACGTCCTAACTTTCTCTCCTTAAGATGCCACCCAATCAGTTAAGGAACTATCTATACAATAACCAAAAAGTTTCATTTCATAGATATAGTGACAATTGAAACGTCGCAATAGGGAATCAATTTTCGTCGGCTTTTTTTTTTTTACAGTAAGTGGATATCATCCCGAGAGAAACTGAAACTAAGGCTACAGCCAACCAAGTTATAAGTTCGCACGAGTTCAAGGATACGAAAACAACTGGTTTTTCCTTTAACTCACGGTTTTGGCGTCGTGCTAGGAAAATCTTGTATGCTGTCATTCTTAGATTTTCGAGATCTACGATAAAAATGGTATGATTTTCCAGCTATTTTTTTTCACTATTGTAGCGATTTTTTAGTGCAATTCCTCTTATTTTCAACCTTCTGATAATGTTCGAATCACTAAACTGCTGAATAAATAACTCCACTATTCAATAATGCAAAATGGCCTTTATTAAAGTACTTCACAATTAAAACTTATACTTCGCAACTGATTGCTTAAATGAAACTGATTGTCGCGCCTCTACTGTTGCTGCTTTTATACTGTGCGATTTCCTCGTTTACATATTTCTAGGCACTTCCATTTCCAGAACTTAGTTAGTTATCAGCTATAAAATTACTCAGCTGTAACTACAGATGCATGATTTTATAGCTTCTCAAAAACCCCATGCGCTTGCATGTGTGATCGACACTTGCACAACCATTGCATACTTTGTGGAATATCTCAGATTTATGCATGTGATTTTCCGTTGCTTCTCCGCTGTGTGTACGTACATATGTGTAGACATAATGATTGAATTATTGATGTGCATACAAGTCACTGCTTAGCATCGGCTTAGAGATGATAATACCCCTTAGTGTTGCTAGTATTCGTCACACTGCCCTACGCCTAAGTCTGATCGCCCGATCAGACAAATCTCTCGATCTAAACGCTGCCAGCATCTCCAAATGTACCACTCCTCTACTTCGTGGTTTCCCAATGTTTTGTATGCGGTAGATGGTATCACTGATCTTCTTCACAACTTTGTACGGGCCTTCCCAACTGCACCGAAATTTGGATGGAACACCTTTCTGCCGGTGATGGTTGTATAAGAGTACCCCATCTACCTCCAAGAAACCTTCCGAATTATTGTTCTCATCGTACCTCCGTTTCATCTTACTACTCATTATCCTTGATCGTTCCCTAGCACTCTGTTGTTTGGCGAATGAACTACACTGTAGAGCTTGCTCTTGACGGATTGGCTACACCTAATCAGTATCGTTCCGACGTTTCCCAACAATAGTGCGCGCTGGCTTGAAACCACCTTTGCATTCTTTCTGGAAAATTCTTTCAGTCGTTTTAGTGCGTTCATTAGGGTTTTTCAATGCCAGTGTTTTTCTCGCAGCTACCTTTGGTTTTGATTTGTTTGGCCCATTCGTTCCATCAACCCTTGCCCGATCTGCTGCCTTTAACTTTTGTGGTTTTTGTCGAATCTCTTTCACCAGCACTCGATTACTGCTGAACCCTTTTTCCAAACTGAAGTTACTGATTCTCATAGCGCATAATCTTTCTCGGCATATCGATCCTGATGTCATGGTCAACTAAGAAGTCCACTCCCAATATGACTTCATCAACGATCTCCGCCACAACGAATTTGTATAGAACCATGACATTCCCAATTAAGACTTCATAGATCTTTTCTCCCTGGATTTGGTTTTAACCGCCAGTGACCGTACGCAATCTTGCTCCAGGTAATGGCTTTTCTCTCCTGTTGACCAAGTCAGATCGAATTAAGGAATGAGATGCGCCCGCATCTACGGTCAGTACACGTTCTTTGCCATCCACATTCCCTCTGACGGTAAGACTGCTCGATTTTCTACCAATTTGCGACAAAGATATCACAGGACATTCAATAGCTGGAGCTAGCTCTCGATCTCTACATCTTACTTGCTCTTGTCCATCCCCTCCAGCTTTGTTATTAAGACCACCCATGCTGTTGAAATCACTAGGATCAAGATCGCAATGACGTGCAATGTGACCGGGCTTCCCGCATTTGAAGCATCTCTTCACTCCGCTTTTGCGATCCTTTCAGCGCCTGCAATATTGTGTTCATCCAGCATGGCCTTTCCACCTCCACACGACATGCTTTGGACCCTGGCTAACACAGAAGCGATGCTGTTTCCTGAATCAGAGCATGTGATACCGTTTCTGTGAATGTAGGTTTTGGGTTTGCGTATGTTGCTCGCTCCGTTTCGATATCCCGTATTCCATAAATAAACCTCTGGATTTTTACCCTTTCGGTATATTCTACGGGTGCGTCCGCATTCGCTAAATGTGCCAGCCTTTCAACATCCGATGCAAACTCTTGCAATGTTTCACCAGGCCTCTGGAAGCGGTTCAGTAACTCCATTTTGTATGCACATAATTGTTTGTGCGATATCAAAAATTAAGTTTATTGATTAATGTTTTGTAATTTACATGAATATAGATATAAATTTAATAAAATAAAATAAATGTATTGAAGGCGTGGTGTATGACACGTTCGTTGTCCAAGTATTAACTTTCTTCTTCTCCTTTCGTTTATGTATCCATCTGTTTGACAGTTGGGGTAGCGTTGCCAGTTGGTGTGGTATTGGCAAAGTTGCCGTCGCTCACAATTTGTTATATCTGTTTCCTATGCTCGGTTTCGTATCGTCTCTCCAGAGCGCCGATCAATGCTTCATAACAGTTCCGTTCGCCCTCTGGAATGGTTTGTAAGATCTCAGCTGCAGGCCCTTTCAATGCCAAGAACAGTGCAGCAACTTCATCTTCAGCATTCCAGTTGTTCACTGCTGCGGTCTTCTCAAATTGTAGCTTAAAGACCTGGAAAGGAACAGAACCGTCAAAGGATGGTGTTTTTACCTTTTGATTACTCGCTGAAACTGCTGGGCGATTCAGCAGCAACTCCTGTATACGATCTTTCAAAGCATCCTTCTCGGCCTCCATTTTAACTTGTCGTTCACTTAAAGCCTCCAGCTGCGATGAGACTTTTGTTTCCTGTGCCTCCAGGCTTCGTTGATATACGCTCTTCCTTTGCTTCGAGTAGGAATGTTTTGAGCGCCTCATGCTCTTTTAATTGTTCTGCAATTTGTGACGCCATGTATGTTTTCTGTTCATCCAATTGTGCTTCAATCTGCGATGCGATGCGTGTCTCCTGCGATTCCAGTTGGGATGACATTTGTGACGACATTTCTGAAATGCGCGGCCCCTGTTCTTCCATCCTGGATGTTAAACGTGTCTCATGCGATTCTAGTTGTTTTTCCATCTTGGATGTTACTGTCGACGTTTGTGCAGATATTGCAGCTAATACTGTGTTCAAGTCTGTGTTCGCCATTGTCTGCGGTGTTTCGTTTTTCTCCTCAATTTTTGTTGTTGTCTCGTCGCCATCAAGATTAAAGACATACTCTTCCACGTTAATTCCCTCTAATTCCATTGCCTTTCGTAGTCTTGCCTGAAGTTCGAGTTTATTGCCAGTTGTATTCAATCCACGGGTCTCCAACTCCTTCTTCAATTGCTGGATCTTCAATTCACTCCACTTTGCCATGTCCTTGCTGCACTCGAAATCTTCGGACTTTATTCAACAATTCCTCTTCTGACACCAATTGTAACGATTTTTTAGTGCAGTTTTTCTTATTTGCAACCTTCTGCTGACGTTCGAATCACTATACTGTTGAATAAATAACTCCACTATTCAATAATGCAGAATGGCCTTCATTAAAGTACTTCACAATTAACACTTATACTTTGCAACTGGTTGCTTAAACGAGACTGATTATCGCGCCTCTACTGTTGCTGCTTTTATACTGTGCGATTTCTTCGTTCACATATTTCTAGGCGTTTCCATTTCCAGAACTTACTAGTTAGTTATCAGCTATAAAATTACTCAGCTGCAACTACAGATGCATGATTTTATACCTTCTCTCAAATCCCATGCGCTTGTGTGTGTGAGCGACACTTGCACAACCATTGCACACTTTCGGGAGTATCTCAGATTTATGCATGTGTTTGTGCTTTGCTTCTCCTCTGCGTGTGCGTACATTTGTGTAGACATAATGATTGAATTATTGATGTGCATATAAATCACTGCTTAGCATCGGCTTAGAGATGATAGTACGCCTTAGTGTTGCTAGTATTCGTCACACTATGTAACTCTTGCCAAGAAATGCTCATCAAAGGTTTCGCTGTTGGGTCATGTAATGCAACGGACGAAGACGCTCCGCCTAAGAAAGTATTTCTTTCGACATGGCAATTTAAGCAGAGGAAAGTGGAGACCTCCACTGAGTGTAGAACAGCAGGCGGAGGAAATATTTTCCAACTCCGTTGGTGCTCCTAATTGGCGCAGTTAACGCGAAACTGAGATATCTTACGTGATTTGCTGTGAAACGGCCGAATCGCGGTTATGCTCTTTCTTACTGGTGATAATGGCCCGAATAAAGGATGCTGGAGATTTTTGGCTACAATGAAATATCGGCTTAGCGATTGATTAAAATATATTCTGCTAAGATATCGAAAGTAATTTTGCTCTCCGCACAAAGCAATTACAATTATGCCATAAAAGCTTACAAACAACTATATTCATTAATTCCTCAAATTTTTATCTTTCGTTACAGTGGTCGTCGTTAATCAGCAAATGCGCTCCACAACTAACCTGCTCATCATTAATTTAGCAATTTCGGATATACTCTTTGTTATCTTCTGTGTGCCGTTCACCGCCACCGATTATGTGTTGCCCGAATGGCCTTTCGGTAATATATGGTGTAAATTTGTCCAATACATGATTGTGGTTACTTGCCACGGCAGCGTTTACACCTTAGTGTTGATGTCTTTGGATCGTTTCTTGGCTGTTGTACATCCGGTGACGAGCATGTCTTTGCGCACCGAACGTAATGCAATGCTGTGAGTAAAAATTAAAAGCACTTGAATAACTAAAATGAAATAACAATGTCGATAGTTATGTTGATAAAAATAACGGTGCAAAGCAAGACAATTCAAATGAAGGAAAGAAAAAGAAGAAAAAAAGAAATGAAAAGAAAGGAAAGGATAGGAAATAAAAGAGCAGGAAAAAAATCTAGTGAAGAAGAAAGTTTGGAAATAAATTTTGTATCGAAGTATTAACGGTTTGTTATCTATCGGTTAGTTATAGGAGTGTTATGTATAAGTGAAGTATCCATTTGTTATAAATAAACTATCGATATCAAATCTTATCAACAGTAACAAAAGATATTGGTAAGTTATCGGTATACTCCCGAAAAGTTATTGTAGTATTACGAAAAGTTATTGATAAATCATGTAAAATTGGCGATATGTTACCAAAGCGCTTCAGATTTGTTATAAAAAAGTTATCGGTAACTTAACGTGAACGAAAGTTATCGACTATTCATCGATTTTTAATCGAAATGTTCGCGATTACTTTCAACAAATTTTATATGCGATATCAAAAATTTATTAATTTTTTCCAGAGTGTTACCACTTTGTTACCCGAGTGTTATCGATTTATTACCGACTGCTCATAGATCTGTTTTGAAACAAATACCGATAGTAGTTCACTCCTAAATCGATGACTCATCTAGAACCCGGCTAAAACAAGCTAATAAAAAACCAATAGCAAAACGATATTTCGATGACAATAATTCGTTTTTTTACAGATAAAAATTCGTCTGTGGCCGCCGTGGTGTGATGGTAGCGTGATCCGCCTACCACACTGAAGATCCTGGGTTCATGCCCCGGGCAAAGCAACATCAAGCAAGGTTTTTCAGTCGCCCATCGGCAGTGTTTGGCAGGCACTCCGAGTGTATTTCTGCCATAAAAATCTCTCGGTGAAAATTCATCTGCCTTGCAGATGCCTTTCGGAGTCGGCATAAAACAAGTAGTTCGGGTCCCGCAAATTTGTAGGAAGAATTTAAAAGAACACATCGCAACTTTGAAGAGAAGCTCGGCTTAAAATCTCTTCGGAGGTTATCGCGCCTTACATTTATTTATTTTTTAAGAAGTTCTTCTCAGAGAGCTGGAAGTTATTTGTGTCTAGTAAAATTGACTCTATTGTGGCTTAACTTCAACTTCTGGGAGCGCTCAGGTAACTTAAGAACACTAGTCATACCAAATCGCTGGGTTAGTTCCATAATAATACCTTTTGCTGAACGTGCCAGATCTATAACCAGGAAAGGATCATCAACTTCGATAACACTCCCCAAAAACTTCGGGCTGTGTCATTATCGCTACAACAATAATTCCATTATTTGGTACCCGTGGAGGGATATTGATCTACAGACATTCCTTATTGTACCCTGACTAATATTGGAGAGGCTGCGCTTGTCTCTATTTATATTTGTGAAAAAAAAATATTTTAAAGAGACAAACTATCGACTCTTTTGAATATATCTAACTTCCTTACAGTCAAGATATATTAACAGCAACAAAGCGCAGCAACCTGGGCACATGAAATTGGAGGGATCAGTTAGAAAGCGATAATAACGGAGCGCGACTTTGTAAGTCTTACTGAAGTTTAAGTTCAGCGCCGATAATGGCGGCTGGCCAAAATGATCCAATACCGGTTTGTGTATCGATCACCAGTCAGCGCTTAGCGATTCCCACAATAATGTTGGAGATATCGGACCTTCCATAGATATTTTCATGAAACTTTTCGTGTTCAAAACGCTTTAATGTACTAGGTTTTACAACCAACTTTAAGCTTTAAGAGCCATGTTTCGTGATGTACATTGAAGTTCATAAAAGTTATGCGAATATCGCTCCAGGGAAGCGCACTAATATCAGTATCATAACCTCGATGCAATCTTACGCCATGAGAAAAACAAATCTTTGACTTTTATATCCTTTTTACTTTTTAGATATTTTCTTAGTTTTTGGCTTTAAGAATACATTCAGGATTTATTATTGGTTCATTACAGCTTCGATATGATGTTCTTAACCAGAAAACGATTTTGGTCGATGCGTCATAAGTCAAACAGGCTGACTATCCTTGTTTCGTGATTTCTAACGAAAATTGGTACCATCAATTGAACTCAAGTCTTCCTTTACCCGTTTCTTCCAACTAAGTGGAGGTCTGCTTACAAAAAGAAATATTTTCCAGGCCGGATCCTCTTTTTCAATCGCATAACATGACCTTATCGGCTAGGCATTTTGGGCTTTCATTCGCTTCTATAAGTTCACATCTGCAATAGTTTTAAATCTTACAATATATATGCCCTAGACATTACGGGGAGAACCGCAAATCTTTTGGTGAGCATTTTCATCGAATACTAAAGCAACCTTCTCAAATGTGATCAATTTGCTATTCACGATTCTGATCCATACAGAATGGGCATGAAGAGAGACTCAGAGAATGTGATTTATTTACGAAGTGAGATGGGATTCCTATTGCCAAGATTCACTATTTCATTTGTAACCTAAAATTTTACTCTTAATAGTCATCAAATATATGGACGGACATTTTCCACTTTCACCTCACTCTAAAGTTCGTGCATTTGCACATATGAGTACCTTTGTTTTACCAAATTCATTATATTCAAAACTTAAACAATGTAGTTTTTAAATGTTCAGGTCTTCAAACCGTTGATTCCCTGTTTCAGCTCACACAAAGAAATATTTTTTGTTAGCCAAATTTTAATTTTCAATCTTTACTTTCACTATCATTTTAGTGCAATTATTTTCGCTTGGATACTCATCGTAACGACAGCCATTCCTGTGGCGTTATCACATTCTGTTCAACTCTACCATTTCAAAGGTCGCAAATATACGGCGTGCGTCTTCTCATCACATGAGGAGAGATGGAATCTAGCTGCATTTCAGGTACTTTGTAATTTTTTTTTTTAATTTGATGTATATAACAACATCGAAAGGAAAATGGCACAACGGCGAGACAGATTTGTCTCCATATCAAATT
This sequence comes from Eurosta solidaginis, assembly GCF_040869045.1. Classification (NCBI taxonomy): domain Eukaryota; kingdom Metazoa; phylum Arthropoda; class Insecta; order Diptera; family Tephritidae; genus Eurosta; species Eurosta solidaginis. The sequence goes on along the minus strand of NC_090322.1, from coordinate 154,601,772 downwards.
TAACGAGTTTTGTGAAAATATGTTCAGTACTTGATTAGGTGGCGGGATACACTTTTAAAGCATCAATCTTCTAAGAACTGTTTTTATACTCAGTTGAGCAGAGCTCACAGAGTATATTAAGTTTGATTGGATAACGGTTGGTTGTACAGGTATAAAGGAATCGAGATAGATATAGACTTCCATATATCAAAATCATCAGGATCGAAAGAAAATTTGCCATGTCCGTCCGTCTGTCCGTTAACACGATAACTTGAGTAAATTTTGAAGTATCTTGATGAAATTTGGTATGTAGGTTCCTGAGCACTCATCTCAGATCGCTATTTAAAATGAACGATATCGGACTATAACCACGCCCACTTTTTCGATATCGAAAATTTCGAAAAACCGAAAAAGTGCGATAATTCATTACCAAAGACGGATAAAGCGATGAAACTTGGTGGGTGAGTTGAACTTATGACGCAGAATAGAAAGTTAGTAAAATTTTGGACAATGGGCGTGGCACCGCCCACTTTTAAAGAATGTAATTTAAAAGTTTTGCAAGCTGTAATTTCGCAGTCGTTGGATATATCATGATGTAATTTAGCAGGAACGTTACTCCTATTACTATATGTATGCCTAATAAAAATTAGCAACATCAAAGAACGACCACGCCCACTTTAAAAAAAAAAAAATTTTTCAAGTCAAATTTAAAAAAAAAATTGAATATTTTTACAGTATATAAGTAAATTATGTCAAGATTTAACTCCAGTAATTATATGGTGCAACAAAATACAAAAATAAAAGAAAATTTCAAAATGGGCGTGGCTCCGCCCTTTTTGATTTAATTTGTCTAGGATAATTTTATTGCCATAAGTCGAACAAAAATTTACCAATCCTTGTGAAATTTGGTAAAGGCTTAGATTCTAGGACGATAACTTATTTCTGTTGAAAAGAGCGAAATCGGTTGAAGCCACGCCCAGTTTTTATACACAGCCGACCGTCTGTCCTTCCGCTCGGCCTTTAACACGATAACTTGAGCAAAAATCGATGTATCTTCACTAAACTCAGTTCACGTACTTATCTGAACTCACTTTGTATTGGTATAAAAAATGGCCGAAATCCGACTATTACCACGGCCACTTTTTCGATATCAAAAATTACGAAAAATTAAAAAAATGCCATAATTCTATACCAAATACGAAACAAGGGATGAAACATGGTAATTGGATTGGTTTATTGACGTAAAATATAAATTTAGAAAAAAACTTTGTAAAATGGGTGTGACACGTACCATATTAAGTAGAAGAAAATGAAAAGTTCTGCAGGGCAAAATAAAACAGCCCTTGAAATCTTGGCAGGAATACTGTTCGTGGTATTACATATATAAATAAATTAGCGGTGTCCTACAGATGATATTCTGGGTCACCCTGGTCCACATTTTGGTCGATATTTGGAAAACGCCTTCACATATACAACTACCACCACTCCCTTTTAAAACCCTCATTAAGACCTTTCATTTGATACCCATATCGCACAAACACATTCTAGAGTCACCCCTGGTCCACCTTTATGGCGATATCTCGAAAAGGCGTACACCTATAGAACTAAGGCCCACCGCCTTTTAAAATTACTCATTAGCATCTTTCATTTGGCGCCCATATCGTACAAACAAAGTATAGAGTTACCCCTGGTCCACCTTCATGGCGATATCTGGAAAAGGCGTCCACCTATAGAAATAAGCCCCACGCCCTTTTAAAATACTCATTAACACCTTTGGCTTGATACCCATATTGTACAAACGCATTCTAGAGTCATCCTGGTCCATCCTTATGGCGATATCTCGAAAAGGCGTCCACCTATAGAACTAAGGCACACTCCCTTTTAAAATACTCATTAACCCCTTTCATTTGATACCCATATCGTACAAACAAATTCTAGGGTCACCCCTGGTCCACCTTTATGGCGATATCTGGAAAAGGCGTCCACCTATAGAACTAGGACCCACGCCCTTTTAAAATACTCATTACAATCTTTCATTCGATACCCATATCGTACAAACAAATTCTAGAGTAAGCCCTGGTCGACCTTTATGGCGATATCCCTAAATGGCGTCCACCTATAGAACTATGGCCCACTCCGTCATAAAATACTCTTTAATACCTTTAATTTGACACACATGTTATAAAAACACATTCCAGGGTTACCCTCGGTTCATTTTCCTACATGGTTATTTTCCCTTATGTTGTCACCATAGCTCTTAACTGAGTATGTAATGTTCGGTTACACCCGAACTTAGCCTTCCTTAATTCTTTTTTCTCAAGTTAGGTTAGGTTAAACAAGCTGGTCCATGAAGAACTCACATAGACTGAATGAGTCCGTAGCATCACCAGAAGTTTGTTTAATGAGCAAGCTGAAAACTTCTATCAAAAACCAGGACCTAAATTGTAAAATAACTCTGCTTTTTAACTTTCGGGGACCTATACCACTTACTGCTTCTAGATCTGACAGTTGTATCACTCCTAATGGCTGGAGTCTTTGCCTGGAAAGCGCAAGTCACGATCACAAAACGTGCTCGATCGTTTCCTTCTCCAACCCACACTTCCTACATTCGCTATAACTGACCAGTTCTGTCTTTTTAATCATAGGAGTAACTTTGAAAGTCTGAGGTTGAGGATGTCTAATTGGGACGTCTACGAAGCAAGCTTCGAGGGATGCAGGCTTTTTGGCCCTGGTACTAATTTAAAATCCCTGTCCCAATACTTTCCAGATATTTGATATAATTTTAGACGTTGTGCTATGCGAGATTATTGCCTTAATTGTTGGTTGGCTGCAGTTTAAGTTTTTTCCTCCAGTGTTTATACTGCTTTGGTTGCGATTACCATTTCCGCCTGAAGATAGCTAGAGTGATCTGGCAGCTTGTAGTATATGTTTAGTTGCGGATTATCACAGCATACCGCACACGCTGCTGTTTCCAATACCGTAGGTGTAGACGTGTTACGCCTCGTCCACCTTTTAGGCAACTTGCGCAAACCACCCACGTCCATTGTGTCTCTAACAGCTCCTTTGATGCGCAGATGCGGAATTAGGTACTCTTTTCGTCCTTTAATTGATCACACTTTACTACTATGACCGTTTGGTCTGCGCTTGAGCTGCGCCGAGGCACTGAACTTCATTGCAGTTGTTAACGCTATACTCTTTGCCACTTTATGTACACATCTTTCAGAATCTGAGAAAGATTTGAGCTGAAATGGTTTTAAGCTATTGGGCTTGTAGTCTTTCGTACCGGACACCAAGCCCGGCACTACCCGCCCCTTCATCGAATTGTAAATGCTGTCAGCTGGTACTCCTGAATCATATTACGATGGAAAGTATTGTAACGAATTTACTGCAATTCCTCTTATTTGCAAACTTCTGCTAACGTTCGTATCGCTAAACTGTTGAATAAATAACTCCAATATTTAATAATGCAAAATGGCCTTTATTAAAGTACTTCACAATAACACTGATACTTTACAACCAATAGCTTGCTTAAATCAAACTAATTGTCGCGCCTCTACTGTTGCTGCCTTTTATACTTTGTGATTTCCTCGTTGCATCTTCTAGGGGCTTCCAGCATTTACTTAGTTACTGCTATAAAATTATAACTACAGATGCACGTGTATAGCTTCTCATATGCGCGTGTATTTGTGAGCGACACTTCCACAATTATAATTGCATACTTCTGGGAGCATCTCAGATAAGATATCTGCATGTATTTGTGCGTCTCTTCTCCGTTGCGTGTACGTACATATGTGTAGACATAATGATTGATCTATTGATGTGCATACAAGTCACTGCTGAGCATCGCTTAGCTTAAGGGGTATTTAGCGTTACTAATATTCGTAACAATATGTATCCAAAAGCACCTCAAGGGACTCCTCACTATTACATGACCATTCTCCATTCTCTTAACTAGTCCCTGAACTCTTGCTATGACTTTTTTCAACCGCGCTCTTATGATGGAACACTCAATGTCTGGACAGATATTATTTCATTAGAATCACTTCGCCCTGAAAATTTCACGCTTGTAGATTCTCAGCACATCCCTATTCTCATCCCGGCACTCTTCGTTTTCCTCAGCCTTTTTCAGCTTAAACGTTTCCTCGATCACCTCTTCTAAGAAAGCTAAGCTCCCTGTTTCACCGCGGTGCCTTTGCTTTTCCTCTGAGTTTGCTTATAGGGCGCTCTGATATACGCAGTCATAAGCGTCTTCATTAGGAAATCATTGGACTTCTACAGTTCCTCCACATATTACCTCTTTGAGTTGTCCAAGTTTTTACATCTTTATGGAATTTTGTCTATTTCTTTGACATAGGATTTATAGAGGTTCCTTTTTCCCTACCCTCTTTAAGGGGTTGATGTAGCTGATATACGCATCGACGGAGATGGGTGGCCTAACAAGAACCATGAAATCCTAAATTGATATATCACGTTCAAAGCTATATGTAATATCAAGAAAAGTGCTGGATGTTGGACCAACATATCAGGGACACTTCCCCTGTGGGCTGTCTGCAAATTAGTTCATTGGATGTAACAGGAATTCACTTTTGGTGGTGGTGCTCCCGCAGTATGGTTCAAATAGCAGGATACGGGGATAAATTCCTGCTTTTTCTTCTGCTAGGCGGCCACCACTGCGAGGTTCTCAGTAGTGCAGAAAAAATTGGGGGAAGGTACTACTCAAATATAGCCCAATTCATGCGTGCGAGCGCCTAAGCCACTCAGCTTCATAGTCGAGTTATCGTCAGTGGCAAGCTATCTGTCCCAACAATGGCTTAAGATCCTATAATGGGAAAGAAAGATATGTATGTTTGCGGTGGTGTCAAGTTTGGAGCAACTGTCAAACCGGATACGAACTAGAAAGATGCATATTTTCCGGCAGATGCAGTTTTTGTATGTTATTTGACAGATATTGCATAAAATACCTGCCTAGAAAAGCTGATTCATATCAATGGCGAGAAGAATGGACGATCAAAAGTGTATTAAGTTAATAGTGAATAAAGGCGAATCTTATAAACATATCTGTAAAATCGATTTACACAATAAAATATGGACTTGTCGTGTGTTTCCATAAAAAGCAGACATACCAAATCATTCAATTCGGTATAATTTTAGGATCATTTCGGGATTATTTAAGGTACCGTTTCCGTACTTTTCGTTATTTCTACACCAAAGTATCTCAAAACATGTTTTAAAAGAAGTTCAGTAAGAATTCGATGCTGACAAGACGAGATCCCAAAAAGTTCCGAAAATAGTCTGAGGGGATGGGAAGCCCGCACAGCCCACTTTTCATAGTACCTAGACCTCAATTTTTATGATCTAGATACCAAATACTATTGGTCTATCTCAAACTGACTCAAATCTGAGAAAAAAATTTTAAGAAGATAGTATATAAAAACAAGTAAGGGAGGCTAATTTCGGGTGTAACCGACCATTACATACTCAATTGAGAGCTATGGTGACAACATAGGGGAAAATTACCATGTAGGAATATGAACCAAGGGTAACCCTGGAATGTGTTTCTATGACACGTGTATCAAATGAAAGGTATTAAAGAGTATTTTATGAGGGAGTGGGCCATAGTTCTATAGGTGGATTCCATTTAGGGATATCGACATAAAGGTGGACCAGGGCTGACTCTAGAATTTGTTTGTACGATATGGGTATCAAGTGAAAGGTTTTAATTAGTATTTTAAAAGGGCGTGGGGCCTAGTTCTATAGGTGGACGCCTTTTCGAGATATCGCCATAAAGGTGGACCAGGGGTGAATCTAGAATGTGTTTGTGCGATATGGGTATCAAATGAAAGGTCTTAATGAGGGATTTAAAAGGGAGTGGTGGTAGTTGTATATGTGAAGGCGTTTTCCAAATATCGACCAAAATGTGGACCAGGGTGACCCAGAACATCATCTGTCGGATACCGCTAATTTATTTATATATGTAATACCACGAACAGTATTCCTGCCAATATTCCAAGGGCTTTTGATTTCACCCTGCAGAGCTTTTCATTTTCTTCTACTTAATATGGTAGGTGTCACACCCATTTTACAAAGTTTTTTTCTAAATTTATATTTTACGTCAATAAACCAATCCAATTACCATGTTTCATCCCTTTTTCGTATTTGGTGTAGAATTAAGGCATTGTCTAAGCTTTGGGCAATTGAGGGCGAGCAGTTTAATAAGAGTTATAAATGAGTAATTTTATGTGCTTGTAAGCGTATGAGTCGTGGCACAGTGGCTGACGTACCCGACCAAACGCCCGGGGTTGCGGGTTCAACTCCCACCAAGCATTCCTTTTTTTTAATTTATAAATTATTATTATTAATGGACTGTATTGAGTTTATGGGGTTTTTGATTTAATGTATTCCATTTATTGAGTTGGGTAGTTTTAGTGTTATTGGTGTATTTAAGTCATGGGAGGATGCATAGCATCAGTACACCTCTATTTATTTATTTGTGTTTATTTTAAGGGATTCAGTTTATTAAGTTGGGTGGTTTTAGTGTTATTGGTGTGTTTAAGTCATGGGAGGATGCATAGCATCAGTACACCTTTGATTTATTTAATGTGGGGGCGAGCACTGGGGGGCTCTGAGGCTTCGCTCTACTGAGCCACCTCATCCTCTATTTGAAGAACCCTTTAAAATGTGATATGTAGTCGAGCACGGGACGGCTCTGAGGTATTGGCACCCCATTTTCTACAAGAAAAACCTCTATTTATTTAATTTGGGGCGAGAGTTGGGCACTCTGAGGTTTCGCTCTAATGAGCCACCTCATCTTCTATTTGAAGAACCCCTTCAAAGTGTGATATGGAGGCGAACACTGGGCTCTGATGTATTAGCACACCATCCGAAGAACCTCGCTTTTAATTAAAAAACTCAAACTATGTCTTTAGAATATTTCACTAACCAGTTGAGAATTACAAGCACACTCAATGGCTACTGAAACAAACGAACGAAAAATGTTCATAGTTTAAGTCGCTTAAACAGGCATTTTTTTCATTTTTCGTAATTTTTGATATCGAAAAAGTGGGCGTGGTCATAGGTGGATTCCGGCAATTTTTTATACCAATACAAAGTGAGTTCAGATAAGAACGTGAACTGAGTTTAGTAAAGATGCACCGATTTTTGCTCAAGTTATCGTGTTAGTGGCCGAGCGGAAGGACGGTCGACTGTGTACAAAAACTGGGCGTGGCTTCAACCGATTTCGCTCTTTTTCACAGAAATAAGTTTATCGTCCTAGAATCTAAGCCCTTACCAAATTTCACAAGGATTGGTAAATTTTTGTTCGCCTTATGGCATTATAGTTATCCTAGACAAATTAAATTAAAAAGGGCGGAGCCACGCCCATTTTGAAATTTTCTTTTATTTTAGTATTTTGTTGCACCATATCATTACTGGAGTTGAATGTTGACATAATTTACTTATATACTGTAAAAATATTAAATTTTTTTTTTAAATTTGACTTGAACATTTTTTTTTTTTTTAAAGTGGGCGTGGTCGTTCTCTGATGTTGCTAATTTTTATTAGGCATACATATAGTAATAGGAGTAACGTTCCTGCTAAATTACATCATGATATATCCAACGACTGCGAAATTACAGCTTGCAAAACTTTTAAATTACATTCTTTTAAAAGAGAACGGTGCCAAGCCCATTGTCCAAAATTTTACTAACTTTCTATTCTGCGTCATAAGTTCAACTCACCCACCAAGTTTCATCGCTTTATCCGTCTTTGGTAAAGAATTATTGCACTTCTCGGTTTTTCGAAATTTTCGATATCGAAAAAGTGGGCGTGGTTATAGTCCGATATCGTTCATTTTAAATAGCAAGCTGAGTGCTCAGGAACCTACATACCAAATTTCATCAAGATACCGCAAAATTTACTCAAGTTATCGTGTTAACGGACAGACGAACGGACGGACGGACGGACATGGCTCAATCAAATTTTGTTTTCGATCCTGATGATTTTGATATATAGAAGTCTATATCTATCTCGATTCCTTTATACCTGTACAACCAACCGTTATCCAATCAAAGTTAATATACTCTGTGAGCTCTGCTCAACTGAGTATAATAATATGCCTACTTTAGCTTACTAACTTATTTACTTAACTTTTAGAAAATTGATGATGTGATGGTAGCAAAAATCCTGGATTCACGCCCTGGGCAAAGCAACATCAAACATTTTAGAATCAAGTTTTTTCAATTAGAAGAAATTTTTTCTAAGCGGGGTCGCTCCTTGGCAGTGTTTGGCAAGCACTCCCAGTGTATTTCCGCCATGAAAAGTTTCTCAGTGAAAACTCATCTACTTTACAGATGCCCTTCGGAGTCGGCATAAAACAAGCAGGCCCAATCCCGGTAATTTGTAGGAAAAATTTAAAGGAGCACGACGCAAATTGGAAGAGAAGGTCGGCCTTAATCTCTTCGGAGGTTATCGCGCCTCACATTTATTTATTTTTTTATCAATTTAAAAAAACTACTGTGATAAAATACGTTCTAACGATATGCATTTTTTTTAGGAAAAATTTGAAAATTTTGATGCTATAAAAGTGATAAAAATTTTGACGAGATTTCAGAAAAGAGTATAAAATTTTTTAAGCTCACAATTGATGGAATAGAAATAAATTTACTAATTTTGATGAATTTAGTAACTATTGAATTTATCGATAAGAAGTTTTTTCGAACCCTGTTTGTAAGAACATCTCCCATAAAAGATTTTAAATTAATTAATTTTGTTTGCTTTGTGTAATACTGTCGGGCTAATTTACCTATTGCGTTATGAAAATTATGTTACCGAATTTGCTAAGCTTACCAGATGCAGATGTGATTAAACGTGAAACAGTCATAAGTTTCATAGCATAAACAGTTTAACAAAAAAAAAAAACAAGTAAGGAAGGTTAAGTTCGGGTGTAACCGAACATACTCAGTTGAGAGCTATGGTGACAACATAAGGGAAAATAACCATGTAGGAAAATGAACCGGGGTAACCCTGGAATGTGTTTGTATGACATATGTATCAAATGGAAGGTATTAAAGAATATTTTATGAGGGAGTGGGCCATAGTTCTATAGGTGGACGCCATTTAGGGATATCGCCATAAAGATGGACCAGGGCTGACTCTAGAATTTGTTTGTAAGATATGGGTATTAAATGAAAGGTGTTAATGAGTATTTTAAAAGCGCGGGGCGCGGGTGGACGCCTTTTCGAGATATGGCCATAAAGATGGACCAGGGATGACCCTAGAATTTGTTTGTACGATATGAGTATCAAATGAAAGGGGTTAATGAGTATTTTAAAAGAGATTGGGCCTTAGTTCTATACGTGGACGCCTTTTCGAGATATCGCCATAAAGGTGGACCAGAGGTGATTCTAGGGTGCGTTTGTACAATATGGGTATCAAATGAAAGGTGTTAGTGAGTCGTTTTAAAAGGTGTGGGCTTTAGTTCTATAGGTGGTCACCTTTTCGAGATATCGCCATAAAGGTGGACCAGGCGTGATTCTAGGGTGCGTTTGTACAATATGGGTATCAAATGAAAGGTGTTAATGAGTCGTTTTAAAAGGAGTGGGCCTTAGTTCTATAGGTGGTCTCCTTTTCGAGATATCGCCATAAAGGTGGACCAGGGGTGACTCTAGAATATGTTTGTACGATATGGGTATCAACTGAAAGGTGTTAATGAGTATTTTAAAAGCGCGCGGGGCTTAGTTCTCAAACTATGTCTTTAGAATATTTCACTAACCAGTTGAGAATTACAAGCACACTCAATGGCTACTGAAACAAACGAACGAAAAATGTTCATAGTTTAAGTCGCTTAAACAGGCATTTTTTTCATTTTTCGAAATTTTCAATATCGAAAAAGTGGGCGTGGTCATAGTCGGATTTCGGCCATTTTTTACACCAATACAAAGTGAGATCATATAAGTACGTGAACTGAGTTTAGTGAAGATATATCAATTTTTGCTCAAGTTGTGGTGTTAACGGCCAAGCGGAAGGACAGAAGGTCGACTATGTATAAAAACTGGGCGTGGCTTTAACCGATTTCGACCTTTTTCACAGAAATAAGTTATCGTCCTAGAATCTAATCCCCTACCAAATTTCACAAGGATTGGTAAATTTTTGTTCGACTTATGGCATTAAAAGTATCCCAGACAAATTAAATGAAAAAAGCTGGGCCACGTCCATTTTGAAATTTTCTTTTATTTTTGTATTTTGTTGCACCATATCAATACTGGAGTTGAATGTTGACATAATTTACTTATATACTGTAAAGATATTAAATTTTTTGTTAAAATTTGACTTAAAGAAATTTTTTTTTTCAAAGTGGGCGTGGTCGTTCTCCGATTTTGAAAATTTTTATTAAGCACACATATAGTAATAGGAGTACGTTTCTGTCAAATTTCATCATGATATCTTCAACGGCTGCCAAATTACAGCTTGCAAAACTTTTAAATTACCCTTCACCTACCATGTTTCATCGCTTTGTCCGTCTTTGGTACTGAATTATCGCACTTTTTCGGTTTTTCGAAATTTTCGATATCGAAATAGTGGGCGTGGTTATAGTCCGATATCGTTCATTTTAAATAGCGATCTGAGATAAGTGCTCAGGAACCTACGTACCAAACTTCATGAAGTTACCTCAAAATTTACTCAAGTTGTCGTGTTGACGGGCGGACGGACGGACATGACTCAATCAAATTTTTTTTTCGATCCTGATGATTTTGATATATGGAAGTCTATATATATCTTGATTCCTTTATACTTGTACAACCAACCGTTATCAAATCAAAGTTAATATACTCTGTGAGCTCTGCTCAACTGAGTATAAAAATATCTGGTATTTCAAAAAATATTTTGAAAAACAATTTTCTGCGGCGGTAGTCATCATCATCATCATCCTCCTCAACTCCTATTGGAGCATAGAGCCTCGACCACCGACTTAAATCTTATTCTGTTAGGTGCAGTTCTTGTGATGTCATTCCACGTATATCCTGCGTCTTCGAGTTCTTTATCCACAGTTCTGCGCCAAGTTTTCGCAGGTGCACCAGGTCGTCGGCTTCCTTGTGGATTCCATCGCAATGCTTGTCTGGCTATATTTACTGGAGGTCTTCTGAGAGTGTGACCAATCCACGACCATTTACGCTTGGTTATTTCTGTGGTAGCCTTAGGTTGATTTGTTCTAGACCATAAGTCGTCATTTGAAATTCTTTCCGGCCATCGAATTTTCAGGATTCGGCGCAGACATTTATTAATAAAAACTTGTAGACGTTTCTGAATTGAAGTTGAGCTTTTCCACGTCTCGCAAGCATAAAACAGTACTGATTTAACATTCGAATTAAACAGTCGAAGCTTCGTTTTTAAAGATATTTGGCTGGACCTCCACACGTTTGCCAGTTGCCCAAAAACCATTCTTGCTTTGTTTATGCGAGACTGAACGTCCTCATCTGCACCGCTCTTATTTGAGACAATACTACCAAGATAAACAACGGACTCTACACCTTCGATTTCATTTTCGTCAACCGTAAGCGTCAATGGCCTTGATGAAATACTATAGCCGCATCTTATGACTTTGGTTTTCGCTGTATTGATGCTTAGTCCGGCCTCCTTTGCATGTGTGTTGACAGCTTCTAAATTGTGTTGAAGGTCAGTACTTCTGTGGCTTAGCAGACAGACATCGTCTGCATATTCTAAATCCCCTAGCTGAGTGAAAGGCGTCCACTGTACACCGTGTCCACCATTTTCTGCGTTCCTCATAATCTCGTCTAATGCCAAGATAAACAAGAGCGGGGAGAGTATGCATCCCTGTCGCACCCCGCTTTTAATTTCGAAGGGTTCTGAGAGGCGCCCATCGTGACTGACCCGGCACTTAAATTCGGCATACATTGCCTTTATAATGTTGATTATTTTATTGGGCATCCCTCGTTTTCGTAGTATTTCCCAAATATATTTCCTGTCGAGACTATCAAAAGCCTTTTTAAAGTCGATAAAAAGTAAATAAGCTGATGTTCTGTATTCACAGCATTGTTCAACAATGATTCGGACGGTATTTATTAGATCAACACAGGATCGGTTTTGTCTAAAGCCAAACTGATTTACTCTTAGAGTTCGATACACCGCCTCTTCAATTCGGGACAGTAAGATCGTGGAGAACACTTTGCTAGGAATCGAGAGTAAGGTGATACCTCTGTAGTTGTTACAATCAGAGGTATCTCCCTTTTTTGCGACTTTTACAAGTATGCCTTCATTCCACTGACGAGGGTAGGATTCTTCTTCCCATACCTGACGGAAGATTGGAAGTAAGGTTTCAGCTGCGGTATCTGGATCTGCTATGAGGTATTCAGCATATATGTCATCAGTTCCTGGGGCCTTGCCCTTTTTTAAGGACTTGATTGCTGAAATTATTTCATTTTTCGTAGGGGGCGCGCTGTTTACCCCATTGAAGTGGGGTTGGCTGTTGTAGTTTGCAGCAATAGTGTTGGAATTTAAGGTCGCTTCACCTACAGGATTATTTAATACTTTCTTGAAGTGTTCCACCCATACACTCATTTGTTGTTCGCTTTCAGTAATAAGATTTCCGTTTAAGTCTTTTACTGGTTTTTGACCACTCCTGTATTTTCCGGTGAGTTCCCTACTAATCTCATAGAGTTCCCTCATATTATTTAATCTGGCTGCCGTTTCAGCTCGACTTGCTAATGTGTCAGCCCATTCCCTCTTGTCTTTTCTAGCAGACTTCTTAATTTGCTTGCATTTTTCTTTATACCTTGCGGCTAACTGCCTTGCTTCCTCCGTGTCATTGTTGTTCGTCCGTCTGAGAAGCGATTCTTTAATTTTCCGCCGCTGTTCGGCGGTAGTACTCACTGTGCGGCGGTAGTACTCACTTTTTACTTACTACTTATCATAAATTTATAAGGAATAATAAGATTTTCTATTTGAACAGCTTCAAAAGTGTTTTCGCTTTGCACATTGCTTACAATGCACTCGTACTCGTATAGATGAAACTTTCTCAATAACTTACTTGCACCCAATCACAGTTATCACATCAGTTTATGTTTAATAAATAAGGTGATTTTTTTTTTCAGTGTTTTTATGTTGTCAGCTAATGCTACTACACGCACTCGCCAACATCAACTTATATCAATAATAGTATATATTTATATCAACAAGAGTGTTCAATTGTGGTTTTAGAATCCTTGCAATTTGTTTGCATTGAAGCGTTTATTTGTAATGCTTTCCAAAGGATGAAACATCACACATAATAAATCTTTACAATATTTTCCTTCTTCTTGATACTATCAAATTTTACGCCACCATTAAGTTTAAATCTTGATCTTGGAACAACTATGCGTAAATATTACAATTCTATATTCTAATATGTTTGTGTATATGTTCTTATATGTGTATTTTATGCACACGCGCTTCGCTTTAACATTGTCAGTTGTCGAAACTTTGTTTGTATTGTTTTGCTACTAAATCATTTTTATACCCAGCTGTAATTGTACACAGGATATTATAACTTTGATTGGATAACGGTTGGTTGTACAGGTATAAAGGAATCGAGATAGATATAGGCTTCCATATATCAAAATCATCAGTATCGAAAAAAAATTTGAATGAGCCATGTCCGTCCCTCTGTCCGTTAACACGATAACTTGAGTAAATATTGAGATATATTCACCAAATTTGGTACACGAGTTTATCTGGATCCAGAATAGATTGGTGTTGAAAATGTGCGAAATCGGATGACAACCACGCCCACTTTTTATATATATAAGATTTTGGAAAACACAAAAAACCTGACTATTTAGTAAAGAATACACCTAGAATGTTGAAATTGGACGTGTCGACTAATATTCAGACGATTGATAAAAATTAAAAAAAAAAAATTTAAATGGGCGTGGCACCGCCCACTTGTGATGAAATCAATTTTACAAATATCGATTCATTGACTGTTTTATATAGACCTTACAATTTCTTCTGGAGCACAAGCCAAAATGTTCGCAAAACCACAAGTAAAAAAACCCCTCGAAATGTATAGAATATTGCCAATGCAGCGACTGAATTGAAAGTCGAGAAGATCGCGAGTATTACGAGTAATTCGAGAATCTCGCGAGCCTTACGAATAATTCGAGATTGTCTCGGGAAGCCGTGTTCTTGATGTCTCGTTGAAAATTAAAATATTGCGAACAAAATTATATGTATAATAAACATATATGTAATACTCTTATATTGCTAATAGAAAATGCTCGCAATGTGTTTTGAATACTGAAGCCTATAAAATTTTTGTGATTGTAGCAGCATAAGTGCGACAATAAAAAACTTAAATCTAGGTACATGCAATCGATTATTGAATACAAAAACAACAAGTAAGGAAGGTTAAGTTCGGGTGTAACCGAACATTACATACTCAGTTGAGAGATATGGTGACAACATAAGGGAAAATAACCATATAGGAAAATGAACCGAGGTAGCCTGGAATGTGCTTGTATGACATGTGTATCAAATGAAAGGCATTAAAGAGTATTTTATGAGGGAGTGGGCCATAGTTCTATAGGTGGACGCCATTTAGGGATATAGCCATAAAGGTGGATCAAGGTTGACTCTAGAATGCGTTTGTACGATATGGGTATCAAATTAAAGGTGTTAATGAGTATTTTAAAAAGGAGTAATCCGTAGCTCCATAGGTGGATGCCGTTTCGAGATATCGCCACAAAGGTGGACCAGGGGTGACTCTAGAATTTATTTGTTCAATAGGGGCATCAAACGAATGGTGTTAATAAGTATTTTAAAAGGGAGCGGGCCTTAGTTCTATAGGTGGATGCCGTTTCGAAATATCGCCATAAAGGTGGACCAGGGGTGACTCTAGAATGCGTTTGTACGATATGGGTATCAAATTAAAGGTGTTAATGGGTATTTTAAAAGGGAGTAATCCTTAGTACCATAGGTGGACGCCGTTTCGAGATATCGCCACAAAGGTGGTCCAGGGGTGACCCTAGAATTTATTTGTATAACATGGGCATCAAACGAATGGTGTTAATGAGTATTTTAAAAGGGAGTGGGCCTTAGTTCTATAGGTGGACGCCTTTTCGAGGTATCGCAATAAAGGTGGACCAGGGGTGACTCTAGACTTTGTTAGTACGATATGGGTATCAAATGAAAGGTGTTAATGAGTATTTTTAAAAGGGAGTGGGCCTTCGTTCTATAGGTGTTCGCCTTTTCGAGATATCGCTATAAAGGTGGACCAGGGGTGACTTTAGAATATGTTTGTACGATATGGGTATCAAATGAAAGGTGTTAATGAGTATTTTAAAAGGGCGTCTGGCTTAATTCTATAGGTGGACGCCTTTTCGAGATATCGCCATAAAGGTGGACCAGGGGTGACTTTAGAATGAGTTTGTACGATATGTGTATCAAATTAAAGGTATTAATGAGAGTTTTAAAGGGGAGTGGTGGTAGTTGGATATGTGAAGGCGTTTTCCAGATATCGAACAAAATGTGGACCAGGGTGACCCAGAACATCATCTGTTGGATACCGCTAATTTATTTGTATATGTAATACCTCCCAGGATTTTAAGGGTTTTTTATTTCGCCCTGCAGAACTTTTTCATTTTCTTCGACTTAATATGGTAGGTGTCACAACCATTTTAACAGCTTTTTCTAAAGTTATATTTCGCGTCAATAAAACAATCCAATTAACTTACCATGTTTCATCCCTTTTTTCGTATTTGGTATAGAATTATGGCATTTTTCGTTCATTTTTCATACCAAGATAAAGTGATTTCAAGTAAGCACGTGAACTAAGTTCATTAAAGATATGTCGATTTTTGCTCAATTTATCGTGTTAACGGCCATGCGGAAGGACAGACGGATGACTGTGTATAAAAACTGGGCGTGGCATCAACCGATTTCGCCCATTTTCACAGAAAAGAGTTAACGTCATAAAATCTATTCCCCTACCAATTTCAAAAGGATTGGTTAATTTTTGTTCGACTTATGGCGTTAAAAGTATCCTAGACAAATTAAATGAAAAAGGGCGGAGCCACGCCCATTTTGAAATTTTATTTTATTTTTGTATTTTGTTGCACCATATCATTACTGGAGTTGAATGTTGACATAATTTACTTATATACTGTAAAGATATTAAATTTTTTGTTAAAATTTTACTTTAAAAAAATTTTTTTTTTAAAAGTGGTCCTTCTCCGATTTTGCTAATTTTTATGAAGCGTATATATAGTAATAGGAGTAACGTTCCTGCCAAATTTCATCATGATATCTTCAACGACTGCCAAATTACAGTTTGCAAAATTTTTAAATTACCTTCTTTTAAAAGTGGGCGGTGCCACTCCCATTATCCAAAATTTTACTAAGTTTATATTCTGCGTTAAAAGTTCAACTCATCTACCAAGTTTCGTCGCTTTATCTGACTTTTGTAATGAATTATCGCACTTTTTCGATATCGAAAAAGTGGGCGTGGTTATAGTCCGATATCGTTCATTTTAAATAGCGATCTGAGACGAGTGCTCAGGAACCTACGTACCAAATTTCATCAAGATACCTCAAAATTTACTCAAGTTATCGTGTTAACGGACGGACGGACGGACGGACATGGCTCAATCAAATTTTTTTCGATCCTGATTATTTTGATATATGGAAGTCTATATCTATCTTGATTCCGTTATATATGTACAACCAACCGTTATCCAATCAAACTTAATATACTCTGTGAGCTCTGCTCAACTGAGTATAAAACATGTAAACAGCAATATATCGGACTCTGATGTTGGGGAATGTACCTAGCTTATTGTAGCAATAGAGGAGTATTACATATATGATAATAAATATGTTTTAAATTAAATGTCATTGAAGCAATATAATCAACAAAAAAGACACAAGTAAAAAAAAAACAAGTGTATAAATACTTTCCATACAGCGATAAAGTGAGAATGTCGAGAAGCTCGCGAGATTTACGCGTACTTAGAGACACAAAAATCTCTCGAGAATTCGAATTCGAGAAGAAATCGCAAGCTCTAATATGTATTATTGCGCAGCCTTGTAACACTAATAAGCACACAAAACAAACAACAACAGCATTTCAAGTGCACAGCTGGGTATATAATGTTCGGTTTCACCCGAACTTAGACTTCCTTACTTGTGCACAATTGCAATTGTTTTAAAGTGAAAGAAATTGCCAGCTTAAGAATGTCACGGTTTGCTCATAGCTATTGTCATTTCCGCTTTGTCAAAAAAAATTATTTTTTTTATTTTGTTATGCGTTGTCTAAGATATCTCTCCGTTTTATGGTAAACGTCTTTACAACCCAGCTGCACCACGTACACATTTCTTCAGATGGCTTTAAAATTAAACTCATTTTCAAAATAAAACAAAAGCGCAACAACTTGAATTCTTGGCAGTTGATAACAACAACTACCCGCATTTTAACTAGTTGGCAACAAGCCAAATTGAATATACTTTAGAACTGTCTACCAAAGAATTGGTTGTTGTTAGCAGTGCCACATTTAATGGGCACGACCACTGATATAATTTTCATCAAAATCCTTTAATGGGAGTCCAAGAAAACTGGCAGTTTCAATAGGGGACCATGGGGAGATTGGTGTTAGAGGCGTAGGTTCCACTTTACCATTGAAAAGACGGTTGGTGTAATGTGGGGACACATTGCATGCCAGACTTATTCTGTGCATGTAAGTGTTTAACCTGTTACAGTATCCAGACCGAAGTCTGAGTATGGCTCAGAATCATAAACGGTGTCGAGAAATATGAGATGGCTTCTCTTCTTCAAAATACGGGGAAGGAGATAGAGAGACG
Organism: Eurosta solidaginis; assembly: GCF_040869045.1. Taxonomy (NCBI): domain Eukaryota; kingdom Metazoa; phylum Arthropoda; class Insecta; order Diptera; family Tephritidae; genus Eurosta; species Eurosta solidaginis. The sequence continues at coordinate 154,583,946 of NC_090322.1, read as the reverse complement.
ATCTGTTTGAGCTTTAAGCAGTTTTGACGATAGTACAGTGAATAAAAACCCAAAGTTTTCGCTGTCTTGGTCATATTATGCGAATGGACGATGGCGCTCCGGTCAAGAAAATACTTCAGTCGACACCGCAGTTTTGAAGCAGAGGAAGGAGGAGACCCGCGCTGGATTGGGAAGGGTAGGAGGGGGAAGACGACCTCCCTTTGTGCTCCCAATTGGGGTCATTTTTCGCGAAACAGGGGTAGCTGGCGTGACATGTTACGAAACGGCCAAAATCACCTAGGCGGCTAAGCGCCTATCAATGATGATGACGATGGGTTCGGTGGAAACGAAGTATTATAGTTGAAGATTCTCCAAGTATTAGCAGCGTTTTTCTTAAACACCAAACATAAAACCCCAAATTGTCTTTTTTTAAGTTTTAGTTACTATCGAAATATTACTTAGTTGATATTGAACCTTGCCGCGGCCGCCTTTCCCGCAATATCTACTGGGTATATGTGTGGCAATTACATTCCCACTAATTCCCATATTCACCTTATAGTTAGTGAAGTAAATGTAAATACATATTTATAATTAACTCTCAACCTATCATGCATTTTGTTGTTGCGCATAGTGGTTTGCGAGAACAACGAACATAATAGAAATATCAATAAGCTAACTCGTCTTTAGGTACATACTATTTTGAGTAGTATGATATTATCTCGCGACGGGTGCAGTTAAATGTTATAATAGTAAATATATAAATTAATATATATTAATAAATATTATACCTAAGAAAACCAAATTGCTTTAACGGAATAATTTATTTATAAACGCTACATTGGTGACCCGCGACTTACACGCTTAAATAAAGTAAAATTAGACTTTTATTCGTTGAAAGTGCGACTAACAAAAAATACAAAAAACAGTTTTTCCCAAATGGGAAGCGCATAAAATTATTGTTTACACAAACATACATTCCTTTCAACGAAATTGAATAGTAGCAACGTAAGCACTTATTTTAAGTGCCGGATAAAGATTTACCAAAATCACAAAATTATTATAAAGTGCTAGAACGGTACAATTTAATTTTATTCTTTTGTGACCACCGTTAGGTAAAATATCGCCTGACAAAAATTTTTCTGCATTAGAAAGCGGTCGAATTCTCCAGCGGTAAATCCATATGCAAACACTAACAACATTATAGTTGAAGTCACACCATACACACATATATTTTTTTTTTCTTGTTTCGTGTTGGTAATATAACTTCATTATGACTAAAGAAGACGAAGACGTCAAGCCTTTGATAATCAATGCTCTTAAAGCACCAACATTTAACCCGAAGCGAGTGAGTTTGTGGTTTGCACAACTTGAGGCTCAATTCGCAATACACGCAATTGTGAAAGAAAAAGATAAGTTCCATCATGCCGTCTCGTTTATAGACACCGAATACGCGCAAGAAGTTGAAACTCTCATCATCAGCCCACCACAAACGAACCCATATACCGAGCTTAAAACTACGCTAATACAGTGCTTCTCAAAATCTGAGGAAGCAAAATTGCGTCAATTGCTAGACGGAGAGGCTATCGGCGACCGATCGCCATCCCAATTTCTACGCCATCTTAAAGCCCTTGCACCCAAAGTTGACGAAGCTGTTCTGAAAACAAGATGGCTGGCAAACTTGCCTAAGAAAACTCAAGAGTTTCTCGCCATTTCTCCCCAAGGGACACAACTGGAATCATTAGCTAAAACCGCTGACAAGTTGCACGAAATGTTTCAGGTAACACATACGGAGGCCATTACGTCATCCACAAATGCGATGCAGACGCAAGAGCTCGAGAAGCAAATAAGTGCTCTTACCAAACGTTTCGATCAACTCAGCGGTGAACTGCGTAAGCGAGGCCGATCCAAATCGCGCGGCCGAAGCAACAAATCATACAATAGGTCCAAATCTCGTGGTACAATAAAGGATGGTATTTGCTATTTTCACCGAAAATTTGGCAAAGATGCGTACAAGTGTTCAAAAGGCTGCAAGTTCGTGGGAAAAGAGAGCGGGAGTCACTAGTGGCGGATTGCGACTCCTTAGCCTCTTCTAACCGCCTGTTCGTCACAGATTTGACCACAAATACACCATATCTCGTGGATTCCGGTTCAGATCTATCAGTTTTCCCATATAAGCAGTTGAAATTCAAGCCTGAATCAGTAGGATACCAACTATATGCAGCGAATGGTTCACTAATAGAGACTTATGGATGTATTACAATCTCTCTAAACTTAGGCTTGCGTCGCGAATTCACTTGGAGGTTTGTTATTGCCGACGTCACGCGACCCATCATTGGTGCCGATTTTTTAAGTTATTTTAATTTGTTAATCGACCTCAAAAGCAAAAAACTATGCGACGGAGCCACTGGCTTGCACGCGAGCGTTAACTCTATACGCACAAGTGTTGAATGCATTAAAATCATTTCCGAGGGCAACACGAAATACCATAAGTTGCTTCAAAGTTACCCGAATATCGTACGGCCAGAAGGTGTCTCTTCCTCAAAGAAGCATTCTACGATGCACCATATAAAAACAACACCCGGTCCTCCTGTGACTTGTAAGGCGCGACGTTTAGCACCAAACAAATTAAAAATAGCGCAAGACGAATTTCGAAAAATGGTGCAACTCGGTATAGCTCGACCTTCAAGCAGCCCATGGGCGTCACCATTGCATTTAGTCCCCAAGAAAACTGGTGACTGGCGACCCTGCGGCGATTATCGCTCACTTAATGCGCGTACAATCCCTGATAACTACCCAGTCAGGCTGCTAGACGACTTTACAGCGACACTACACGGGAAAACAGTATTTTCCGTATTAGATCTGGTCCGTGCATTTAACCAGATACCGGTCGCCGATGACGATGTAGAGAAAACAGCTATTATCACCCCATTCGGCTTATTCGAATTTCCATACATGACGTTTGGTCTTCGAAATGCCGCCCAGACGTTCCAGCGTTTTATTGACGAGGCGACACGAGACCTACAATTCGTTTTTCCCTACGTGGACGATCTGCTCGTCGCATCAGAAAATGAAGAAACACACCTTGAGCACCTTAAACTACTATTTCAACGTCTGCAAGACTATGGTCTTGTAATAAACGTGGCGAAGTCCGTTTTCGGCCAACATGAAGTGAAATTTTTAGGCCATAATATTAGCGCCAGAGGTATCAAGCCGTTACCAGACAGAGTTGAGGCCACCAATAATTTGAAATTCCCAACTACAATTGCTGTTTTGCGTGGCTTCCTGGGAACCATAAATTTTTACCGAAAATTCATTCGAAACGCGGCAGAAATTCTTGCTCCTTTAAACAAATTACTGGAAGGTCCAAAAGTAAAAGGTTCGACGCCGATAACAATAACAACGGAGCTACAACTAGCTAGCGATAACGCAAAACAAGCGTTAGCAAACGCAACTTTACTGGCACACCCGAATTCTGATGCACTCTGGGCCATATTCTGCGACGCATCAAACACAGCCATTGGCGCGGTACTCCAACAACTGGTCAACGGAGAATGGCAGCCGCTAGCTTTCTTTAGCAGAAAACTACAGCCTTCGATACAAAAATTGTCGACGTATGATCGGGAGCTTCACGCGATTTACGAAGCTGTACGCCACTTCCGGCATATTTTCGAAGGTAAGCATGTTGCAATTTACACTGACCACAAGCCTCTGCTCCATGCCTTTCAACAGCGTACCGATAGAGCATCGCCATGGCAATTTCGTCGTTTAGACTTCGTTGGGCAGTTCACGAGTGATTTCAGACATATATCTGGCCGTGAGAACATCGTAGCAGACACTCTGTCCCGAGTTGAAACAATTTCACCACCAATAACTACGCGTGAGTTGGTCAAAGCTCAGGAAAATGACCCCGAGTTACGTGAGCTCATCGAAAACACTTCGTCGTCACTACATTGGCAAAAGATTATGTTCGACGATTATCCGATCGCGGTTTATTGTGATGTTTCATCAGGTAAACCACGTCCATACGTCCCAAAAGCACTGAGAAAGAAAGTATTCGATGCGTTGCATTCTCTTGCACACCCCGGCACTAAGGCTTCGCAGAAGCTAGTTAGTAAACGCTACGTTTGGCCGTCAATCCGAAAAGATTGCCGTGAATGGGCAAAATCGTGCCTGCAATGTCAGCAAAATAAAATTCATCGGCACGTGACGTCACCTATCGCCCGCTTCGAAATACCAACAAAAAGATTCGAACATATACACATTGACTTAGTCACTCTGCCAACGTCACGAGGATACAACAAATGTTTGACGATCATAGATAGATTCACTCGGTTCCCAGAAGCCGTACCATTAAAGAATGGAGATACAGACACAGTTGCATTCGCATTGATCACTAATTGGATTTCAAGATATGGCGTGCCTGTCAGAATAACATCTGACAGAGGAGGTCAATTCACATCAACATTGTTTCAATCATTGATGAGGCTATTTGGCACTAAGCACTTGCGCACAACACCGTATCACCCCCAATCCAACGGCCTAGTAGAGCGGCTGCATCGGCAACTCAAATCCGCTTTACTATGCCACAATGAGACATGGTTTGATGCCCTACCAGCTGTATTACTTGGTTTGCGTGCAGCGTGGAAAGAAGATATAAAAACTACTCCAGCTGAACTCGTATACGGCGAACCGATTCGGCTGCCCGGCGAATTACTAGCTCCATCAAACAAGCATTCCAACGTTCAAACTGTGCTCATCGATTTAAAAAACCATTTCAACACGTTAGCTCCAACCGAGACATCGCGTCACGGGACCCGTACGGTTTTTTGTTACAAAGATCTCAATTCATGTTCTCACGTATTTGTTCGCAATGACCAAATTGGGCCATCTTTTTCATCACCGTACGAAGGTCCGTTCGAAGTCATCACACGGCACGATAAATATTTCATAGTCAACTATAAAAATTACAATACTGCAATTTCAATCGATCGGCTTAAGCCCGTATATTTCGCCACTGAGGACACCTAAGCTAACACAGTTACATATTTTTTTTTTTTTCATTTTAATTGAACTAAATTTCATAAGAGAAGAAATAATATATTAAAAAAATTCATTACAAAATTAAATTGTACGCTTAGTTAACTGCTTTCGTGTAATTTTTTTTTTTTTAGTTATTCTTAACGTACATTCAAACTTTGTAGTTACATACATAAAACTATGTCATTGCAAATATTTCGTATCTGTATTTAGTAAAAGCTTTAACATAATAACAAAAATTCATTTTACATAATTTTTTTTTTTTAAGAAGGGAAGTAATGTGGCAATTACATTCCCACTAATTCCCATATTCACCTTATAGTTAGTGAAGTAAATGTAAATACATATTTATAATTAACTCTCAACCTATCATGCATTTTGTTGTTGCGCATAGTGGTTTGCGAGAACAACGAACATAATAGAAATATCAATAAGCTAACTCGTCTTTAGGTACATACTATTTTGAGTAGTATGATATTATCTCGCGACGGGTGCAGTTAAATGTTATAATAGTAAATATATAAATTAATATATATTAATAAATATTATACCTAAGAAAACCAAATTGCTTTAACGGAATAATTTATTTATAAACGCTACATATGTTCAGCATGACGTTCAGTGCCAAGGTCGGTGTCGTTCTGAGAGCGCCACTGACACCGATCAGCGCCGTCCGTTGCACTGACACTAACATTTTGGAGGTGCTCGCTGTGTCCAGTGCTTTCGACCAGACCAGCACCCCATATAGCAGAATAGGTTTGACCACCATCTCATAAAGCCAGTGTACTACTTTTGGCGAGAGTCCCCATCTCTTTCCGATAGCCCCTCTGCAGCAGTACAAGGCAATGGCGGCCTTACTGGCCCTATCTTCCACATTGGGTCCCCAGGACAGTTTTTTTTTTAAAAACAATGCCCAAATAATTAACCCTATCAGAAAGTACCAACGGTACCCCTCCAATCGAGGGAGTTCTGAAATCGGGAATCTTATATCTCCTTGTAAAAAGAAGCAATTCCGTTTTTCCCGGGTTGATCGCCAATCCACATGATTCAGCCCACCTATCCACAGCATCCAGGTAGCCCTGCAGAACATCGCACACGGTGCCCAGAAATTTGCCTCTCGCTAGGAGAGCTAGGTCATCTGCATAGGCAACCTCACGACAACCATTGGCTTCCAGCTCCACAAAAAGCTCGTTGACTACCACAACCCAGAGGAGAGGAGATAGGACACCCCCCTGTGGCGTACCCCTGCACACCTTTCTCATAATTATGGCCCCTCCCCACTACGCTGCGACAATTCTGCCGCATAGAAGTTTGCTTATAAATTCAACCAGAGCCGCCTCGACTCCTAAACCCACCAGATCTCTTTCGACTGCCCCCGCTAAGACATTGTTAAAAGCCCCCTCGATGTCTAGAAAGGCACCCAGAGCATACCCGTTGTGTTCTAAGGACCCCTCTATTTGCTTTATAATCGAATGGAGATTCATTTCCGTCGATCTGCCCTTGCAGTACGCATTTTCTGAAGCCGACGACCCCCGACCATGCAGGCAAAGATTCCTGCGCAACAGGGACAACCGGAAAATGATTGTCCAGTAAAAGTTTTAGGGACTCCTCGCTACTCATCAACCAGTCCCCACCATCCTCTCTCAGATACCACAGAGGAGCGGGATTCCTAGAGAGTATTTTTCTAAGCCTCGCGGATTCATTTCAGCCTTCTTCGTTTTCGCAGAAGCTTCGCCATGCATCTCGCTTGGCTATCCTTATTTCATATTTATAAATCCCCAGACTCACCTTATAGAGCTCCCAGTCCGAGGGTAATATACTCCTCCTGGCTCTATTGAAGAGCAGCCGACTGGACGCTCTTAGGTCGTCAAGAGAATCCGACCACCAGGACGGCTTGCCCTTCCCCCTGTAAGTTTTCAATGGCCAGGACAGCTGAAAGGCGCTATTGCTTGCCGAAGTGAAGTTTTCCACAAGAACGTCTATCTCAGATTCGGACAGGTCCGAACTAACGTAGGGTGCCGCAGGCAATAGCTCTCCCAGCTTCGTATAGTACAAGTCCCAGTTTGGGTTCCTAAAAGATATTTTACCGAGACGTTCTTCGTTCACCGAGAACTGAATATATCGGTAATCAGAGAAGGAGTGCTCGTTCAGAACCCTCCAGCCAGATATCCGACCTTCCAGTTCTCTACTAACCAGGGTGAGGTCCAGAACCTCCTCCCTTACCGCAGTAATAAAAGTCGGGTCATTCCCCCTATTGCATATACATTCCCCCTATTGCATATACATAGTCCCTCATCTACAATAAAAGTAAATAAAGACTCACATCTAGTGTTGGTATCCGAGCTTCCCCAGATGCTATGATGGGCATTAGCATCGGCACCGATAATCACGTCAACACCTCTCCGCCTTGCTTCAGCGGTGATTTCGCCCAGTATCGCAGGTGGTGCTCCCGCTACATTCCCGTTGGGCATGTACGCTGAGACCACCCATATTTCATTACTTCCTCGCTCGAGGCAGACCGTGGTTACGTCAGCATTGCTGAAATTAGAGAGAATAAAAGCTTTAATCTCTTTTGACAAGCACACAGGATTTAGGCCTACTTGCCTCCCCATGCACCAAGGTGTTGAATTTTCCAGTCCCTAATCCAGAAATCTTACTGCCGTTACTACTCAGCCTGGACAAAGACTATATCCACTCCGCCTTTTTCAAGGCAGAGCAAAAAATTTGCGGAAGCCGCCTAAGAGTGCTGAAGATTGATTTGACGGATTTCCATCAAAACCGCTCTTCTTCCGCACCCCATCATTGGCGGATTCGTGTTAGTCGTGTCCATTCTAAAAAGTCCCCCCTCAAGGCCGCTATCCGGAACCGATTGTGTAGTCGCCCTTCAACGGTTCCGTGGTTATATATGCTATGCCGGGAGGCCACGCGAGGGTTGACGCATTACCTTATGAGTAATGCGTACAGAGCCCGCAACTGCACCACCAACTTAACGGCGACGGAGCCGGAATGTACCTTGAGGCCCGCCACGGTTTTAACGGGACGTGGGGAGGTGCAGCATTAGTCTACCAGCCATTTCGGTAGGGTTTCACCCGGACCTACTAAGGTGGCAGAATACCGCACCTACCAGCCCAAAGTCATCAAGTCAAAATTTAGTGTCAATAATCATAAGCCCTAAACAATCAAGTTCGTCACCGTTGTGTACCGATCTTGACTCTTCAAGAGTCCTCCCTCCCCTGAGCTCGGTACAATGACTCAGGGGTGCGGGTTTTATCGAGTTGTCCTCTCTAGATCCGCCATTATCAGTAGAAGCAGGGGCACCTCGTGCAGGACGTGATAACTAATCACGCGTGACATTCGTCACTATGGCCGGTCTAAGACTGATAACAGTCCCTGATCCAGAGCCTGAAACCACTTATGATATCCAAGCCAAGTATCTTATCCCCCTCTCTGTTTACGATAGCAATTAAATAAATTTTTTGTCTGCTCAAATAGTAGCAAACAATGTAGCCTCAATTCAGTCTTTGAGTGCTTTTTATATGCAGCCAGATATGTAGGTAATGGAAATATTTTTGGCTTTTCTTTCCTTTTCCTTTTATTTTCCGCAATTGTTCGTTAGACAAGCAAATGAAAAAAGTGTCAATTTTCGTGAATTTCATTTTCTACCAGAGTATATTTGAAAGTTCAAAGGCTCACTGGGACATCCCGCAGATCCAGTCCTTTACAAATTGTATAAAAATGTATAATCAAGAAATATATAAAATGAATATGAATATGACCAAGCCTATAGCGTTTTTTTTTTCCTAAAATAATGTCGCCTTGCTGGTTTTTTCTGTGCGCGCTCGTAGCTTTGTTCGTTCCATTTTCAAATTATTCCCCCTCAATAATTGGCGCTTAACCGCCTAAACGATTTTGGCGGTTTTGTAATAATTACCTGTTTTGCGATAACTGACGCCAATTAAGATCACACAAGGAGATCAAGTATTCCTGTACCTGCTGCAGTTTGAACTGAAATGTTTTGTTGGCTAGAGCGTCTTCATCCATTTGCATAATATGATCTAGCCATCGGTGCCTTTGTGTTTTTATTCCCTTCACTATGGTTATATCTGCGTAAAGATCATACAGATGTTGTTGTTGTTGTAGCGATAAGGACACTCCCCGAAGACCTTGATGTTGATGGTCCTTCGCCGGATGCAGATCAGGTACGTTCCGGTACCAAGCCCGACCATATCGGGAGTGATTTGTTATGATCACATGCGACCTTCTAGACCATACCGCCCTCCCACCCCCTAGATCCGTGAGGAGTTCGGGGTTGACAGATCTTTGGCCATTAATGAAACAGGATTCGCCCGGGATAGGTGAGGTTAAAAATTGGGTTGGAGAAGCCATATATTGCACTGGCAACCCCTTCAAAGGGTTGCGCTATACAACCCCTTGAATCTATTTCGTATTTTAGTCGCCTCTTAAGACAGCCAAACCTACCGCGGGTATTTTCTAACCCCCTAACCAGCTGGTGGAGAGCATACAGCTCATCATTTTATCTCCTTTAATCCTCGCCGTCGGCATTACGAGGAGGACCATAAATATTGCGGAGAACTACTCTCGACACGGTCCATGGTTGCGAGTCATACACTAAGGGAGGTATGATGGCCGACTTGTAGAGCGTGATTTTTATTCGTCAAGAGAAGATTTTACTTTACAATTTACTACTTACTCAAAAAGGCACTTGTTAGCAAGAGTTATTCGCCACTTGATTTCTAATCTGACATTGTTTTTGATGCTAATTCTGGTTCCCAAATAAACAAATTCCTTCACAATATCGAATTTATATCGGTCACCAGTGACGTGGCTGCCAAGCCCCAAATGTGCCGACTCTCTCTTGAATGCATCAATACCCACTTTTTTCTTCTTTATCTAACTCAGAGAAGGCAAAAATCATAGCTCATTTGTTAAGGTCAAAGTTCAGCTTTTTTATAACGCTTTTGGACCTAGTTCAAAAGTTAGAATTTAAGAGCGCAGCACGAAAGTTCAATTCTTTTTTTTTTTTTTTCAGAAAAGAAAACGACATTAATTATTCATCGCTTGAACATTTAAACCTCTTGCGGTCTAATAAATCGATTCAATCACTTCAAACTAAATTTTTCTTTACTCTTTTCTTTTCAGGTGTCTTTTTTTGCCTCATCTTATGTAACGCCGTTGACGTTGATCTTCCTTTTGTACATGTGCATGTTGGCTCGTTTATGGAAAAGTGCACCCGGCTGTAACCCATCAGCGGAATCTAGGTAAGTAAATTAAAAATATCACCTTCACTGTGGAAACTGGCCATCAAAAATCCCTCGACACGAAGCCTGTCAAACTCATAGCACGTGCTCATAAAGATTCGGTAATATAAACTAACAAATTCTTGACACAAAATAGCTCTCTGATAGATCAGGCGCTTTGGAATGCTCACGTCTGTGCATCTAGGGTCACATTGGCTTCTGCCGTTTTTAAGTTTGAGTTGGGTTCACCAAGTGGGGGTAATCCTACATAAACACATCATAAAATGTCTATGTCGAGTGCATAGCCAACAGCGAATATATAATTGGTTTAGTTCCAACAGCGCACCACCAGACATGCTCGGCATAATTTATTTGAAGAGTAAGCATGTACAAAAATATGACTTTCACTTTTATTTATCAGCTTAATAAGGAGTTATTCGATATTCTAATTCTCAACTACTTCATATGCCTCTCAGTATGTGAGCGCAAATCGCAAAACTCCGATTTGGTATGCTTAGTGGGCGTAAACTTATAAGTTGAAATTCCCCTTCCTCATAGACGGTATACAAGGATACCCCAGTGATCCTTAACCTCCTTAAGTAATATACAAAACTCGACAGATTGTAGTGGCATGACTCGCGGGTAACCTACCCATGGTGACTGATGAGAATTTCCCTCCGCTGCCCCTTGACTGGAATACCAGGTCAATTTCAAAGGAAGACTTCATTACATCTCTCAGGAATGCCAAGACTCTGGTCTTCCCAGCAACTAACATCCCATGGGATGCAGATATTTCACTCAAGATGGCCGGTCCCTTTGCGGAGAGTAATGAGTCTCCCTAACCGCCAGTTTGGTCCCTTATTAAGTTGGCATCAATTCAATTCAAGAGAAAAGGATTCGTAAGCCAGACTCTTGAGCGTTAGTCAAGGATATGAACTGCAACACCTTCACCTGGAAACCTTTACCGTCACTACCACTCCGATACCGTTTCCGTCACTTTCTGAGACCCGCTTTCATCGCTTCATGCATTCCTTTACTTACATTTATCTCTCTCCCACCTTTTCTCTCTCTACTCTTCCCTCACTGTCTTTTCTTTCTCTCTTTTCTTTTTCTCCATCTCTCCTTTTCTCTAACTATCTCTCCCTTGCATTTTAGGAACTAAGGCTGTCGCCTTTAAAGGAAAGAGGCCGCGTCTTATGTCCGCGATAAATACACTAAGTAACGGTATTTTTATACTCAGATGAGCAGAGCTCACGGAGTATATAAATTTTGTTCGCATAACGGTACCCCGCAACGGCATAAACAAATCGAGATAGATATAGACATCTATATATCAAAATTATCGGGGCAAAAAAATAAATTCATCTAGCCATGTCCGTCCGTCTGTCCGTAAACACGATAACTTGAGTAAATTTTGAGGTATCTTAATGAAATGGGACTTAGTCTTCCTTACTTGTTATTAGTAGGAGCTTTTGGGTCCTCTTTTTAATCCGGTAGCGGTTCTATTTACCTTAGTTTTCGACAAAAACCAACCCATATTTTGTTTCCGAAACCCCCAAGTGACAAATAAAAGCCACACGCAAAATGATGTTTCGACGTACGCGAAACCTATCGCTCTCATTTGTTGGATGTTTGAGGCGATTGCTGATCAGTTGACACCCAATAAAAAACTTAGAAGGAGTCCGGCCTACCAATAACCAGCTTAAGGGTAGGTAAATAAAATACCCCAAAAGCAGCATTGAATGTAAATATACTCGTCTTACCTGAGGGAACTGGGGGCTTTCTTATCCTGTATCTGAGCTTCGACATAAATCCCAGGTTATAGGGGTGTAATATTGTGCGATGATAGTTATATTAGAAAAATTTAAATAGAAATATAAAGCCAGCTGTGGAACTTGCCCATGCAAAAATAGCCACAACCGGCAAGCTGCTAGATAACGGTGGTATCTACCTGACAGAAATAGAAACAGTTTCAAAAATAACGGAAACACTATAGGAATGGTATTGAAATTTCAGTAGCGTAAACACACATATTGACAGGTAGGTGGATATTGAAGCAATGGTCTCGCTTCACACAAAACTACGCCGGATTGCAAACAATCCTTAAAAGTATTGTGTTCAGAAAGAAGTGTACGTCTTTACTTTTTTTGCGGTCATAAGGAAATGCTAGGGTATAATTTGAAATCCATAGAGTTGACAAAGAAGGACACAGCTCTCGATGCAGTAGCGTTTCAATTCCTTTGGAGGTTTGGTGTAGTGCGCATGATAAATCGAGCAGGAAAGGTGTTGAATCAAAAGCGAAAATCTATAAGACCATGTACATGCCTTACAATATTGGGATAATAAAATTACTCCTATCTCTAAAAAATAATTTTTCCAGCTGGTGAAGTACGCAGTGACTTCAAGCTTTCAAAGTGACAGCGTTATAAGAACTCGAAGCAACAATTCATCTGTGTCTTCAAAAACTTCTAGTATTTTCCAATAGCGTGGAGTTATTTTGTCACATACATACTGAAATTCTGTTACTTAGTTGTTGTTTTACATTTGGCCATCAAATAAACTATGAATATATATTCAGTCTGGATCTGACACCTAAAGACATGCTTGATTATGAGCATATATTGAAACGAGTATAACTGAATGCTTTATAAATAATAATTTTTTCTCCATTTCTTATATCTTTCATTTTAGGAAGGGTAAACGTCGTGTAACACGTATGGTTGTTGTGGTTGTGCTCGCATTCGCAATATGTTGGCTGCCCATTCACGTAAGTGCCAAAAATAAATTTAATTAATTTTCCAAATATTTTTTATGCGTTAATAAGAAACCATACATTATAACAAGTAAGGAAGTTTAAGTTCGAGTGAAACCGATCATTACATACCCAGCTGTACACTTGAAATTCTGTTTTTGTTTGTTTTGCGTGCTTAATAGTGTTACAAGGCTGCGCAATAATATATATACATATGGTTATATTTTGATTTAATTTTTGTTCGAGTTATGCCTCCCGAAACATAGAAAATTGCTTAGTCATAAAAAGGGCGGTGCCATGCCCATTTTTTTAAATTTTAAGTTTTTCCTATTTGTGGTTATAAATCCACTTGGGAAATGAAATACCATTGATATAAAGCTCTTTTTTGCAAAGACGTAGCTTACTTTATACGTCCACGTCAGTGTTGAGAAAGCGCAGTTGAGTTTTTTCAATTTTTGGCATCTCCTCTGTGCTCGATGATTCTGACACCCAAAGCTCTCTTTGTTGTGCCAAAGTATATTTTGTTGCACTTTTCTTCAACATTCCCATTGCACTTTATTTCGTATATGACGTTATGTTGTTCTTCCTTCTCTACTTTGTCGTTTGTTCTTGTGAATATTTTATTAATTGTTAAGTGTGGCTTGTAGGCAAAGCATGTATTGTCCTTGACCATTATTTTGTTGTCCGTTAAGCCTGGTATGTATGTAACTCTCCTGTATATTTCCTTTTCTTGTTCGTTGTTTGTGGCTGCATTTCTATTATAATTTTTAATTTTATTTATTGTTGTAGTTCTAAGCATCTCTGATACTGCATTAGGCTACCCACGTTCATAGAGTACGTTTTTTATTTTTCGCCTGTTTTCATTTCTGATTTCCTGATTACTGTGTTTGCAAATTTTTTCAATTAAGTTTTTTGCCCTTGTTTTTCTTTTGGGCCCAGGGATGATTATAGTGATAATTTATCATTGTCGACGATGCTATTGATTTTACGTACCAGTTCGTTATGAGTTGAGCAGAGCTCACAGAGTATATTAACTTTGATTGGATAACGGTTGGTTGTACAGGTATAAAGGAATCGAGATAGATATAGACTTCCATATATCAAAATCATCAGTATCGAAAAAAAAAATTTGATTGAGCCATGTCCGTCCGTCCGTCCGTTAACACGATAACTTGAGTAAATGTTGAGGTATCTTGATGAAATCTGGTACGTAGGTTCCTGGGCACTCATCTCAGATCGCTATTTAAAATAAACGATTCGGACTATAACCACGCCCACTTTTTCGATATCGAAAATTTCGAAAAACAGAAAAAATGCGATAATTCATTGCCAAAGATAGATGAGGCGATGAAACTTGGTAGGTGGGTTGACGTGATGACGTAGAATAGAAAATCAGTAAACTTTTGGACAATGGGCGTGGCACCGCCCACTTTTAAAAGAAGGTAATTTAAAAGTTTTGCAAGCTGTAATTTGGCAGTCGTTGAAGATATGATGAAATTTGGCAGAAACGTTACTCCTATTATTATATGTATTCTTAATAAAAAATAGGAAAATCGGAGAACGACCACGCCCACCTAAAAAAAATGTTTTTTAAGTCAAATTTAAAAAAAAAAATTCAATATCTTTACTGTATATAACTAAATTATGTCAACATTCGACTCCAGTAATGATATTGTGCAATAAAATACAAAAATAAAATAAAATTTCAAAATGGGTGTGGCTCCGCCCTTTTTCATTTAATTTGTCTAGGATACTTTTAATGCCATAAGTCGAACAAAAATTTACCAATGATTGTGAAATTTGGTAGGGGCTTAGACTCTGGGACGATAACTGTTTTCTGTGAAAAAGGGCGAAATCGGTTGAAGACACGCCCAGTTTTTATACACAGTCGACCGTCTGTCCTTCCGCTCGGCCGTTAATACGATAACTTGAGCAAAAATCGATGTATCTTTACTAAACTCAGTTCACGTACTTATCTGAGCTCACTTTGTATTAGTGTTAAAAATGGCCGAAATCCGACTATGACCACGCCCACTTTTTCGATATCGAAAGTTACCAAAAATGAAAAAAATGCCATAATTCTATACCAAATATGAAAAAAGGGATGAAACATGATAATTGGATTGGTTTATTGACGCAAAATATAACTTTAGAAAAAAACTTTGCAAGATGGATGTGACACCTACCATATTAAGCAGAAGAAAATGAAAAAGTTTTGCAGGGCGAAATCAAAAGCCCTTGGATTCTTGGAAGGAATACTGTTCATGGTATTACATATATAAATAAATTAGCGGTACCCGACAGATGATGTTCTGGATCACCCTGGTTCACATTTTGGTCGATATCTCCAAAACGCCTTCACATATACAACTAAGGGCCACTCCCTTTTGAAACCTCCATTAACACCTTTCATTTGATACCCATATCTTACAAACAAATTCAGGAGCCACCCCTGGTCCACATTTATGGCGATATCTCGAAAAGGCGCGCACCTATAGAACTAAGGCCCACGCCCTTTTAAAATACACATTAACACCTTTCATTTGGTACCCATATTGTACAAACAAATTCTAGAGTCGCCCTGGTCCACCTTTATGGCGATATCTCGAAAAGGCATCCACCTACACAACTAAGGCCAACGCCCTTTTAAAATACTCATTATCACCTTTCATTTGATACCCGTATCTTACAAACAAATTCTAGAGTCACCCCTGGTCCACATTTATGGCGAAATCTCGAAAAGGCGTCCACCTATAGAACTAAAGCCTACTGCCTTTTAAAATATTCATTAACACTTTCCATTTGATACCCATATCGTACAAACAAATTCTAGAGTCGCCCCTGGTCCACCTTTATGGCGATATCTCCACAAGGCGTCCACCTATACAACTAAGGCCCACACGCCCTTTTAAAATACTCATTAACACCTTTCATTTGATACCCATATCGTACAAACAAATTCTAGAGTCGCCCCTGGTCCACCTTTATGGCGATATCTCCACAAGGCGTCCACCTATACAACTAAGGCCCACGCCCTTTTAAAATACTCATTAACACCTTTCATTTTTCAAACAAATTCTAGAGTCATCCCTGGTCCACCTTTATGGCGATATCTCGACAAGGCGTACGTTTTTCAAAAGTTTGTCATTGTTGTATCATTGTACGTATCACTAGTTAAGTGGGAATATTTGTGAATAGGGAAACAACGTCAAACGATATAAGGATTTCATCTTCGTTGATCTCTAGGTTACTTAACTTTTCTTTAACTTGAAAAGTGTTTTGCACATTGTATGTTTTTGAAACCACTTCGTTTAATATTTTACTTATATATTTAGAGAGTTTGTGGCACGGAACCTTAACGGTCGACGATATCGGACGGAGAGGTGTACTCTCTATATGTGTTTTTGGCAGTCCGTATAGTCTGGATGCAGTCGCCGCCGTGCGTATCAATTGTTTTTCTTTAGTAGTTTTTGTGTTGGGTCTTCCCTAATGGTTTTGTAAGTATTTTTATCGTTAAGTAGTTCTTTCATTCTATGTGTGTAGTCCCCTTTGCACATTATCACGGTTTTGTTCCCTTTGTCAGCGTTCGTAATGATTAAGGAGCCCTTGTGTTTTTTAATAAATTTTCTCGGTTTTTCAATTCACTTAAGTATAATTTTCTCCTTCGGACTATTTCTGATTTTGTTTTTAAAAGTGCTAATTTTTGTAGCGATCTTGCATCTAGCTGTGTCTTTTTTCCGTTCATCGCCCATTCTTTGTATGGTCTGTTCTAGGTCTGCAATGACATGTATTGGTGAAAATGTATTTCCTGTTATAGGTAGTGTAAACTTTTTTCCCATTGAAAGTATCCATTGGCAATCCTGAGATATGTCAATATTGGTTTTATTAACCAACCAATCTTCGCTGGTTCTTAACCCATATTTTTCACCGTTATTCCTGATTTGTTTTTTTTTTTTTTTAATTATGTATTTAAATTGTTTTCTGTGGCAGCTATCGTGTTTTTATAAAAATTCTTTTGGTAATCAACTATTGTTTTCAATTCCGTGTCGTTCAAATTTTTGCTAAGGGTTTCTTTGATGTTGGACATCGCCCTCATAATTATTTTAATTTAAATGTTGGTTTCTTTTATATCGAGATTCAAGATTTTCATAAAAAATTGTGTTTCTAACTTACGCATTTCCTGGCAGGTAGGGTCGAGTTAGAACCCATGTATAATTTTATTTGTTTTACCTTGTAGATGTGGATGTATAATTCCAGCAGTTTAGTAACGATTTTATTTAATTGTCTGATCAACGCCATGTATTGATGAGGAGTGTGAAGGCTAGCACTTAGGACCTACCTAATTATATTCAAGCTTTACGTATTATTATTACTTCATGTAAGTATTGTTTTCAATAAAACAATACTTACATAATAACTAGTATCACTTGTGGTCGAAATTAGACCTATTTGTATTTTTTCAATGCTTTCAATGCATCCAGTGTTGGAGGTCGTGCAATAATGCGTTAATAGTTAAGCAGAGGGTGGAAATATAGCACACTGGTCTAACTTACTTAAATTTTCATTAAAATTTTGAATTTGATCTAAGACGTTGTACTTTTTGATTGTATTTTCTTAAATTTTCTACAAACATTTCAAATGTAATTATAACGATTTGGTATGGAGCTCCTTGAACAAACATATAAAGAATATGTAAAATGGAATGAAATTTACATTGAATTATGGCGAAATTACTTGAAATTGAATTGAAAAATAGCTTTTTCCACACCACCCGGGAGGTCCCCGTTGGCACCCTACCGAAGTTAGTTTTGGGCGCTCGGTTCTCCAATAGGCCTATATCACCCATATACATGTATCGCCCATTTACTTTAATAGTTTCATAATTCAAAAAACACGAACTTTTAGTTAAAAACGAAGAAATGTGCTAATGGAATTTAGCTTATTTCACTCCAGCCGTTAGGTATGCAATTCGCGTTTTACCGAGTTTAGCTTTGTATAAATACATATGTAGTATGTGCATAAGTGTGACACAAAACGAAAATTTCGAATAGAATAGAGGGTACCTTCATAACAAATAAAAATATAAAAAAATTATTTAATGAGAAAGAAGGCAGAGTTTACTAAAAAAATTTAAATGAAAAAAAAAGTACTTAAAGCGCGAAAAAATTAAGTGAAGTGAATAAACATTTCCATATAAAAACGCACTAAGTTCACTTAGACTTTTTTCCGGATTTTAATGATAATATTGTGGAAATATGAAGACTGTAATGTTCGGATATTTAATGTTGATGTTTATGGATTCCCGTTGAGATTTATGTACGTAATTAATTTTTGTTAAATTTGTAAACACTCCATTTCATCAATATATATGACCATATCTACCATAAAATATCGTCTGTGAACAATACAATACTAATATATAACAGAGCAGAATAAACTAGAAAGAAAAGAAAAACAAATCAAAACATTAAAATTATTCACGCAAACATATTTAATAAAATAAAATTAATTTCATAACTTTAAGCGACATAAACAAATTAGGGTTATGGGATCTAAGCATCCGATTAATGGGCGTAAAAGCCAACAAAGTTAGCCTAATAATAAATATAGTGGGTAATATACTGCCTATGCAATACGGCCGCTATGATGCCGGTTGCCGCTTTGACCTAAAATCAAAAACGTTTTTGGCAGGCATGCTTAACCAACGAAACGATATCATTTCGTTACGATAAGCAACGTTAATAAACGAAACGAAGTCGTTTATTAACGTTAACATCGTCAAATTAACGTTAATTTGACGTTCTTAACGTTAATAAACGAAACGAAATGACTTCGTTTCGTTTATTAACGTTGATTATCGTAACGAAATGATATCGTTTCGTTGGTTAAGCATGCCTGGTTTTTGGGACGTTCTTTTCGCTTAATAAGCAACGTTAAATTTTCCGATTCAGTCAAATTGCATTTAAATAACACCGCATTACACACATTCTGTCCTATGTGCCAAATATAATTTTTCGCAAAGGGGAGAACAAATAAAAATACGCGTTTAAGACGCCAGACTTTTTTTTATGTATAAAGTATAAAGCTCGTAGTGTCCGTCCGTGATCCAATCGAGCTGAATTTTTGCAGGCCGACTGGTGAAAATATATGTATGACGTCAAATTAAAAAAAAATAGATTTTTATCAATTCTCAGATTTTCCTGAATTTTTATTTAAAAATTTGTTTTTTTCACTTTTTTGGAAAAACTTGAAGGGACTCCAAATTTTTAAACTACTAAAGCGTTCCAAAAAAAAAAATTGTTTTTCGACCCATCCTACTCCATATATTTTTATACTCAGCTGAGTAGAGCTCACAGAGTATATTAATTTTGTACGCATAACGGTAATCCGTAACGGAATAAACTAATCGAGATAGATATAGACTTCTATATATCAAAATGATCTGGGCGAAAAAAGAATTTCATTTAGACATGTCCGTCCGTCCGTCTGTGCGCTAACGCGATAACTTGAGTAAATTTTGAGGTACATTGATGAAATTTGGTAGGTAGGGTTCATCTCAGATTGCTATTTAAAATAAACCAAAGCGGACTACAACCACGCCCCCTTTTTCGATATCGAAAATTTCGAAAAACCGAAAAAGTGCGATAATTCAATAACAGAGCCGGATAGAGCGATACAACTTGGGAGGTGGATTGACTTTATGCAGAATAGAAAATTGGTAAAATATTGGACAATCGGCGAGGCACTGTCCACTTTTAAAAGGAGGTAATTTAAAAGTTTTGCAAGCTATAATTTGGCAGCCGTTGAAGATATCATGATGAAATTTGGCAGGACGTTACTCTTGTTACTACATGTGTTTTAAATAAAAATCAGCAAAATCGGATGACGAACACGCCCACTTAAAAAAAAATGTTTAAATGTCAAATTTTAACAAAAAATTTAATATCTTTACAGTATATATGTAAATTATGTCAACATTCATCTCCAGTAATTATATGGTGCAAAAAATACAAAAATAACAGGAAATTCCAAAATGGGCGTGGCTCCGCCCTTTTTCATTTAATTTTTATAAAACACTTAATTCCATAACTCGAACAGAAATTTACCAATCCATCTGAACTTTGGAAGGGCATAGATTCTATAACGATAACTGGTTTCTGTGAAAATGGGCGAAATAGGTTGAATTCACGCCCAGTTTTTATACACAGTCGACTGTCTGTCCTTCCGCTAGGCCGCTTACACGTTAACTTGAGCAAAAATCGATATATCTTTACTAAACTTAGTTAATGTACTTATCTGAACTCAATTTATCTTGGTATAAAAAATGGCCGAAATCCGACTATGACCACGCCCACTTTTTCGATATGGAAAATTAGGAAAAATTTAAAAAATGCCATAATTCTACACCAGATATTAAAAAAGGGATGAAACATGGTAATTGGATTGGTTTATTGACGCAAAATACAAATTTAGAAAAAATTTTGTAAAATGGGTGTTATACCTACCATATTAGGTAGAAGAAAATGAAAAAGTTCTGCAGGGCGAAATCAAAAGCCCTTGGAATCCTGGCAGGAATAATGTTCGTAGTATTACATATATAAATAAATTATCGGTACCCGGCAGATGATGTTATGGTTCACCCAAGTCCACATTATGGTCGATATCTCGAAAACGCCTTCACATATACAACTAATTGCCACTCCGTTTTAAAACCCTCATTCACACCTTTCATTTGATACCCATATCGTACAAACACATTCTAGAGTCACCCCTGGTCCACATTTATGGCGATATCTCGAAAAGGAGTCCACCTATCGGTCTAAGGCCCACTCCCTTTTAAAATACTTTTTAATACCTTCCATTCGATACCCATATCATACAAACACATTCCAGGGTTGCCTTAGTTAATTTTTTTACATGGTGATTTTCCCTTGTTTTGTCTCCAAAGCTCTCAGCTGAGTATGTAATGTTCGGTTACACTCGAACTTAGCCTTCCTAATTCTTTCGTGAAATTTTTAAAATGTTTACTTTGTGCGAATAAGCCACAAAAGTAACAAAAGTTACAACAACGAAGGCATGACGTAGCTGAATGCGTTTGTAACCATTTCAACTATCGTAGGAGTGCGGGTTCGACTCCCACTCTCGGGAGAAAAGGCTTTGAAGAGATTTACAAGGTATAATCGAAACAGCTGTCGCCTTGTCCGTCCTAATGTCACGTTGTTTAAATTTTTAAAAAGTTTAAAAAATTGCTTCAAATAAATGTTTTCATACATTTACAAAAAAAAGGAATACGGGCAATCCCCGATTAAAATCATAAAAACGTAGCAAAAGTTATTTCGAGTAGGGCACTGCATTTTTTTCAGATGAAATATATAGAAATATGTTTTCGCACAACAGAACTTAAAACAATTGTCAAAGTATACGTTTCCTAGTAGCGCAACTGTCAGCTGATCGGAACAAACACACAAACGAATTTAAATGATGCAATATTGATTGTGCAATTCAAGTTTCATCTGTCATACCAGTTGTAAGTGTTGTAAAAGTCATAAACAGTTTAGTGTTAGAAACTTACTATTGATATGCTACAAATATATGGAGTAGTATGGGTCGAAAAACAATTTTTTTTTTCGGAACGTTTTATTAGTTTAAAAATTTGGAGTCCCTTCAAGTTATGCCGAAAAAAGTGAAAAAAAAAATTTTTTTAATTCAGGAAAATCTGAGAATTTATACAAATCTATTTTTTAAAATATTTGACATGATACAGACAGTTCCACGAGTCTCCCTGCAAAAATTCAGCTCGACTGGATCACGGAAAATTGTTAGGAATCGATCCAAAGTCTTTCACACAGGCGGACAGACGGACAATATGAGCTTTTTTACTTTATACATAAAAAGAAAAATTCTGAGGTGTACATGAAAATCGCCAATACACGTGTATTTTTATTTCGTCTCCCCTTTCCGAAAGTGTATATTTGGTTCATAGGACAGAACTAAAGCTCGTTTTTGTAACGCAGTGTAATAATAAACTAAGTTGAAATAAAAGAATATATAATAAAATAAGAAATAAAATAAATTAGCATAAAAAACAATATAAAAAGTTTTATATTATATTTTTGTAGAAAATTCGTAAATTTTGTTTTCAGTATAAGACGTACTTTACCTAAAATGAGGATTAAATCTGCAAATGCAAAAACATTTTTGGAAAATTTGCCATTAATTGTTATTTAAAAATTTAGTTAGTTTCAACGAAAGTTAACTCATTATTTGTGATTTCATGTTTTTTTTTGTTTTTTAACAACTAAAATAAAAAACAAAGAATATGTTAAATAAAGGTCTATGCATTTATGTGTCATTAAAATTTGTCCAAAAAATGGGCCGGTTAAAAATTACTTCTCTTTAAAGTTTTTCGCGCTAACAATTATTTTGGAACAATTATTTTAGGATTTTGGTATAGACCAATATAGATAAGTGGCAACAATGGGAAACCATGTTTTATTCTTTCACCGTCTAGCGCGTACGTACATGTATATATGTAGGTGAAACATTTGATCAACACGACTACGCAGTAACGTAAATTTCGATATTTGCAGAGATTGTTCGAATTTACAAAAAATTTTTCTATTAATTATAAACAAATACAGTAATATTTGTTAACAAAAATAGGCCTATGCACTGCGGCTGATCCACACGAATCGATTCATATAACTTTTATATGATTTTACGTATACTAACTATGCGAAACCGCCTGTCAATTGATTTCATGGAAATTTTGTTAGCTTATTAATATTGTGACGAATATCAGTGACACTAAGTGATACTCCCATCACTAATCTGATACTAAGTAAATAAAGCCACAACACAATGAAGCAAGCTGTTACGCTTGTATGTACGTAAACAAATTAATCATTATGTCTGCACACATACATGCGGGGCAACAGAGAGAGATACTCACAAGCGCATGTCATCATCAGCCGCTCACATATACACACGCATGTGGATACAAATTGCAAATAAGTGTATATAGCTCATAAACAAGCATCAGGTTTACGAAATTACTAGACCTTACGAGAAATGAGTGAACGAGGAAACCGAAGAGTATAAAAGCCGCACAGGCTGAGGCATGAATAATCAGTTTCATTTGAGCTATCAATCAGTTGGCTATTAAGCAAGCTATTCGTTGCAAAGTATAAGTGTTATTGTGGAGTACTTAAATAAAGGTCATTTTTCCATTATTCATTATTGGAGTTATTTATTCAACAGTTTAGCGATACGAACGTTGGCAGAAGATAGCAAATAAGGGGAATTGCAGTAAATTCGTTACAATTGGTGTCAGAAGAGGAATTGTTGAATAAATTCCAGGGGACAACAAGGACATGGCAAAGTTCAGTGAATTGAAGATACAACAAATAAAGAAGGAGTTGGAGAGCCGTGGATTGAATACAAGCGGCATTAAACTCGAAATTCAGGCACGGCTACGAGAGGCAATGGAATCAGAAGGAATTGATGTGGACGAGCATGTCTTCTATCCTGATGGGGACGAGACAACAACAAAAATTGAAGAGAAAAATGAAACACCGCAGACAATGGCGAACACAGACTTGAATATGATTTTGGCTGCAATATCTGCACAAACAGCAACACTGGCATCTCAAGTGGAATCGCAGGAGACACGCATAACATGGAAGATTGAAGCACAAGAAACGCGTATTTCAGAAATGTCGACACAGATTACATCCAAGATAGAAGCACACGAGACACGTATATCCGAAATGTCGTCGCAAATGTCATCTCAGCTGGAATCGCGGGAGAACCATATAACAGCGAAGATTGAAGTACAATTGGATGAACAGGAAACACGCATGGCGTCACAAATTGCAGAACAATTAAAAGAGCAAGAGGCACGCATAACATTACAACTCGAAACCCAGGAAGAGCGTATCTCAACCAAGCTGGAGGCACAGGAAACAAAAGTCTCATCGCAGCTGGAGGCTTTTAGTGAACGACAAGATAAAATGGAGGCCGAGATGGATGCTTTGAAAGATCGTATACAGGAGTTGCAACTAAATTGCCCAGCAGTTTCAGCGAGTAATCCAAAGGTAAAAACACCATCCTTTGACGGTTCTGTTCCTTTCCAGGTCTTCAAGCTACAGTTTGAGAAAACCGCAGCAGTGAACAACTGGAATGTGGAAGATAAAGTTGCTGCACTGTTCGTGGCATTGAAAGGGCCTGCAGCGGAAATCTTACATACGATTCCAGAGTACGAACGGAACAGTTATGAAGCATTGATGGCTGCTGTAGAACGACGTTATGGAAGCGAGCATAGAAAACAGATATTCCAAATTGAGTTGCAAAACCGCTACCAAAAAGCAAATGAGACATTGCAGGAGTTTGATTCAGATATTGAAACATTGGCTCATCTTGCAAATGCGGACGTATCCGTGGAATACACTGAAAGGGTAAAAATCCAGAGCTTCATAAATGGCATACGAGATGTGGAAACGAAGCGGGCTACATATGCGAATCCAAAACTAACATTTGCTGAAACGGTATCGCATGCACTGACTCAGGAAACAGCCTCACTTTTGAGTAAGCCAGCGTACAAAGCTCATCGTGTGGAAGTTGAAAGGCCAGACTGGGTAGACGCAATTTTGGAAGCATTGAAGGGTACGCAGCAGAAGAATAATGATGCAGTCAAATGCTTTAAGTGTGGAAAGTCAGGGCATATTGCGCGTTATTGCAACACCAACCCTAACAGTTCCAACAATGTGGGTGGTCGTAAACGTCGAGCAGAAGGAGATGAGCAAATCTCCAATCGTTAAACTAAATCGAGTCAGCCGCAAGGAGCGACAGCTGGCTCCCGCAATTGAATACCCCATAATCTCTATCTCACAAATTGGAAGAAGGTCAAGCAATCTTACTGTTGGAGGACATGTGGATGGAAAGGAACGTTTACTGACTGTAGATACGTATGCATCCCATTCCATTATTCGAGCGGATTTAGTCAACAAGAAGATAAGACCATTGCATGGAGCAAGATTGCGTATAGCCACTGGAGAAGACAGCACAGTTCTAGGAGAAGTATCATGTGAAGTCGCAATTGGGAACGTCACCGTAGTACACAATTTTATAGTGGCAGAGCTTGTTGATGAAATCATAATTGGAGTGGACTTCTTAATCGACCAGGGCATCAAGATCGACATGCAAAGCAAGACGATGCGATATAAGAACATGGATGTACCACTTAACTTCGACTACGAGAGAGGCTACAGCAGTAAACGAGTGCTGGCGGAAGAGAGTTAGCAAATACCACCAAAATCCCACGCAGTCATCAGAGCAAAGGTTGATGGAGATTGTGGGACAAACAAATTGTGGGTTGTCTAAGCAGCAAACAAATCAGCACCGAACATACTTGTAGGAAAAACCCTGGCTATGACAAAAGAAGATGGACGTATTCCGGTAAGAGTACTCAATGAGTTCAAGTCACCACTCAAACTGACCAAAGGAGCTATTTTGGGAAGATGCCAAGAGGCTGAAGTAATTATTAACTGTGAACAACTCCAGGAACACGTTTCATATAGTAATACTGATCTTTCAAATGACATCACGGCATGGACGGAGGGGCTAGAGGAAGATTATCAGAGTAAGGCAAAGCAACTGCTCTTAAGTACGAAAACATATTTGACCAGGATGGTTCCAAACCAAGCCGCACGAATGTTGCGAAACATCAAATTGACACTGGAGACGCGAGGCTGATACGTCAAGCTCCACAAAGTGTTCCACTGGCGAAGCGGGAAGTTGTGAGTCAATTTATACAAGAAATGAGCGACAGCTGCGTCATCGAATCATCAGCTAGTCTCTGGAGCACACCGGTAGTACTTGTAAAGAAGAAGGATGGAAAAATGAGGTTTTGCGTAGACTACCGGAAGTTGGATGACGTTACGAAAAAGGATAGCTACCCATTGCCAAGAATTGATGACACTCTGGACTCGCTCTCTGGTACGAAATGGTTTTCCACACTGGACTTGAAAAGCGGCTACTGGCAAGTGGAGGTGCAGGAGGAAGACAAAGAGAAAACAGCCTTCAGCGTCGGAGATGGTCTTTGGCAATTTACAGTAATGCCCTTTGGACTATGTAATGCACCAGCTACTTTCGAGAGACTCATGGATCAGGTATTGAAAGGACTACATTGGAAACATGCTTGGTGTACCTGGACGACATCATCGTATTGGGCAAGAACTTTGATAAACATCTTAAAAACTTAGATGAAGTTTTTCAGAGAATATCTGACGCTGGTCTGAAGTTAAGTCCCAAAAGTGTGCGCTGTTTAAAAAGGAAGTAAATTATTTGGGTCACAAAGTAACGACAAAAGGTATCCGTACAGCGAACGAAAAGATAGAGGCAGTAAAGGATTGGCCAAGACCACAGAATCTGCATGAATTGAGTAGTTTCCTTGGGCTGTGCACATATTGCCGCCGATTTGTACCAAATTTTGCCAGCGTAGCCCATATTCGCCACGAGCTAACAAGAAAAAATAAAGCTTTTGAATGGAAGAAGGCGCAAGAAGTAGCTTTCCAAACATTGAAAGAGCGTTTGTGCACTGCCCCAATGTTGGAATATCCGATTCCAGGAGCAACGTTTATTCTAGATACAAATGCGAGCGGATATGCTATAGGAGGCGTTTTATCACAACTGATCGATGGACAGGAGAAGTTAGTTGCATATTATAGCCGTTCGATTGGGAAACCAGAGAGGAACTACTGCGTCACGCGGAGAGAGTTGTTGGCATTGGTAGAGTGCATTAAACATCTTCACAAATACCTCTACGGCCAGCGTTTCCGCGTCAGGACAGATCACGTAGCTTTAAAATGGCTTCTGCAGTTCCGTAATCCGGAAGGCCAATTGGCACGGTGGATCGAGCGACTACAAAGCTATGACTTTTCCATTGAGCATCGAAAAGGTAGTACCCATGGAAATACCGATGCAATGTCACGAAGACCATGTAGTTTGGAATGCAAGCTCTGTTCAAAGGCCGAGGTTAAAGAAGACATTATAGATGTCCGGTTAATGACTATAACACGTGCAGATGAATGGGACAAGGGACAGCTAAGAAAGTGTCAGCTAGAAGATACAGATCTGTCACGTGTTATGCAAGGGCTCGAACGAAACGAAAGGCCAAACAGAGAAGAGATGTCAGCAGAGAGTCCCATTGCGAAGTCTAATTGGGCACAGTGGAACAGTTTAGAATAGATATCCGGTTGCCTTCATCGAGTATGGGAGAGTGAGGATGGTAAATGCAAGAAGAAACTGATAGTTGTTCCCAGAAAGAATGAAATCATGAATCCTGACGTGCTCAGCGAGCTGCATAATGGTCCAAGCGGAGGTCATCTTGGAATCACGAAGACGCTTGAGAAGATTAAACAGAGATTCTATTGGGTTGGTTGCCGTCAGTCGGTCACTGAGTGGATGGCGAACTGAGGGGTTTGCAGCAGAGCGAAAGGGCCCAGAACCCGAAGTCATGGCCAGATGAAGCAATATAACTCAGGTGCGCCATTTGGAAGGATCGCTATGGATGTCGCCGGTCCATTTCCTACTAGCAACGGCGGAAACAAATATGTATTGGTAGTTATGGATTATATCAGCAAATGGCCAGAGGTATACCCAATCCCAAATCAAGAAGCGGAAACGGTAGCAGAAGTATTTATAAACAATTGGGTTGCAAGGTATGGTGTACCAATGGAGTTACATTCTGACCAAGGCAGGAATTTCGAATCAGCTGTGTTCCAGGAAATGTGTAAATCATTGGGCATTCGAAAAACACGGACAACTGCATTGCATCCTCAATCCGATGGTATGGTAGAACGATTCAATAGAACATTGGAGGAGCACCTAAGGAAAGTAGTAGACAAGTACCATAAAGAGTGGGATACCCGCATACCATTATTCTTGATGGCTTACCGATCAGCAGTGCATGAGACAACGGGCCAAACCCCTGCAAAAGTAATTTTTGGCAATGACCTTCGACTGCCAGCTGATTTGAAGTATGGGATAGGTGGCGATGCGGAGAGGAATGTCAAGAAATCCACTGGTGTCTTGGAAGAAGAGCTGCGAGAGATACACGACCTTGTAAGGCAACGAGCAAAGATTATCAGTGACAAGATGAAAGCGAGGTACGATAAAGCAATTAATTCGGAAGGGTTTCAGGAAGGAGATTTGGTGCTGCTATTCAACCCACAACGAAAAAACAGTTTGACCCCGAAATTGCAGTGTAACTGGGAAGGCCCATACAAAGTTGCAAAACGGATCAACGATGTAGTGTACCGCATACAAACCATTGGCAAACCACGAACCAAAATGAAAGTGGTTCATTTGGAGAGGCTAGCAGCGGTTAGATCGAGAGATTTGTCTGATCGGGACGATCACACTTAGGTGAAGGGCAGTGTGACGAATATCAGAGACACTAAGTGATACTCCCATCATTAATCTGATACTAAGTAAATAAAGCCACAACACAATGAAGCAAGTTGCTACGCTTGTATGTACGTAAACAAATTAATCATTATGTCTGCACACATACATGCGGGGCAACAGAGAGAGATACTCACAAGCGCATGTCATCATCAGCCGCTCACATATACACACGCATGTGGATACCTTCTTCGCCATTGAAGAAACCAGCCCCTTCAAAAATCACGTACATATATTAAATTATATTCCCCCGGAAAATTTGGCGGCTCCCGCCAAATAATCTTTTCCCACCAAACGTAATATTTTCCCGCCAAAACTTTATGACAGCGCAATAAATATATATATATTCCCACCCCCATACACACGTACATAAAAGCGGTGCATTACAAACCGGCAAATCGCACTCATACTTTCACAAAGTAAACTTGTGTCCCTTGCGGTATAATTTAAATACATATCCCCACATCTGTATAATTATTCGCGATACCCAGCAAAAAATTCAGCCACATCCACATAGTTTGAAATACCCAGCAGCAAATTCTTCAGATTATCCCAACTGGTCCCAGACTACTCCCAATTCAGTCTAACTGGACCTAGCCTACTACACTCTCGACCAATAGGAAAACTTATCCCTTTGGTTTTCCCGCATAAATAAACCCTCGGCAATCTCCAAAATAGACAAAATAAAATTAAGCAAGTCCCTCTTCAGAATGGCTAGCGTGGTCGAAAGTAAATTTATATCCGAAACGGATCTCTTTTCGGATTACTGCGCTCAGTTCGGTACAACCGACATCCAAGATAACACCGAGGCATCCCTAAAAATAAAAGACAAAAATATCGATGTGTTTTGGGAAAGGCTACAGAGCGCATATGACGCTGTCGTAGAGTCAGATGACAACGACCTTCCCGACGGCCTTAAGGCCTCAGCCTTCACCAAATACCGCGCCTGCCTTATAGCACATGAAGACACAAAGGCAATAATAGGCGATCAGCTCCAGCTAAGGGTACTAAGCAATCCCGTCCCCGCTACAACCACCACTCCCCAAGAAAATTCCGGGATGCACCTCAAAGTACCCGCCTGTGACACCGAAGTATTTTACGGGAGTTATGATCAATGGCCGTCCTTCCGTGACATGTTCACAGCGGTCTATATCAATCACCCGAAACTCTCAAGCGCCCAAAAATTGTACCATCTCAGGTACAAAACCCAAGGAAAAACCGGCCAGATAGTAAAGCAATTCCCACTAAGTGATGCCAACTTTGCTCTGGCTTGGGAAGCTCTGAAATCCCGATACGAAAATAAAAGAGTCCTGGTCGACAATCAAATCCGAATTCTCATGACTCTAAAAGCGATTCAATCGGAAAACAGTGATGAAATCCAAAGACTGCAATCCTCCGTAAACAACTGCCTCCAGATATTAGCAACCCAACAAGTCTCGACAGAGAGTTGGGAACCCATTTTAATTTATTTAGTAACGTCCAAACTCCCGGAAAATACATTTGCGCTTTGGGAGCAATCTTTAAGCTCCAGAAGAGACCTACCGAACTGGTCCCAAATGGATCAGTTTCTGACTACTAGCTACGAGATAGTGGAAAGGGTGGATCAATGGCGACCAGCCAAACCTCGATATAATCCACCCTCCACCAACTTCTCAAAGCCCTCCCCAAGTCAGAACAATCCCCAGTTCAGGCAGGCTCAAACCCAAAACCAAAGCCGCAAAGCTCATAAACAAGCATCAGGTTCACGAAATTACTAGACCTTACGAGAAATGGGTGAACGAGGAAACCGAAGAGTATAAAAGCGGCACAGGCCGAGGCATGAATAATCAGTTTAATTTGAGCTATCAATCAGTTGGTTATTAAGCAAGCTATTCGTTGCAAAGTATAAGTGTTATTATGGAGGACTTAATAAAGGTCATTTTTCCATTATTCAATATTGGAGTTATTTATTCAACAATTTAGCGATACGAACGTTGGCAGAAGATTGCAAATAAGGGGAATTGCAGTAAATTTGTTACAATATATAGATAATACTAAAACATAGAAACTAGTTAAGTAGGTCCTAGGTACTGTTCATCACACTCCTCATCAATCTAGGGCTTTGATCAGAGAAATAAATAAAAGCGTGGGCTATTGATAGTCAACCGCGTACATCTCTATAAATCATATTTTCATATATGCATAAGTACGATCAACTGAACCTTAATTCCGTTATGCTACGCCTCACGTTTTTAGAAATTTCATGCGCCCATCGCACTGTTCTTCCATTGCTACCAAAAATATTAAAGTTTGACTCATGGGTAAAAAAACTTATGTGTAAAGAATTAAATATGCAAAGAAGGCAATTGGAATAAGTTCACAACAACTAAGGCATGGCGTGACTGACTGCGTTTGTAACACTTCAACCATCGTAGGAGTGCTGGTATAAACGAAACAGCTGTCGCCTTGCCCGTCCAGATATCACGTTGTTTAAGTTTTTCTCAAACTATTAAATATATTAAATAAAAAAACTGCTTAAAAATAAATTTGAAAGCAATTAGGGTAATCCATTATTTCTTTTCTGGGAGTCATCAAACCGCAACTAAACTCAATAATAGCAAATCAACCAATATAAAAAAGGATTAAACTAGGTAAAAAGCACTTAAGGATTGGTACAGCACAGCATACTATAATGCAATCTAGGTGACTGCAGTCTTTGTGCACTTTTGTCAACGCTAATATTGCGTTTTTTCGCCATTACTTAGTTGTTTTATGTTCAAGATGGACTTGTTTCAGGTAAGATGATAAAAAAAGGATTAAAATGAAATTGCCTTCTCTAAACAACGAAAGTAGGGGGTGGTTGTAGACTTTTTACGTCGCTTTCTCTTGTAGATCTTTCTAGAAGGGATTTAGCTTAATGTATTTAGTCATGAAAGGTAATTCAAAAATGTTTCTCCTATCAGGACATATAAGAAAATTAAAACAAAAAAGGTCACTAAATGACTTAAATGTAACAGAAGGGTCAAAACGGTTCGAAATAAAACGAAAAAAAAAAAAAAAAAAAAACAAAGAATAATGCTAAACATGCCCAAAACCCCAAAAAATTTCATGAAATCTCCGAAATTATAATATATAAAAAATACTCTCAAAGTAATCACAAAATTGTATATATTTGTAAAAACCGCCTGAACTTTTGCGTTTCACTAGATGAATTTAAATTTAAGCAAACGTGATTTGTACAAAGTGACCTAAATTACAGCTAGATATATTTTTCACGTTGTTCTGTTGCTAAAGCGGTCAAAAATCTAAGATAAATTTCTTGCAAGCTCCCATATCAACCGATTGTTACTCATGAGTCTTGACATCTCGGTCGATTTCGAGCATACCCTTTAGATATTGTAAAAATATCAGATATATCGCGTTGAAAAAGGAAGACCTCCGCAGAATATTTCAAGCTAATAATATATTTGCAAAGACCACAAATTTGCTCCCGAAAATTGCTAAAAAAATTGAGTTTTTACCAATTTTTGAAATTCTTGCCAAAATATAAATCCTTCTCGAATGTTTTGTATACTAACATATATATATATATATATATATTTTTTTTTTGCACCGGAATCGGAATTTTCGAAAATTTTACTTGTTTTTGAGACACCATTTCGAAATTTCATTATCTAGTAATCGATCAAATTAACAAAGAAAGATTCAACACAAGAAGTTATATGATGTACATACACGGCGTATACGTAATTTGTATACCTTTCATGAAAATTAAAGATATATTAAATTTGGTACGAATCTCAATATTGTAAGTCCTTAAAAGAGAATAAGTATACCGAAGTTATAAAGATGGCAAGCTGAGTTGATTTAGCCATATCCTTCTGTCTGTCTGTCCGTCTGTATATTTTAGTACCTTAATAGTGCTTTCTTACCAAATAGTACCGGATCTATATCCGGTAATGGACTATCAATATCGATAACACTACCCAAACCTTCCGAGAGTATCTTTATCGTTACTACAACAACAAGTCGAATATTTTTAAGAGTCCTACCTACCAGTGTTAGAGTGTAAGCAGTCCCTGGAGAGAATCGGGACAGGAAGAAGCATGCATCTATATTGGGTCCAAGGGCATGTGGGAATAGATGGGAATAAAAATGCGGATGAACTATCTAAAAAGGGCGCATCCCCTGAAGCGTGCTCCGTAGACGTCCAAATTAGACTGGGCGAGGGGTGCACATGATCGACCAAGCAGAAAAGGCGTGGGCTCAAGCGCGGGGCTGTAAAGTGTCGAAGATTATGTGTAGGTCTTACAACCTTAGACTAACAAAGTTGCTTCTATCAACAAAAAAGAGAACTGTAGACTCATCACGAGTATTCTGACTGGACACTGCCTTCTGGCGTCACATGCCTTTAAATTAGGCTTGGTCAGTGATAGCAGTAGGAAGTGCGGGCTGGAGGAAGAAACGATCGACCACGTTCTGTGCTCGTCCCCTGCGCTTGCCAGGCTAAGACTCCAGCTAGAAGCTTCTAGTATTTGCCAAGAGAACGGAGTTATTTTATAACATAGGTCCTGGTTTTTGATAGGGTTTTTCAGTTTGGTCGTTAAAACTTCTGGTAACACTACGTACTCATTCAGTCTATGTGAGGTCCTAATGGACTGGCCAGTTCACCCTAACCTAACCTACTGACCAGCTTTGGATTTTTGTAATTTTTAGCTATTTCTTTACGACCATTTAAAAACAAAAAACTTTTTTCTTTATATCTATCTATAAATCTTATAAAATTAAGTCACTAAATGCCATGTATGCACATAACTTCACACAGAATGCTCCGATTTTAAAACGGTTTTTTGCATTTGAAAGCTTAGCTACGTGAGATGGTACAGTTAATATACTGTCACGAATATTAGAATCACTAAGTGATACTCACATCACATCCCTAGGGTGATTCTAAGCAGTATGTGCGTAAATAAATAAACCATTATGTA
Source organism: Eurosta solidaginis (assembly GCF_040869045.1). Classification (NCBI taxonomy): domain Eukaryota; kingdom Metazoa; phylum Arthropoda; class Insecta; order Diptera; family Tephritidae; genus Eurosta; species Eurosta solidaginis. The sequence continues at coordinate 154,550,488 of NC_090322.1, read as the reverse complement.
CACATTACGACAAGCAACATTATCATACACGCAGCGGGGAAATACACATAAACACATTGGTCGTCATTTACCCACATGCATACAAGGCAGCGAAGAGATAACTCACACACAGAGGTACATAGTTAGTCAACAGTCAAAGTATTACTCACATATATACACGCATATGCCTATGTGTGAGTCTATAAACTACAAATAGGTATACATATATGTAGCTCAATTACTAGGGTAAACAAGTAGAACATTCTACAAGGAGAAACATCTGGAATATCCCAACGATGCAGAAAAGAGTGTAAAAGCGGCAAAAGCGGAGTAGTCTGACTTGAGTTTGATTTAAACACGATAACAGTTGTGAAGTATAAGTGTTATTCAAAGCAGTCTAATAAAGACCGTTTTGCATTATTAAATATTTGATTTATTTATTCGACAATTTAGCGATACGAACGTAAGAAGCAAGTTGAAAATAAACGGAGTTAAAGTAAATTCGTAACAATTGGTGTCAGAAGAGGAATTGTTGAATAAATTCCGAAGATTGCGAATACATCTTGGACATGGCAAAGTTAAGTGAATTAAGGATCAATCAACTGAAAAAGGAGTTGGAAAACCGTGGATTGAATACTACCGGCAATAAGGTCGAACTTCAAGCACGGCTACGAGAGGTAATGGAGTCGGAGGGAATTAATGTGGACGATGATGTCTTTCATCCTGATGGCGACGAGACAAAAACAAAAATTGAGGAGAAAACCGAAATATCGCAGACAGTTACGAGCACAGACTTGAACATGATTTTGGCGGCAATATCTGCTCAAACATCGACAGTGGCATCTCAACTGGCAAAACAGAAGACATATATGGCATTTCAAATGGAAGCACAAGAAACGCGTATTTCAGAAATGTCGTTGCAAATGTCATCTCAACTGGAAGAACAGAAGACATATATGATATCTCAGTTGGCTCAGCAGTTGAAAGCGCAAGAGGATCGCATATCATCGCAGCTGAAGGCTTTTAGTGAACGACAAAATAAAAAGGAGGCTGAGATGGATGCTTTGAAAGATCGGATGCAGGAGTTACAATTGAACCGTCCAATCACTTCAGCGTGTACTCTGAAGGTAAAATCACCAACGTTTGATGGCTCTGTTCCTTTCCAGGTATTTAAGCTTCAATTTGAGAAGACGTCAGCAGCGAACAACTGGAATGCCGAAGATAAAGTTGCAGCATTGTTCGTGGCATTAAAAGGATCTGCTGCTGAGATCCTACAGACCATCCCAGAGTACGAACGTAACAGTTACGAAGCATTGATGGCTGCTGTAGAACGAAGATACGGAAGCGAACACAGTAAACAGATTTACCAAATAGAATTGCAAAACCGCTACCAAAAAGCTAACGAGACTTTGCAGGAGTTTGCTTCGGACATTGAAAGATTGGCTCATCTTGCAAATGCGGATGCACCCATGGAATAAACGGAAAGAGTGAAGTTTCAGAGCTTTATAAATGGCATACGGGACGTGGAAACGAAGCGAGCCACATACGCTAACCCAAAGCAAACATTTTTTGAAACGGTATCCCATGCATTGACTCAGAAAACGGCGTCACTATTGAGTAAACCAGCATACAAAGCTCATCGTGTGGAAGTAGAAAGGCCAGAGTGAGTAGATACAATTTTGGAAGCTCTGAAGGGATCACAACAGAAAAATTTCGGAGTTATGAAATGTTTCAAGTGCGGTAACCCAGGTCACATTGCACGTCATTGCAGTAGCAATTGCAATAGTTCCAACAATGTGGGTGGCCGTAAACGCAGAGCTGAAGGAGATGAGGAAATCTCCGAGTCCACTCATTCGTTAAACTAAAGCGAGTCAGCCGCAAGGGGCGACAGCTGGCTCCCCCAATTGAATGCCCCATAATCTCTATCTCGCAAATCGGAAGAAGGTCAAACAATCCTACTGTAGGAGGACATGTGGATGGAAAGGAACGTTTACTGACTGTAGATACGGGTGCATCTCATTCCATTATTCGAGCGGATTTATTCAACAAGAATATAAGACCATTGCATGGAACAAGATTGCGTACAGCCACTGGAGAAGACACCACGGCCTAGGAGAAGTAGTATGTGAAGTCGCAATTGGGAACGTCACGGTAGTATAAAATTTTATAGTGGCGGAGATTTTTGATGAAGTCATAATCGGAGTGGACTACTTAATCGACCAAGGCATCAAGATCGATATGCAAAGCAAGATGATGCGATATAAGAATCTGCCACTTAATTTCGGCTACGAGAGAGGCTACAGCAGTAAACGAGTGATGGTGGAAGAGAATCAGCAAATACCACCAAAATCAGAAGCAGTCATCTGGACAAAGGTTGATGGAGATTGTGGGACCAACAAATTGTGGGTTGTCGAAGCAGGGAACAAATCAACACCGAATGTTCTCGTAGGAAAAACCCTGGCTATGACAAAACAAGATGGACATATTCCGATAAGAGCACTCAATGAGTTCAATTCACCAATCAAACTTACCAAAGGAGATATATTGGGAAGATGTCAAGAGGCTGATGTAATTATTAACTGTGAGCACATTCCAACCAGCAACAATGATCTTTCAAATGGCATCATGGCATGGACGGAGAGGCTAGAGGAAGATTATCAGAGTAAAGCAAAACAACTGCTCCTAAACTACGCGAATATGTTTGACCAGGATGGCTCCAAACCAGGCCGCACCAAAGTTGTGAAACATCAAATTGACACTGGAGGTGCGAGACCGATCCGTCAAGCTCCTCGTAGTGTTCCACTTGCGAAGCGGGAAGTTTTAAGTCAAATCGTGCAAGAAATGTGTGACAGCGGCGTCATCGAACCATCAGCTAGTCCCTGGAACTCACCCGTGGTACTTGTGAAGAAGAAGGATGGAAAAATGAGGTTTTGCGTGGACTACCGCAAGTTCAACGACGTTACGAAAAAGGATAGCTTCCCATTGCCAAGAATTGACGATACTCTGGACTCCCTATCTGGCACGAAATGGTTTTCCACACTGGACTTGAAAAGCGGCTACTGGCAAGTGGAGGTGAAGGAGGAAGACAAAGAGAAGACAGCCTTCAGTGTTGGTTATGGTCTTTGGAAATTTTCAGTGATGCCTTTTGGACTTTGTAATGCACCAGCTACTTTCGAGAGACTCATGGATCAGTTATTGAAAGGACTACATTGGAAAACATGCTTGGTGTACCTGGACGACATCATCGTATTGGGTGAGAACTTTGATGAACATCTTAAAAACTTAGAGGAAGTTTTCCAGAGAATAGCTGGCGCTGGTCTGAAACTAAGTCACAAAAAGTGTTCGTTGTTTAAAAAGGAAGTAAATTATTTGGGTCACAAAGTAACGAGAGAGGGCATCTGTACAGCGAATGAAAAGATAGAAGCTGTAAAAGTTTGGCCAAGACCACAGAACTTGCATGAATTAAGAAGTTTCCTTGGGCTGTGCACATAAACTTTTCCAGCGTAGCTCATAGCCTGCACGAGCTTACAAGAAAAAAATAAAGCTTTTCAGTGGAAAAAGGAGCAAGAAGTGGCTTTCCAAATATTGAAAGAACGGTTGTTCACTGCCCCAATGTTGGCATATCCGATTCCAGGAGCAACGTTTATTCTAGATACCGATGCGAGTGGATATGCTATAGGAGGCGTTTTATCACAACTGGTCGATGGACAGGAGAAGGTAGTTGCATATTACAGCCGATCAATTGGAAAACCAGAGAGGAACTATTGCGTCACACGGAGAGAGCTATTAGCATTCATTGGTAGAGTGCATTAAACATTTTCATAAATACCCCTACGGGCAGCGATTCCGCGCCAGGACAGATCACGCAGCGTTGAAATGGCTCCTGCAGTTCCGTAACCCAGAAGGTCAATTGGCACGGTGGATCGAGCGACTACAAAGCTATGACTTTTCCATTGAGGATCGAAAAGGTAGTACACATGGAAATGCTGATGCAATGTCACGAAGACCATGTAGTTTGGAATGTAAACACTGTTCAAAAGCTGAGACTAAGGAAGACATTATAGATGTTCGGCTTATGACTATGACGTGTTCGGATGACTGGGACATGGAACAGCTAAGGAAGTGTCAGCTAGAAGATGCAGATCTGTCCCATATTATGCACGGGCTCGAACGAAATGAGAGACCGAATGAAGAGGATATGTCAGCAGAAAGTCCTATTGTGAAGTCATATTGGGCCCAGTGGAATAGTTTACAATTGATATCTGGTTGCCTGTATCGAATATGGGAGAGTGAGGACGGCCAGTGCAAGAAGAAACTGATAGTTGTTCCCAGGAAAAGGATTCCTGACGTTCTCAACGAGCTACATAATGGTCCAAGTGGAGGTCATCTGGAAATCACGAAAACGCTCGAGAAGATTAAACAGAGATCCTATTGAGTTGGTTGCCGTCAGTCGATCACTGAGTGGATTGCCAGCAGCGAGGTATGCAGCAGAGCCAAAGGGCCCAGAACACGAATTCATGGCCAGATGAAGCAATATAACTCAGGTGCACCGTTTGAAAGGATTGCTTTAGATGTCGCGGGTCCATTTCCTACTAGCAACAGCGGTGTATTGGTGGTTACGGATTATTTTATTTAAATAATTGATTGCAAGGTATGGTGTACCAATGGAATTACAGTAAATTCGTTACAATACTTTGAAGGTATATTTTTTAGGGGCGTGGTAAATTGCCAAAATGTAGTAAAAAATCATAAAATTTTTGCTTACACAGCTATAACTCATAAACGGAAGGATGGATTTGAAAAATTCTACTTTTCAGTAAAACCTTGAAATATTTACCTTCGTTCTGCATAAAAAAAATACTTGATTCCTTTCTTATATCAGTCAAATTGTTTAAACAAAAGTAACATTTTTACAAAAAAACTCGTGTGTGTGATTGTTCGGTGCCAAGTGTCCGCGCTAATTGCTTTTGAGTGAGACATGATGCGACACATACGTACATATATATGTACATAGCATTCGCTGCGTTATTTAACTTCGGGCGTAGGTTTATAGGCATGTATGAATGCACATATGTATGTATTTTCATATCATATCAGCTTGACATAGGAATGTACATACATATTTATGTAACATAAATGGTTAAGAATGCATACATCTATTGAAAAATAATCTTTCGTTAAAAAGATTAAACATTTCCTTAAAATTCTTCAAAAAAGTTTTATTTTTTGGTATTTTTGCATGTATCACTATCACTACATATTATAAAACAAAGTCGCTTTTGCTGTCGCATGTCCCTTTGAATGCTTAACCCTTTAAAACTACGCAACGGATTTTCACGCGCTTTTTTTAATAGATAGAGTGATTGAAGTTTATAGATTGTATAATAACATCCATTAAATAGAGAGAAATACTGTTATTTTTGAAGTTTCTAATGCGATGTATATATGTACATATGTATAAAAGAGAAAGTGGTGTTAGTTACACTATTTATAACTCAAGAACGGATGAACAGATTTGGCTGAAAATTGGTGTAGGGGTAGCTTAGAACCAGGAGACAGACATAGGATACTTTTTATCCCTTTCTGGATAGGGTCTTGAGATCAAAACGCGGACCTGGGTAATCCTGAGATATGTTTGTACAATGTGGGCATCAAATGGAAGCTGTTTATGAGTACTTTGATACGGGGTATTTTTCGTACCCGTGGATGACTAGGGTCTCGAGATATAGGCCAAAATGTGAACCCGGGTACCCCTAGAATGTGTTTATAGAATATGGATAACAAATGAAAGCTGTTGATGAGTGCTTTAGTACAGGGTAGTATTCATACCTATTGGTGACTAGGGTCTCGAGATTGAGGCCAAAACGTGGACCCGGATACCCCTTGAAAGTGCTTATACAAGAATGATAACAAACAAAAGCTGTTGATGAGTGCTTTAGTACAGGGTAATTTTCATATCTATTTATGACTAGGGTCTTGAGATATAGGCGAAAACGTGGATCAGGGTAACACTAGGATGTGTTTTTACATTATGGGTATCAAACTGAAGCCGTTGATGTATGCTTTAGTACAGAGCAAATTTTACACCGCTGGGTGACTTGGGTCTCGAGATATAGGCCAAAACATGGACCCGGATACCCCTAGAATGTGTGTGTAATATGGATATCAAATGAAAGCTGTTGCTCAGAGCTTTAAAGTAATTTTCATTGTGATATTCGATTTAGTCTCATCAACCTGGCAAAACTGATAAATATGCATGCAAAGCCGAAAAAAAGAATGAATTGGTAATACCCACATACCTATTTACATATGTCCTATTCGATTTGACTGAAATTTGGTATATAAATTTGCCTATATTAGTATTTACGATCCTTTTTTCGAGGGACTGAAACTCGGATTGGGACTGGAACTCGGAATGGGACTGGAACAAAATACATACCACCCTCTGGGGCTGGCAATAAGGGATGAAAAAGAATGGGAAAACTTGAGAGAAGAGAAAAGAGGGAAGGGTAAGGAAACCGAGAAAGAGATATAGTGAGACGAAAATAGAGATAGATTATGCGAAAAAGACGGAGGGAGGAGTTAATAAAATTATTAAGAAGAAGTGAGAAGGGGAGGGCAGGGTTAGAGAGAAAAAGCTTATTAAAATGTATGCAGATAGACCAAATTTCTGACAGGTCTGGTAGTTAATATGTAAAAAACTCGTGTCACAGGTTTGAGGCCAATGGACTCCTAAACTACTGAACCGATTTTGAATTTGTTTTGCACCCCGTGTGTAGTTTGATCTAACTTGAAATATAGGATATTTTGTATCTCAGTTTATAGTCGCAATATTATTTTATTGCAATTTTTTATTTGTTTATGCGTAGTGGCACTCATATTTTCAGGTGGTGCGGATAATATTATAGTGAAGTGTGAAAAATAAAAATCTATATATACAAAAAGAAAGGTTAAAATGTGTGTTAGTTGGTCGCCGGTGTTTAAAGAGATGCGTCGGTCGATTTTGTTCAAACTTTCACACAAGTTGCGTAAACCTCACGCGGTGGTTACTACAGGTACAGGGTCTCGAGATATAGGCCAAAACGTGGGCCAGTGAATGCCTAGGCAGTGTTTATACAATATGGATATCAAGTGAAAGCTGTTAATGAGTGCTTTGGTACAGAGTAATATATTATCCAGAGACGGACTGGGACTAGGACTGGGACTGAGACTCGGAGTGTTACTGGGACTGGGACTGGAATAAAATACATACCATCCTCTGGGACAGGCAATAAGGGATGCAGAAGAATGAGAAGGAATTGAGAGAAGATAGAAGGAGATTGAGAAAGATATAGAATGAGACGAAGATGGAGATAGATGAAGCGAAAAAGACGGAGGGAGGAGTGAATAAAAGGATTAGGAAAAAGTGAAGAGTGGGGAGGGCAGAGTCAGGCGGAAAATGCTTATTAAAATGTATGCGGATAGGTCAAATTTAGAACAGGACAACGTCTGCCGGGTCTTTTAGTACCAGTATAAAAAATTAATTTTAAGTGAAATGTGTGCATTTCAGCTTCCTGTGTACTAACGACAACATTTACATTTATTTAGTTATATACGTAAATGTTAAATCATGATAAATGGATACAAAAGGGTATATACTCTTACTTTTTTACACTCACAAAAGTCAACTTTTTTTAATGGTTATGAGTGAAATGAAAGGTGGCAGGAATTAAACATCACAGAAGACCTTCATTGATGAATTACATTGAACGGCATGCAAAGAGTCAGAAAGCTCCAGGATAAACAAAAAATGTGATCCTAATGCGATCTCTGTGTAGGTGTCATAAGACACAGCAAGCTGGGTTGCGTGATTCCTAATCTTTCTTTATTTAAAACTCACCTTAAAATCAAAAATGAAATTTATATTTGATTCCTCAGCCAAATCAAAGATACTGAAATGGCATAATAAATTTGATCCAAATCTCGAAATTGGATGTTCTTAAATGATAAGATAATAATAAGTGTACCAAAATGACCAGAATGTTGACCTGAGTTAATTTAAATATAGCCGTATATCTGTTTTGAACGCAACCTAGTCCCTCAATTTTTGGGTTATCTTGATTTATTTAGGTGAGCGTGTAGATTTTGGTGTCCGATTAGGCAATTGTCGAAAACGGCCGGATAAGAAAATTATAACACATATTCATTACTGAGATCTCTGGGCGTTGTCATGCCGGATACATCTCCCCACAAAAATACTTTAGGCGCTCACGAGCAGCACCAATATGCCGAAAGTGCTTGGCTGGGATGATCATGCCTAACTAGTGAGGATAGAAGCCTGTAATAATCCTTTAAAATTGAAAGGCGAAGTTTTAGGCCTCGGCGTCCTTGTGGTAACAGTTGATTTTGCTTGCACTGAATCTGACATCGACCTAATCTTTTGGGTCCTGTTAAGCTCAGTATAATGAAATGAGCACTTGTTTGTTTCAGTAAATTTCTACGAATTTTAGAATACTAGGTAGTAGCTTTGTGTGAACTCTTTTATTGCCTGTAGTTCCGCCATAAAAACAGAGAATGAAATACTTTTATTAGGGATTCTAATTATGAAGAGCTCAATCAAAGAGTCGACAGATCAACTTACACGAATGTTTCTAAAATGGCTTTTCCAGACACATCCACACATATTTGTCATCCGAACTCAGCAAGTATCTTTCAATCTAAGAAATTTGCTAGTTTGTTAGCAACCGGTTCTGCTTTTTCTCGTAGCGCTAAGGAAAAATGATTTTCCATGGGAAGGATGGGTAGGAGCTCCTAATTGAGTTGAATAAATTATAAATTGCGCTCGTAACCCCTCTAATACTATATATAATGCACAAAAGATATAACTGAGATATACTATACCCATGTTCTTCCATAGTTAGTCTAACAGCCAGCAGTGATAACATCAAGTGTGGTTGATCAGAATAGGGGGTGGTTCATGAATCTGGTGAGTGCCGCGGCATACTTGAGCCTGCTTTTGCGTCGTATCTTGCAGCGTTAGTTTCGGGAAGAAGCGTTTGCAGTCCTGTATGGTTACTAAGAACATAAGACCATCATACAGCAAAAAGCGATCTCAAGCTATTCTAAAAGTGCATAGAAAGGATTTATTTAGACAAGCTGGAGTACTCGCCGGGCACTGCACAGTTCGAGCACATGCGATACGAGTTTTATTTGAACACCATCTAGTCGCAGCTGCAATCTTCCAAAGACGATGGAATTTTTGTAAGCTTCTATGCGACTGTCGTGCACACTTGCGAGGCATAAAAATCCTTACAAAAGAGTTTTTCAAGAACTCACCAAAACTCAAAAATTTTTCTTCCAAAATACATAAACTAAATGGGATGAGGCACTCCTTTGGTAAGTTCACGAGCTGAAATAAAAGAGGTATTATGCCATCTACTTATCAACCATCCCATAGTGGTTATTGAAATTATTTTGGAGCACTTATTGTCAAGAGAAAGGTCGCTGTAATCTAGCTGAAGAAAGTTTTTGTGCAAAGTCCAGCGAGTCTCTTATGTTCAAACGTTTGCCTATCTGCCAGTTTTGGTTTGAATACCAAATAGAATTCCATCCCACGCGACATGTGCTTAAATACTGGACTTTGTTTACATACCGGACAAAAGAGGTTCAATTCTACTATGCTTAAGATGGCAGGAGTAGAGCCCTAGCTCAACTGTCTTGTAACTGTTTATAGCTCGTAAAATTTTAATTATTTTATACGATGTGCAATCAATAACTTATACGAACCACCCTAAAATTCCCTTTGTTACAGTAATTAAATTAAGCACCTCAGTAACTTGTGCGTTTCATCACTGCTTTTGACCAGGGGAGCGCAAGATGTGCTATGTGATGAATATAAAGTATGCAAACCATTTTACATTTATGATAATATTCATCTTGCTGGCCATGATAAGTTGGCGCATTTATGATGTTCCATTTGTGGTGGGAAGGAGACTTTGCCACGCTCGTAGTTGTGGATAGGCGTCTCTCCGATATTCACATCATTTAATTTACTAATGTCTCCTCCCAGATAAACAAAGATGATTATTCAACCAAGAACTACTTCTGCGATTGAGTTAAAAGTACATCGAGAAGGAATCATTGCCACAACATTAAAAAAATACCTGTTGACTTGATAACAGTGGCCACTACTAGAGCACATTAAAAAGTGCACCAACATTGGGCAAAACCGAATTAATATAATTGAAATGGACAGCAGCATTTGGGATGCATGGCTTCTTAATATCTACTTGGATCACCACCTTGTGGTAACTCAGATATTAGATGCAAACACTAATCACACAGAATGTCACGATAACGCAGGATTGGTTTGGAAGTCTAAGATCAATCTGCGCCCTAGTGATGCCACCGAGCGGTGGACGAGAGCACATTGAAGGAGCTCCGAGGAATCCATAAAGCAGCAGGGGAAAACTGACTTCGAGAGCAGCAGCGCGAGGTATCTATGAGCACTAACGTTATTATGTGACACAGACAGACAAATTATGAAGGCAAAATGTAGAACGTGCTTGCTGAAGAAGTAATTCTGCTTGCTGAAGAAGTAATTCTCCCAATCATAAGCGGGTTAGGGAGCTTAGAATATACCTCCGGCAATTATACCTGCCGTAAGAGGCGACCAAAATACCCGAGTTAATCGAAGAGATGTGTAGCGCTACCCTTTGAAGGGGAAGCCAGCGCAATGTATAGCTTCTCCAACCCAGTTGTCAACCTCACTTACCCGTAGCGAATCCTGTTTCTCTAGGAGTCGAGGTTCTGACAACCCTAAGATACTCAAGGAAATAGGTACTGGAGGCGAGATGGCCGAGAAGGTTCAATATGGTCATATTAAATCGTTCCCGAGATGGTTGGGCTTATACCTTAATGGTGCTTGTAATAAGAACGTAGCAGACATACGGCTAGGGACCGTTAACATCGATAGCACACCGCAAAACCTTCCAAAAGCGTCTTTATCGCTACAACAACAACAGTAATACTCGCAAAAGTCCGGCGAGTAACGAAATATTTAAATAATCAGTATCTCGATCCAGTATCTAAATCCTTGCCGACGGCGATTTACTTCTACGGGTTTTAGAGGCGTTGGTTCCACACTGCAATTGAAAACATGGTTGGTGTCATGTGAGGATATGTAACAAACAGGAAATACAATGTGTATGTCTGGGTTGATTCTGTACAAGTAAGAATTCAACATAATTCAGTCTCCAAAGATCGAAGATGAGTCAGAGTGACGCGCGTCTCCCAGGGGAGGTTATTTTCCTAAAATTTGAGTTCAGGATATTTGCCTTTTTGAACGGGGTTCACTAAGCAATGGCTGACATAGTAGTCAAACAAATTGTTGTGGATGTCTATGTTAGCCGCTTGGTTCTACTTTTCTTAACACGGTTAACTTCTTAAGTACCAAATTTCCTTAAGGTGATGTATATTGGAATGTCTTTCCATCATCACTTCTCAAAATTTGCTTTGGCGACAAAGTGGTCTCGGTGTTGTGCCATCAATAGTGTAATTTTTTGTACTCTTAAAGTACTTCTAGAGATAACTTCCTTTGTTCTAGGGCGGCGAGGCCTCCTCAATCAGATATCTGTTGAAATGCTCAAGTTTCTGGGTATTCAGGAGAAACTGTTTTTTCCGGATTTAGTTTCTCGCCTCACTTGTAGATGATGCTCTGGAGACATATAAAGACATCCCTTGGTTGTCCTGAGCGAGGTGTATTGATGCTTTAAAAGTGACTATGAGCGTTCCTTTTTCTTTACCAAAAGTGCTGCCGGCAAAAGACTTGCGAATTTTGTTACGGCTGCGTCCTCGCCAAAATTTAGGTCCTAATCTAACGTCACACCCATTATATTTCAGTATAGGGCAGCCGGTAGCGTAATTCCAATGACGCGAATGTACAATATGGTTGACATTTGCTTTGTTCAGGTTTATAATAAGGTCACTCACTGATTATTCCGACGTTACGTTCATGAACTACTCCGTGCCTGCAGAACACGCACATGGTTTTCAGTAGACTCCTCCAAGTATTGCAATATCGTGCTGTGATTCATTGTGGCAAAATGTTTCGATCATTTTAGCGCTACGGGTACCGTTTTATGGTGGGATTCTTTATTCAGTGCGCAATTCATTTATGTGTTGTTGGCGTTAAGGGCGGGATGGTGCTTTGTGATTTTCGGTAATCGTGCTATTGGCAAGTCGCAGGTTTGCGGTTAAGCAAGAAGCAGTACGGCTTTAGCCTCTTGGTTGTTGGCGTTAGTAGAGATCTTGAACGTTTTGAGTTTCCAAGGTAAGCTGGTTTCCCGGCTTCAGTAGAGATAACACCTTAACAACTTCCCATTTTTCGGGGATGACGAAAATAACCCCATGCAGCAGCTCTTAGTATACTATGGCCAGACAGTCCCAAACCGACTGGCTGTAACTACCCTGTTTGCTATCCAGTTACACTAAAGGCTAGAGCTTGTAATCAGTGCTAAGCACGCATTGTATATCTTATCATTTTGAAAGAGTACTGTGAGAAATTCTGGTTCTGTAAAGCTATGAGTTGGAACAAACTTTTTCCGATTTGTTTTTTTTTTTTTCATTTCACCGCTTCATAGAAGAAGAATCCTTTCAAACCTAAGATAGGCTACATAAAGATTCTTTTAGAGAAGTTGGCGCAGTAAAAACTTCTCATTGTTGAGACAATTTTATGGAGTCATATCACTCCACTCAATTCATTGAATCTTCCCGTATTCTGCTCCATTTCTTACCTCGCCCTTTATTACAAGTTTTCCAATCCAGTAACGATCAAAATAGTACTAAAAACGAAAACGACGCGATCCCGAGCTCGTCCGGAGGAAATTTCGAAATATTGTTCCAATACTATCTTGAAATACTAAACAAAAAATTAGCCCCGAAAAAAGTACCAAAAAATACTTTCCATTTACCATATTTGGAGTTATTTATGTAATACCTAACATACTGCTTATAAGTCTGGCGAGGTTGAAGAGTTTTCACAGAGAAGCTTTTCATGACAAAAATGCACTGGTTATGTTATCCAAGCTACCTTCGAGAGGCGACCCAGATAAGAAAAACTTTTTCTCAATAAAACAAATTTATTTTATATGTTTAATATTGCTTTGTTCGGATAGGGTAGGCGGAGAGCGATACACGACGAATGGTCTCCGGGTCTGTAACTACTTCCATTGACATCAGACTTTGATAACAGGAAAAAGTGCAGACCACCACTAAGCTTATATGGTGAATCTCCATTGGCGTACATATGTGATCAATAAGAGGTAATATATGTTTTTATTTGCTATGGGACGTCAAATCACCTTTGGCAACTAAGTTCCCAGCCACAAAGAATGATGGAATGGAAAATTTCACTACAGAATATATACAGAAAGCCATTGATTGGAAATGCGTTGGACACTTTCACTCCCCGTTTTTAGCTTCCCGTTTATATAGATATATCCTCCACGGCTATGTGGGTGTCTAATGCAAAATGTCACTTTGAACTTGTCGTCATTAGGAATTTGTACCAAACAATGCATTGGTATTGTGTGTATATTTTACATGTGCATGTAAAGATGCCCTGCAAGAAATCGTGCGACTAATGGCAGCAAAGAGTGCTCTGTGATTGACCTATTGATATCTTTCGCTGCGGAGTGGCGCTGTCCTACTAGTTTGGCTTATTGTCCATAACTATCCGCAAAAATTTGGCCTTATCTGCCATATTTGGGCGCACACCATTAAAAATCGTTGGTTTAGCAGTACAGGTAGGAAAATGACTTGCTCGATTATATCCGGAGACGAAAAAGGAAGGCCTGGCCGATATAACTCGTAAAGCGACAAATTAGACTTTTACCAACACTATTCGCAAGGTTACAAAGAGGATATGTGGAACATTATCAGCAAGAGTATAAAAGGCAGAGAAAATAACTTGTCCCATTGTACCCATTGAGGTATAAAAGGGCCCAGTTCATCACAACCCCCTCAGGCATAAAGAGGCAAATTTCGTCTCTCAATGGACATGCTCCAACGAAATAGATTACTCCATCTCATATAAAATGATCATAGCTGGCTATAGTCGCATACTCCTTTATCACCCATGCCAGATTCATCCTAAACTAACCGCAAATTTTGCGGGCTTTTGATTGAATATCGTGCTTAGTTTTATGTCCTATTTCTGTAGGAAGTACAAAGCAAATAAGTATGTGGAAGGGGAGAAGAAGAAAATCAATTTTGATTTTTGCTTCTCCTACTCACTAATTTGTGCAAATGGACAACAATTGTTCGAATAGATGGCTCATGTTAATAGCAAAATAAAAAAATGATAGCAAAATTTGTAAAAAACTACCTTTATAGAAATTGACCAAACTTACGTTGTGAGGGCTGATCAGGATCTCATTTAGACTCAATGTTCTGCGCAAAACCTGTAATTTAACTTGAGAACTGCTACAAGATGTGGTGCGATTTGATTGCATTATTTTACAGATGAAATAAGCATCTAGTCTTAATACGTTTATGGGTTATACTGGTGTCTTTGTTATTTTAGACTAGGTTGTGTGGCAGCTATCCAGTGGCGCACCGCACGGTTTCGTATTCGGCAATTCCCTGTCAAAAGCTTGGATTAAATCACAGGTCAGAAAGACTTCGACTCATGGCAAGAGGTGGTGTCCGCCCATCAATTGCTAAACTGGCTTAAAGCTATCCGTGCTGAAACAGAAAGCAAGTAACCAGCGTGCGCGCAAAGTCTTCACTAGCACGTTCAGTTTGCCAGCCGCTGATGGAGTCAAAATAGGACCTTTACCGGTATAACCTTATGCTCTGGCACGCAGATAATCTTCATGCAAAAGAAGTAAGTAGACACATTAGGTTAGATCAAGAAGTAACTTGTAGCCGTCGAGCTTACAGCGGTAGCGCTTAGCCATTTGATGTCTGCCTTACTATCTGATTAAATGCTTAATTCCCTATCAGTCACAGCGCGCGGATAGCATCCCATCTAACACACCTTTTGCAAGAACGACCCACGTTTGAAAAACTCAGAAGTGATCGGACAGCACAAAATTTTAGACAACACCACGCTGATGGCTAAATACTCTACCCACAACCATCTCTCCAAGCCTCTAGATATTTTTAACCAGGTTTTATAGACTCCTATCCCATATCTCATTCCTCCCTTGACAGCATATGAGTGATGAATGTTGCATCGGCAGCGGAAGCCGAAGCACAGTAGTGTGCGCCGTTAGGGATGAGTTAGTAATCGGTAACAATTCTGAAGTAACCGTAGTTCACAAGTCTAGGCGATCGCAACCGGGTACATAATAAGCATTGCGTTTAGTGCCAGTTTAAGTTTTGTATGAAGGGCACCTTTATTTCAGCCATCGCAAATCGCTGCGCTGCTCCCAACACTTTCCCGTAGAAGAAGCTTACAGTACTCTCCAACAGACTAGAAAGGTTCAATTTCTTTCACGTAAAGCCAGTTAGTGTATACAAATAATTTATCCTGACATGAATTGCTAGGTCTTAAGCGCAAGCCTGCCCGACTCCGGCTCTATATTTCTGCTTCTCTTTAATCTGGTGATGAGTGCTATTCAAGAGGTTCCCTTTAATTTCTGCTGTTTGGACATTGTTAAATGCTTCTTTTGTTCCAAGAAATGTACTGAGCACAAATTCCTTCTCCTCGAGGTGGGTATACTATATTATATATATCATTTTTACTCTCTTTTATTTTAAACCACTGTCAATGAATCCTGCTCATTGCGTCAAGCGTTCGAGCATTTCAAAAAGAACGAAGATATCAGCTGTCTTAAATATTTAAACTTTTTACCACTTTTAGACTTTTATTTCTCTGATAATTAATAGCTGAGTACTTTATTAATTTCTAATGCTATCTTGCTGCAATATTCCTCTCGTTTGTTTCTCTTCGATATGGCCAGTTAACGTTTTATAGCTGAAAACTTGTTCACACGACACCTACTCTGTTCGCGAAATACCCTCTCCCCAGACAGGTGTCATAATGCATTCGGCATTCGTTTGGCAGTCGCAGATCATAAAATTTTCCTTTATGAAGTTACAATAGTACTGCTAGCCATACTGCAACATCTTCATACGTTTTTCGCATCCAACAATACGAGGGTTCAGAATGAACTAACACCAACTAAGATGGTTCGCTTTTTGTATGAATTTGATTTTGTTTGGCACTGGGTTCGAAGCTGAACAAGCAATGAGAGGATGAACTAAGAGTAAGAGGCTCCGTGTATATGTAGTATAAGCTAATTCTTATCATCAGTTGATCTGTCCGCCATAAAACGTAATTTTTACTGTCATCTTGTATCATCAGGGGTCTTAAACTAAGCTCCATGTTACAAGACTCTAATTCAATGGAATGCTACTCAAAATACGATTTTAAATAACGGTGGAAGGAGCAAATTTTGAATGGGTACTTTTGTATGTATAACAAGTTATAAAACGTTTTTACACATTAGATGTATGTATGTTGTATGTATGTACCTTGATGCCGTCATTCACTATAAACACTTCCAGACAAGTAAGCGGAAGTGAAGGCGATTGTGCTGATTAATTGAATAGACAGCTATGCATAATAAATAGAATCAAATTGCACTTCATTGTAATGTCCATTCTAAATTTCTAACATTGTCATTGGTTATAAGGGGGGATTGTGATAGAATGCAAAGAGAGTAGACGTGCGTGTGTTGGCTGGCAATAAATCACGACTTTTTGTGTGTCTAAACAAAGTATACAAATAAGAAATCACAATTTTAAGCTTCATAAGACCGCGTTGAACATTTTAAAGGTTTTTAAGAGGGGCCACCGATTGTTTATCGTGCAATATTTTATATTTTTCTGTAAATTTAATTACATATATATATATATATATATTTTTTTGAACAAATGTCGGGCACGCGAAGCGCTGAAGTTATGAAATTGGTGGAAGAAAGACTCAATAAACACGAGGAGAATATAATCAGACGGCTAAACGACTCCATGAGCGGTTTGAAAGAAAGATTTACGCAGCGGTTGAGTGAAATAGCTGGTGAGTTGTCTGGTACGAAGAAAAGAATAGACGTGATTGAAAATACAGTCACTGCTATTGAGAGCTTGAGATCAACAGCAATCGATGGCATGCAATCTGAGCTTTTATCGCTCAAAGCGGAAGCAGAAAAGGCGCGAAAAACAATTGAGCAGTTTGAGAGTGCGGCGGTGACAACAGATCTCATTATAAATGGCATACCAAAATGTAATGAAGAAAATTTGAGTGAGATGTTTGGTGAAGTATGCCGGGCAATTGGTTTTGCCATGCCTAGTGTACGTGTGTGTTTTCGTATGCGACAAAAAAAAAGCCAAGCGCGCTCAGCGCCAATACTGTTTAAACTCAATTGCCAATATTATAGGCGAGAGTTTCTTAAAGCAGTCGCTGCTTTTTGTAAACACAAAAAGATAACAATGATGCTATCGGATATTGGTCAAGGCGGTGAGGGCAATTTCTACATACATGAATGTTTGACAAAAGCAAATAGAGCTCTAATGCAAAGCCGGCCAAAAGTTGCACATTGTGCAATTTGAGTTCGTATTTTCACACCGACACTAACGATGTGTGATCACGATCGTTTGCTTTCGCTTGTCACTCACTAAAATCAACAGTGAATGCAAAAGGAACAGTCCATGATACTTTTTGGGCACATAGTAAAAACAATATGCTGCAATGTTAAAGTGAATTTTAATACGTTTTAGTTAGTATCTTTAAGTTCCTTTGAACATACATATTAATACTGACAATTTAAATATTAATTATTAATAATTAATTATTATTATTAATATTGACAATTTAATATAAGTATCTTTTTATACGTTCTACTTAGTTTTATTAATTTTCATAATTTTGTTTTTATTGAATAACTTTATGTTTTGAAAATGTATATTTCTATCTTTACATTTACTTTGTTTTATAGTTCTTTCTTAATAATTGTTTTTGTTTTTATCGGCCTGTTGATAAATGATTCAAGGTTCGATTCGAGCTCAAGGCCAGAACAATAATTTTTTTCTAATGATAATTATTGTTATTTTTTAATTTTTCTAAATTTGAAAAATTGTATTTTTGTTTTTGGAATAGTAAGCAGAAAATTTTTCAGACAACCTGCCATAGCTGCGCAGATAGATCCATTTCGAAGGGTGCTAAGCCTTCATCATCAGTACGCTTTAGGCATGCTGTGCTAACCATTTAGCTATACAGCGGTGGTGTGTTTGACTGGCAAATTTGCTACTTCTATTCCTTTTTACCAACCATATTTATTCAGCGTTGCGCCATCTGGTGCAAATCACTGATAATGTTGGATTTTTGTTTATTGTCAATTACTTTGTTTGACATTCCCAAGTGCTCATGGTTTATTAACAATTGTTTTTGTTTTTATCGGCCTGTTGATAAATGATTCAAGGTTCGATTCGAGCTCAAGGCCAGAACAATAATTTTTTTCTAATGATAATTATTGTTATTTTTTAATTTTTCTAAATTTGAAAAATTGTATTTTTGTTTTTGGAATAGTAAGCAGAAAATTTTTCAGACAACCTGCCATAGCTGCGCAGATAGATCCATTTCGAAGGGTGCTAAGCCTTCATCATCAGTACGCTTTAGGCATGCTGTGCTAACCATTTAGCTATACAGCGGTGGTGTGTTTGACTGGCAAATTTGCTACTTCTATTCCTTTTTACCAACCATATTTATTCAGCGTTGCGCCATCTGGTGCAAATCACTGATAATGTTGGATTTTTGTTTATTGTCAATTACTTTGTTTGACATTCCCAAGTGCTCATGGTTTATTAACAATTGTTTTTGTTTTTATCGGCCTGTTGATAAATGATTCAAGGTTCGATTCGAGCTCAAGGCCAGAACAATAATTTTTTTCTAATGATAATTATTGTTATTTTTTAATTTTTCTAAATTTGAAAAATTGTATTTTTGTTTTTGGAATAGTAAGCAGAAAATTTTTCAGACAACCTGCCATAGCTGCGCAGATAGATCCATTTCGAAGGGTGCTAAGCCTTCATCATCAGTACGCTTTAGGCATGCTGTGCTAACCATTTAGCTATACAGCGGTGGTGTGTTTGACTGGCAAATTTGCTACTTCTATTCCTTTTTACCAACCACATTTATTCAGCGTTGCGCCATCTGGTGCAAATCACTGATAATGTTGGATTTTTGTTTATTGTCAATTACTTTGTTTGACATTCCCAAGTGCTCATGGTTTATTAACAATTGTTTTTGTTTTTATCGGCCTGTTGATAAATGATTCAAGGTTCGATTCGAGCTCAAGGCCAGAACAATAATTTTTTTCTAATGATAATTATTGTTATTTTTTAATTTTTCTAAATTTGAAAAATTGTATTTTTGTTTTTGGAATAGTAAGCAGAAAATTTTTCAGACAACCTGCCATAGCTGCGCAGATAGATCCATTTCGAAGGGTGCTAAGCCTTCATCATCAGTACGCTTTAGGCATGCTGTGCTAACCATTTAGCTATACAGCGGTGGTGTGTTTGACTGGCAAATTTGCTACTTCTATTCCTTTTTACCAACCATATTTATTCAGCGTTGCGCCATCTGGTGCAAATCACTGATAATGTTGGATTTTTGTTTATTGTCAATTACTTTGTTTGACATTCCCAAGTGCTCATGGTTTATTAACAATTGTTTTTGTTTTTATCGGCCTGTTGATAAATGATTCAAGGTTCGATTCTTCGAGCTCAAGGCCAGAACAATAATTTTTTTCTAATGATAATTATTGTTATTTTTTAATTTTTCTAAATTTGAAAAATTGTATTTTTGTTTTTGGAATAGTAAGCAGAAAATTTTTCAGACAACCTGCCATAGCTGCGCAGATAGATCCATTTCGAAGGGTGCTAAGCCTTCATCATCAGTACGCTTTAGGCATGCTGTGCTAACCATTTAGCTATACAGCGGTGGTGTGTTTGACTGGCAAATTTGCTACTTCTATTCCTTTTTACCAACCATATTTATTCAGCGTTGCGCCATCTGGTGCAAATCACTGATAATGTTGGATTTTTGTTTATTGTCAATTACTTTGTTTGACATTCCCAAGTGCTCATGGTTTATTAACAATTGTTTTTGTTTTTATCGGCCTGTTGATAAATGATTCAAGGTTCGATTCGAGCTCAAGGCCAGAACAATAATTTTTTTCTAATGATAATTATTGTTATTTTTTAATTTTTCTAAATTTGAAAAATTGTATTTTTGTTTTTGGAATAGTAAGCAGAAAATTTTTCAGACAACCTGCCATAGCTGCGCAGATAGATCCATTTCGAAGGGTGCTAAGCCTTCATCATCAGTACGCTTTAGGCATGCTGTGCTAACCATTTAGCTATACAGCGGTGGTGTGTTTGACTGGCAAATTTGCTACTTCTATTCCTTTTTACCAACCATATTTATTCAGCGTTGCGCCATCTGGTGCAAATCACTGATAATGTTGGATTTTTGTTTATTGTCAGTTCTTTCTTAATGAAAAAGTAAATTTTTTAAAAGTAAATTTTGCATTGCACACCATACCTTCTTTTATAAAAAAGTTTTATCTGACTAGCTCGACCTCCGCGTTCTTAGTTATACGAATATAAGTAAATATAATCAGGATTACCTCGAAATCAAATAAGGAAAGTCCTTTTTAATTTCAAACTTCACAGTCCACATTTTCTTTTAGCATACTGTTTGGAGTTGTCACTCAATTTTTACACACACTTATGCAATTGTTTTAGTGTTTGTGTGGCCGGCTCTACTCTAATGCATTACACAACTCAACTGAAACGTCAAAAACTCATTTCGTCGGCATTTAGCATTAGAGGGAGAGTCTATGTGAGAGTACATCACGGAAAAGAGGCAGTTTTTATGGACAGCAAAGAGAGCGTTGATGCACTTGTCAGCCAGTCAAGTCCCATTACATAAAAATTAAGACAAACAATGTTGACATATTTATTATATACTCTTCATTTTTCCCTATTTTCCCTATATATTTCATCTTTTGGGGAAGCTTCTAACCGCCATTCACCTGGGAATGGCCAGAGCGATTCTTTTGCATGCGGTTCAAGCAGCTCACTACTGCCGGTCGCTTGCGGCCAAGTATCCTCTGGGTAGCCGCTAAACACCCGTTTAGCGGTGAGCTAATGTGAGAAGGCGACAACCTGGCTAGGCCACTCTGACATAATCGGTTTAAGGGCTAGCCGGGGGAGATTTCATCGGCAGCGTCTGTACACCTCTAGGTGCGGCTGCAAGCGGGCGTCTGTCTTGGAGCAAGCGGCTCGCTATATAAACGTGCCAAGTAATATTTTCACCCCCGCTGAGCGGGTTGTGCGCTGGGCTTGGGACCCGCCACGTAAAACCATACTCCAATGAAATATAACAACAAGCCTCGGATAAATACACTCTCTATTGATGACGACCATGGCAAACGTTTGAAGGACAATGAATTGAGGGCATGCACCTGGAACGTCCGCTCCCTGAATGGGATTGGTGCAGATGCCCGGCTGGTTGATGTCCTCGTCAAAGCAAAATCTGACATCACCGCCATCCAAGAAATGCGTTGGACGAAGCAGGGAAGAAAGAAGATCAAAAATTGTGACATATATTGGAGTGGCCATGCGAATAAGCGCAGTTTCGGCGTCGGATTCGTGGTGGGAGAGAGACTTTGTCGCCAAGTGCTGGCGTTCACGCCTGTGGACGAGCGTCTCGCCGCTATTCGAATAAAAGCAAAATTTTTTAATATATCATTCATCTGCGCCCATGCGCCGACAGAGGAGAAAGACGATGAGGTGAAAGACACTTTTTATGAACAATTAGAACGCACATACGAGCGCTGCCCCCGTCATGATATAAAAGTCGTGCTTGGCGACTTTAACGCCAGGGTGGGCA
This sequence comes from Eurosta solidaginis, assembly GCF_040869045.1. NCBI lineage: Eukaryota > Metazoa > Arthropoda > Insecta > Diptera > Tephritidae > Eurosta > Eurosta solidaginis. The sequence continues at coordinate 154,528,569 of NC_090322.1, read as the reverse complement.
AAGAAGGTGTTTTTGGCCCTACAGTCGGAAAGTTCAGCCTACACAATGAAACTTCTCCTAACGGACTGAGGCTGATTGACTTTGCCGGTGCTCGAAACATGGTCATATCAAGCACGAGGTTCATGCATAAAAAGATATAACAAGCTACATGGCTGTCTCCTGATCGAAATACTCGCAATCAGATCGATCACGTTGTGATAGACGGACGGCATGCCTCCAGTGTTTTAGATGTGCGAACGATCCGAGGACCTAACATCGATTCGGACCATTATCTCGTTGCAGCCAAAATACGCACCCGCCTCAACGCGGCTAAAAACAAGGAACAAAAAACACAAGGAAAGCTAGACGTCGAAAAGCTTCAATCACAACAGACTGCCAATGATTTCGCAACTCGACTCTCACACCTGCTCTCTGAGAGCACAACCCATCCTGAAGGAATACAGGAGCAGTGGGAGCATATCTCCAAAGCACTTCGTACTGCCGCAGAGGAAAAAATTGGTTACCGGCGGCCACGAAAAAACAACTGGTACGATGAAGAATGCCGTATTGCAACCGAAAGAAAAGACGCTGCCTACAGGGCTACGTTAAAAGCGAGCGCGACAAGAGGAGTGTGTGAACGCTATCGTGAGTTGAAAAGGGAAGCGAGACGCCTTTTCAGGAAGAAAAAAGCAGAAGCAGAAAGGCGTGAGTGCGAGGAGCTTGAGCTGCTAGCCACCAGGAATAACGCCCGAAAATTCTACCAAAAAATACGGCGACAGACGGAAGGTTTTAAGACCGGGGCAAACTCCTGTAGGAATGAAAACGGCGACCTTGTAACTGATGTCCAGAGAGTGCTTAGATTATGGAGGGAACACTTCTCTGCTCTCCTAAATGGAGGCAGCAATTCACCGCGCAGAGATGAAGAACCCGATCCCGCAATCGATGATGATGGAATATATGTCCCCCCGCCCGATTATGACGAAGTTAGAATAGCAATAACCAGATTGAAAAACAACAAGGCCGTGGGCGCTGATGGATTTCCTGCGGAGCTATTCAAGTTCGGCGGCGAGGAGTTGGTAAGGCGCATGCAGCAGCTTCTTAGCAAAATATGGGCGGACGAAAGCATGCCCGACGGTTGGAATCTAAGTGTTCTTTGCCCAGTCCACAAGAAGGGGGATACTGCAAAATGCACCAACTATCGTGGAATCAGCCTTCTTAATATCGCATATAAGGTCCTTTCAAGTGTATTGTGCGAAAGATTGAAGCCCACCGTGAACCGGCTGATTGGACCTTATCAGTGCGGCTTCAGACCTGGTAAATCTACCATCGACCAGATTTTCACAATGCGCCAAATCTTGGAAAAAACCCGTGAAAAGAGAATCGACACACATCACCTCTTCGTCGACTTTAAAGCCGCCTTCGACAGCACGAAAAGGAGCTGCCTATATGCCGCTATGTCTGAATTTGGTTTCCCCGCAAAACTTATACGGCTGTGCAAAATGACGTTGAGCAACACCATCAGCTCAGTCAGAATTGGGAAGTACCTCTCCGAGCCGTTCGAAACTAAACGAGGTTTCAGACAGGGTGACCCCCTATCGTGCGATTTCTTTAATTTGATGCTGGAGAAAATTATACTAGCTGCAGAACTTAACCGCACTGGAACAATATACTATAAAAGCGTGCAATTACTGGCATATGCTGATGACATTGATATCATCGGCCTAAACACCCGCGCTGTTAGTTCTGCTTACTCCAAGCTGGAAAAAGAAGCGGTAAAGATGGGTTTGATGGTGAATGAGGACAAAACGAAGTACCTGCTGTCATCGAGCAAAGAGTCAGCGCATATGCGCCTTGGCAACCACGCTACTGTTGGCAGCCAGAATTTCGAAATAGTAAAAGACTTCGTTTATTTGGGAACCAGCATCAACATTAGCAACAGCATCAGCACTGAAATTCAGCGAAGAATCAATCTTGCCAATAAATGCTACTTTGGACTAGGTAGGCAATTGAAAAGTAAAGTCCTCTCTCGGCGAACGAAAATCATACTCTACAAGTCACTTATCGTACCCGTCCTGCTATATGGGGCAGAAGCATGGACCATGACAACAGCAGATGAAGCGGTTTTGGGAGTGTTCGAGAGAAAAGTTCTTCGAAAGATTTATGGACCTCTACGCGTTGGCGATGGCGAGTACCGAAGAAGATTTAATGATGAGCTGTACGAGCTATACGCAGACATCAACATAGTCCAGCGAATTAAAACGCAGCGGCTGCGCTGGCTAGGCCATGTTATGCGAATGAAAGATGATGCTCCGGCCAAGAAAGTGTTTCTATCGGAACCCGCCTATGGAAGCAGAGGTAGAGGGCGGCCCCCACTCCGTTGGAAGGACCAGGTGGAAAACGATTTAAATCCCTTGGTGTGACCAATTGGCGCCGGTTGGCGGAGCGAAGGAGCGACTGGCGCGCCTTGTTGGACGGCCATAACCGTTTAGACGGTTAAGCGCCAATTAAGTAAGTAAGTAAGTAAGTAAATTTCATCTTTTGTTTTTATATTGTGTATTTTTCTCTATTACTCAATTACTGCCACTGTAAACTTCGCCGATTTTGGATCTAAGGACGTTTAACGCAGATATGAATTTTACTGCTGACAAAAAATGTATAAATTTTCTCTTGAAGCTTGTTAGTAGGAAGTATACCGGGTTGCAATTATGCTAATTTAATGCTAGAAGCTTTAATAATCAAAAAGTTGATTACATTAATTATATTTTGCTGGTCCTTGATATTGATGTTGTATGCATAACGGAAACATGGTTTAGTGAGTCCGTATGTGATAATACTTGTGTACTGCGTGACAATAAAATCTTAAGAAAGGATAGGCAAATGGGGGCGAAAGGTGGTGGAATCGGCATCTACTGCAAATCCGGGATTAATCGAAAGATTATATTTAAATCTAGTTGTGATGATCCGGTTGAGTATTTGGTGGTAGAAATTGGAGATGGTTGCAGGAAGTGTTTGATCGTATGTGTTTACAATCCTAGTAGAAGATTTGATCTTAATGGCCTTTTCAATAAAGTTGCTGAGTTAGCTCCAAAATATGAGCATGTCTCGTTATGTGGGGATTTCAATATTGATCTTCTCAATAGTGATAGCAGTTCCATTTATTTAACAGACAGGCTGATTTCTGCTGGTTTGGAAGTAATAAATAAATTTCCCATCCGCTTTGGTCATAATTGTAAATCAAGTCTGCTTGACATTATATGTGTGTCTGATCGTTCAAACGTACTTCATTGTGATCAGTTTTCCATTCCAGGAGTATCCGATCATGATATGATGTTTTTAGCGTATGATTTACAGTTTAATAATGATGTACACAAAAAATTTTATTACAGGGATTTTAAATCTGTTGATATTGATGCATTAAGATATGAGGCTGGCAGCCTTGATTGGAACACAGCTTGGTTCTTTCCAGAATAAACCAAAAACTAGACTTTTTCACTTCTAGCTTAAATTATCTTTATGATAAATATATCCCTGTAAGAATGGCCAAAGTATCCAATAAAAAACCTCCATGGTTTACAAGAGTGGTATTACAAAGTATAAAAACGAGAAACCAGATATACATACGTTGGAAACGTACACCAACGCGCGAAAACTGGGAAGCACATCGCTTTGCCCGTAACAAAGCTAATCTGACCACGAAAAACTCTAAAAGGCAGCACTACCGTACCAATGCATATACAGTAATTATTATTATTATTAGTTATTATTATTATTAATTATATATGAAAATATTGTAAGTTAATTAATGATGATGGGCTTAAAAGACATCAGTCTTTAAAAGACGAGTCTTATAAATAAATAAATAAATATATATATAAGAGCTGTACGTATATAAGTATGTGTAAGCAAATTCAGTCTACTAAATACAACAACAATTACCTATCAACAACTGGTCAAATATAATCGAAAGAACAGCTGTTTGTAAAAATTGGTTGTATTTTTAGGAACTTAAAAAATTTCGTTTAGGTTCTGACCTAAACATACTTCCAAGATCGCAATGTTATTAGGGTAGTGTGCTTGCCCAAATTCATAAAGTTTTAAGTTCATACCCTGGCGAAATATGTATGTTAAATGTATGTCTCTATATTGTAGAAAAATAGCTAAAATATGATTGCAAAAAATAAAATGATGAAGAAAAGAAAAAACAACAATGTGGATTTTAAGTTTTCAAAATATGAAAATTAAAGTATGCTTTCCATAATGAAAGCAATTTAAGTGTGGAATATACCTTGAAGAAGACTCACGATAAGAGAGTCGACAATCAACATACTTTTTAAACGGTTTTATTTAGCTTGATTCTGTGTAGAGAGCGTTGTTTACGAATTTTGTATTTGAAATTTAAGTAACTTCACGATGAGCTACAAGCTCGAAACTTGGAATATAGTTCAGAACCCGATGACAATGCAATAAAAAGAAAACAAGTAAGGAAGGCTAAGTTCGGGTGTAGTCGAACATTAGATACTCAGCTGAGAGCTTTGGAGACAAAATAAGGGAAAATCATCGTGTAGGAAAATGAACCTAGGATAACCCTGGAATGTGTTTGTATGACATGGGTATCAAATTGAAGGTATTAACCCTAGAATGCATAACCGGGTACCCGTGTGTCCAGTTGCGACTTTAAACTGCTTTAGTGAGAGAACCAGTGGACAACGCAGTTTGGAAGCAGAGGAAGGTAAAGGCCTCCACTGAATTGGAGGAGGCAAGTGGAAGAAGACTTGAACTCCCTCAAAGCTTCCAATTTACGTCAGTTTTCGCGAAGCAGGAATAGCTGACCTGACTTGTTATGAAACGGCTAAAATACCTTATGCATTTAAGCGCCGATTACTGACGATGATGATACCTTTCGATATGTTGGTATTTTTTTTTCGAATTTTCGAATTTTTTCTAAAACATGTCTCGGTAATCGGTAACAATTCTGAAGTAACCGTAGTTCACAAGTCTAGGCGATCGCAACCGGGTACATAATAAGCATTGCGTTTAGTGCCAGTTTAAGTTTTGTATGAAGGGCACCTTTATTTCAGCCATCGCAAATCGCTGCGCTGCTCCCAACACTTTCCCGTAGAAGAAGCTTACAGTACTCTCCAACAGACTAGAAAGGTTCAATTTCTTTCACGTAAAGCCAGTTAGTGTATACAAATAATTTATCCTGACATGAATTGCTAGGTCTTAAGCGCAAGCCTGCCCGACTCCGGCTCTATATTTCTGCTTCTCTTTAATCTGGTGATGAGTGCTATTCAAGAGGTTCCCTTTAATTTCTGCTGTTTGGACATTGTTAAATGCTTCTTTTGTTCCAAGAAATGTACTGAGCACAAATTCCTTCTCCTCGAGGTGGGTATACTATATTATATATATCATTTTTACTCTCTTTTATTTTAAACCACTGTCAATGAATCCTGCTCATTGCGTCAAGCGTTCGAGCATTTCAAAAAGAACGAAGATATCAGCTGTCTTAAATATTTAAACTTTTTACCACTTTTAGACTTTTATTTCTCTGATAATTAATAGCTGAGTACTTTATTAATTTCTAATGCTATCTTGCTGCAATATTCCTCTCGTTTGTTTCTCTTCGATATGGCCAGTTAACGTTTTATAGCTGAAAACTTGTTCACACGACACCTACTCTGTTCGCGAAATACCCTCTCCCCAGACAGGTGTCATAATGCATTCGGCATTCGTTTGGCAGTCGCAGATCATAAAATTTTCCTTTATGAAGTTACAATAGTACTGCTAGCCATACTGCAACATCTTCATACGTTTTTCGCATCCAACAATACGAGGGTTCAGAATGAACTAACACCAACTAAGATGGTTCGCTTTTTGTATGAATTTGATTTTGTTTGGCACTGGGTTCGAAGCTGAACAAGCAATGAGAGGATGAACTAAGAGTAAGAGGCTCCGTGTATATGTAGTATAAGCTAATTCTTATCATCAGTTGATCTGTCCGCCATAAAACGTAATTTTTACTGTCATCTTGTATCATCAGGGGTCTTAAACTAAGCTCCATGTTACAAGACTCTAATTCAATGGAATGCTACTCAAAATACGATTTTAAATAACGGTGGAAGGAGCAAATTTTGAATGGGTACTTTTGTATGTATAACAAGTTATAAAACGTTTTTACACATTAGATGTATGTATGTTGTATGTATGTACCTTGATGCCGTCATTCACTATAAACACTTCCAGACAAGTAAGCGGAAGTGAAGGCGATTGTGCTGATTAATTGAATAGACAGCTATGCATAATAAATAGAATCAAATTGCACTTCATTGTAATGTCCATTCTAAATTTCTAACATTGTCATTGGTTATAAGGGGGGATTGTGATAGAATGCAAAGAGAGTAGACGTGCGTGTGTTGGCTGGCAATAAATCACGACTTTTTGTGTGTCTAAACAAAGTATACAAATAAGAAATCACAATTTTAAGCTTCATAAGACCGCGTTGAACATTTTAAAGGTTTTTAAGAGGGGCCACCGATTGTTTATCGTGCAATATTTTATATTTTTCTGTAAATTTAATTACATATATATATATATATATATATTTTTGAACAAATGTCGGGCACGCGAAGCGCTGAATTTATGAAATTGGTGGAAGAAAGACTCAATAAACACGAGGAGAATATAATCAGACGGCTAAACGACTCCATGAGCGGTTTGAAAGAAAGATTTACGCAGCGGTTGAGTGAAATAGCTGCTGAGTTGTCTGGTACGAAGAAAAGAATAGACGTGATTGAAAATACAGTCACTGCTATTGAGAGCTTGAGATCAACAGCAATCGATGGCATGCAATCTGAGCTTTTATCGCTCAAAGCGGAAGCAGAAAAGGCGCGAAAAACAATTGAGCAGTTTGAGAGTGCGGCGGTGACAACAGATCTCATTATAAATGGCATACCAAAATGTAATGAAGAAAATTTGAGTGAGATGTTTGGTGAAGTATGCCGGGCAATTGGTTTTGCCATGCCTAGTGTACGTGTGTGTTTTCGTATGCGACAAAAAAAAAGCCAAGCGCGCTCAGCGCCAATACTGTTTAAACTCAATTGCCAATATTATAGGCGAGAGGTTCTTAAAGCAGTCGCTGCTTTTTGTAAACACAAAAAGATAACAATGATGCTATCGGATATTGGTCAAGGCGGTGAGGGCAATTTCTACATACATGAATGTTTGACAAAAGCAAATAGAGCTCTAATGCAAAGCCGGCCAAAAGTTGCACATTGTGCAATTTGAGTTCGTATTTTCACACCGAAACTAACGATGTGTGATCACGATCGTTTGCTTTCGCTTGTCACTCACTAAAATCAACAGTGAATGCAAAAGGAACAGTCCATGATACTTTTTGGGCACATAGTAAAAACAATATGCTGCAATGTTAAAGTGAATTTTAATACGTTTTAGTTAGTATCTTTAAGTTCCTTTGAACATACATATTAATACTGACAATTTAAATATTAATTATTAATAATTAATTATTATTATTAATATTGACAATTTAATATAAGTATCTTTTTATACGTTCTACTTAGTTTTATTAATTTTCATAATTTTGTTTTTATTGAATAACTTTATGTTTTGAAAATGTATATTTCTATCTTTACATTTACTTTGTTTTATAGTTCTTTCTTAATAATTGTTTTTGTTTTTATCGGCCTGTTGATAAATGATTCAAGGTTCGATTCGAGCTCAAGGCCAGAACAATAATTTTTTTCTAATGATAATTATTGTTATTTTTTAATTTTTCTAAATTTGAAAAATTGTATTTTTGTTTTTGGAATAGTAAGCAGAAAATTTTTCAGACAACCTGCCATAGCTGCGCAGATAGATCCATTTCGAAGGGTGCTAAGCCTTCATCATCAGTACGCTTTAGGCATGCTGTGCTAACCATTTAGCTATACAGCGGTGGTGTGTTTGACTGGCAAATTTGCTACTTCTATTCCTTTTTACCAACCATATTTATTCAGCGTTGCGCCATCTGGTGCAAATCACTGATAATGTTGGATTTTTGTTTATTGTCAATTACTTTGTTTGACATTCCCAAGTGCTCATGGTTTATTAACAATTGTTTTTGTTTTTATCGGCCTGTTGATAAATGATTCAAGGTTCGATTCTTCGAGCTCAAGGCCAGAACAATAATTTTTTTCTAATGATAATTATTGTTATTTTTTAATTTTTCTAAATTTGAAAAATTGTATTTTTGTTTTTGGAATAGTAAGCAGAAAATTTTTCAGACAACCTGCCATAGCTGCGCAGATAGATCCATTTCGAAGGGTGCTAAGCCTTCATCATCAGTATGCTTTAGGCATGCTGTGCTAACCATTTAGCTATACAGCGGTGGTGTGTTTGACTGGCAAATTTGCTACTTCTATTCCTTTTTACCAACCATATTTATTCAGCGTTGCGCCATCTGGTGCAAATCACTGATAATGTTGGATTTTTGTTTATTGTCAATTACTTTGTTTGACATTCCCAAGTGCTCATGGTTTATTAACAATTGTTTTTGTTTTTATCGGCCTGTTGATAAATGATTCAAGGTTCGATTCGAGCTCAAGGCCAGAACAATAATTTTTTTCTAATGATAATTATTGTTATTTTTTAATTTTTCTAAATTTGAAAAATTGTATTTTTGTTTTTGGAATAGTAAGCAGAAAATTTTTCAGACAACCTGCCATAGCTGCGCAGATAGATCCATTTCGAAGGGTGCTAAGCCTTCATCATCAGTACGCTTTAGGCATGCTGTGCTAACCATTTAGCTATACAGCGGTGGTGTGTTTGACTGGCAAATTTGCTACTTCTATTCCTTTTTACCAACCATATTTATTCAGCGTTGCGCCATCTGGTGCAAATCACTGATAATGTTGGATTTTTGTTTATTGTCAGTTCTTTCTTAATGAAAAAGTAAATTTTTTAAAAGTAAATTTTGCATTGCACACCATACCTTCTTTTATAAAAAAGTTTTATCTGACTAGCTCGACCTCCGCGTTCTTAGTTATACGAATATAAGTAAATATAATCAGGATTACCTCGAAATCAAATAAGGAAAGTCCTTTTTAATTTCAAACTTCACAGTCCACATTTTCTTTTAGCATACTGTTTGGAGTTGTCACTCAATTTTTACACACACTTATGCAATTGTTTTAGTGTTTGTGTGGCCGGCTCTACTCTAATGCATTACACAACTCAACTGAAACGTCAAAAACTCATTTCGTCGGCATTTAGCATTAGAGGGAGAGTCTATGTGAGAGTACATCACGGAAAAGAGGCAGTTTTTATGGACAGCAAAGAGAGCGTTGATGCACTTGTCAGCCAGTCAAGTCCCATTACATAAAAATTAAGACAAACAATGTTGACATATTTATTATATACTCTTCATTTTTCCCTATTTTCCCTATATATTTCATCTTTTGGGGAAGCTTCTAACCGCCATTCACCTGGGAATGGCCAGAGCGATTCTTTTGCATGCGGTTCAAGCAGCTCACTACTGCCGGTCGCTTGCGGCCAAGTATCCTCTGGGTAGCCGCTAAACACCCGTTTAGCGGTGAGCTAATGTGAGAAGGCGACAACCTGGCTAGGCCACTCTGACATAATCGGTTTAAGGGCTAGCCGGGCGAGATTTCATCGGCAGCGTCTGTACACCTCTAGGTGCGGCTGCAAGCGGGCGTCTGTCTTGGAGCAAGCGGCTCGCTATATAAACGTGCCAAGTAATATTTTCACCCCCGCTGAGCGGGTTGTGCGCTGGGCTTGGGACCCGCCACGTAAAACCATACTCCAATGAAATATAACAACAAGCCTCGGATAAATACACTCTCTATTGATGACGACCATGGCAAACGTTTGAAGGACAATGAATTGAGGGCATGCACCTGGAACGTCCGCTCCCTGAATGGGATTGGTGCAGATGCCCGGCTGGTTGATGTCCTCGTCAAAGCAAAATCTGACATCACCGCCATCCAAGAAATGCGTTGGACGAAGCAAGGAAGAAAGAAGATCAAAAATTGTGACATATATTGGAGTGGCCATGCGAATAAGCGCAGTTTCGGCGTCGGATTCGTGGTGGGAGAGAGACTTTGTCGCCAAGTGCTGGCGTTCACGCCTGTGGACGAGCGTCTCGCCGCTATTCGAATAAAAGCAAAATTTTTTAATATATCATTCATCTGCGCCCATGCGCCGACAGAGGAGAAAGACGATGAGGTGAAAGACACTTTTTATGAACAATTAGAACGCACATACGAGCGCTGCCCCCGTCATGATATAAAAGTCGTGCTTGGCGACTTTAACGCCAGGGTGGGCAAAGAAGGTGTTTTTGGCCCTACAGTCGGAAAGTTCAGCCTACACAATGAAACTTCTCCTAACGGACTGAGGCTGATTGACTTTGCCGGTGCTCGAAACATGGTCATATCAAGCACGAGGTTCATGCATAAAAAGATACAACAAGCTACATGGCTGTCTCCTGATCGAAATACTCGCAATCAGATCGATCACGTTGTGATAGACGGACGGCATGCCTCCAGTGTTTTAGATGTGCGAACGATCCGAGGACCTAACATCGATTCGGACCATTATCTCGTTGCAGCCAAAATACGCACCCGCCTCAACGCGGCTAAAAACAAGGAACAAAAAACACAAGGAAAGCTAGACGTCGAAAAGCTTCAATCACAACAGACTGCCAATGATTTCGGAACTCGACTCTCACACCTGCTCTCTGAGAGCACAACCCATCCTGAAGGAATACAGGAGCAGTGGGAGCATATCTCCAAAGCACTTCGTACTGCCGCAGAGGAAAAAATTGGTTACCGGCGGCCACGAAAAAACAACTGGTACGATGAAGAATGCCGTATTGCAACCGAAAGAAAAGACGCTGCCTACAGGGCTACGTTAAAAGCGAGCGCGACAAGAGGAGTGTGTGAACGCTATCGTGAGTTGAAAAGGGAAGCGAGACGCCTTTTCAGGAAGAAAAAAGCAGAAGCAGAAAGGCGTGAGTGCGAGGAGCTTGAGCTGCTAGCCACCAGGAATAACGCCCGAAAATTCTACCAAAAAATACGGCGACAGACGGAAGGTTTTAAGACCGGGGCAAACTCCTGTAGGAATGAAAACGGCGACCTTGTAACTGATGTCCAGAGAGTGCTTAGATTATGGAGGGAACACTTCTCTGCTCTCCTAAATGGAGGCAGCAATTCACCGCGCAGAGATGAAGAACCCGATCCCGCAATCGATGATGATGGAATATATGTCCCCCCGCCCGATTATGACGAAGTTAGAATAGCAATAACCAGATTGAAAAACAACAAGGCCGTGGGCGCTGATGGATTTCCTGCGGAGCTATTCAAGTTCTGCGGCGAGGAGTTGGTAAGGCGCATGCAGCAGCTTCTTAGCAAAATATGGGCGGACGAAAGCATGCCCGACGGTTGGAATCTAAGTGTTCTTTGCCCAGTCCACAAGAAGGGGGATACTGCAAAATGCACCAACTATCGTGGAATCAGCCTTCTTAATATCGCATATAAGGTCCTTTCAAGTGTATTGTGCGAAAGATTGAAGCCCACCGTGAACCGGCTGATTGGACCTTATCAGTGCGGCTTCAGACCTGGTAAATCTACCATCGACCAGATTTTCACAATGCGCCAAATCTTGGAAAAAACCCGTGAAAAGAGAATCAACACACATCACCTCTTCGTCGACTTTAAAGCCGCCTTCGACAGCACGAAAAAGAGCTGCCTATATGCCGCTATGTCTGAATTTGGTTTCCCCGCAAAACTTATACGGCTGTGCAAAATGACGTTGAGCAACACCATCAGCTCAGTCAGAATTGGGAAGTACCTCTCCGAGCCGTTCGAAACTAAACGAGGTTTCAGACAGGGTGACCCCCTATCGTGCGATTTCTTTAATTTGATGCTGGAGAAAATTATACTAGCTGCAGAACTTAACCGCACTGGAACAATATACTATAAAAGCGTGCAATTACTGGCATATGCTGATGACATTGATATCATCGGCCTAAACACCCGCGCTGTTAGTTCTGCTTACTCCAAGCTGGAAAAAGAAGCGGTAAAGATGGGTTTGATGGTGAATGAGGACAAAACGAAGTACCTGCTGTCATCGAGCAAAGAGTCAGCGCATATGCGCCTTGGCAACCACGCTACTGTTGGCAGCCAGAATTTCGAAATAGTAAAAGACTTCGTTTATTTGGGAACCAGCATCAACATTAGCAACAGCATCAGCACTGAAATTCAGCGAAGAATCAATCTTGCCAATAAATGCTACTTTGGACTAGGTAGGCAATTGAAAAGTAAAGTCCTCTCTCGGCGAACGAAAATCATACTCTACAAGTCACTTATCGTACCCGTCCTGCTATATGGGGCAGAAGCATGGACCATGACAACAGCAGATGAAGCGGTTTTGGGAGTGTTCGAGAGAAAAGTTCTTCGAAAGATTTATGGACCTCTACGCGTTGGCGATGGCGAGTACCGAAGAAGATTTATTGATGAGCTGTACGAGCTATACGCAGACATCAACATAGTCCAGCGAATTAAAACGCAGCGGCTGCGCTGGCTAGGCCATGTTATGCGAATGAAAGATGATGCTCCGGCCAAGAAAGTGTTTCTATCGGAACCCGCCTATGGAAGCAGAGGTAGAGGGCGGCCCCCACTCCGTTGGAAGGACCAGGTGGAAAACGATTTAAAATCCCTTGGTGTGACCAATTGGCGCCGGTTGGCGGAGCGAAGGAGCGACTGGCGCGCCTTGTTGGACGCCCATAACCGTTTAGACGGTTAAGCGCCAATTAAGTAAGTAAGTAAGTAAGTAAATTTCATCTTTTGTTTTTATATTGTGTATTTTTCTCTATTACTCAATTACTGCCACTGTAAACTTCGCCGATTTTGGATCTAAGGACGTTTAACGCAGATATGAATTTTACTGCTGACAAAAAATGTATAAATTTTCTCTTGAAGCTTGTTAGTAGGAAGTATACCGGGTTGCAATTATGCTAATTTAATGCTAGAAGCTTTAATAATCAAAAAGTTGATTACATTAATTATATTTTGCAGGTCCTTGATATTGATGTTGTATGCATAACGGAAACATGGTTTAGTGAGTCCGTATGTGATAATACTTGTGTACTGCGTGACAATAAAATCTTAAGAAAGGATAGGCAAATGGGGGCGAAAGGTGGTGGAATCGGCATCTACTGCAAATCCGGGATTAATCGAAAGATTATATTTAAATCTAGTTGTGATGATCCGGTTGAGTATTTGGTGGTAGAAATTGGAGATGGTTGCAGGAAGTGTTTGATCGTATGTGTTTACAATCCTAGTAGAAGATTTGATCTTAATGGCCTTTTCAATAAAGTTGCTGAGTTAGCTCCAAAATATGAGCATGTCTCGTTATGTGGGGATTTCAATATTGATCTTCTCAATAGTGATAGCAGTTCCATTTATTTAACAGACAGGCTGATTTCTGCTGGTTTGGAAGTAATAAATAAATTTCCCATCCGCTTTGGTCATAATTGTAAATCAAGTCTGCTTGACATTATATGTGTGTCTGATCGTTCAAACGTACTTCATTGTGATCAGTTTTCCATTCCAGGAGTATCCGATCATGATATGATGTTTTTAGCGTATGATTTACAGTTTAATAATGATGTACACAAACAATTTTATTACAGGGATTTTAAATCTGTTGATATTGATGCATTAAGATATGAGGCTGGCAGCCTTGATTGGAACACAGCTTGGTTCTTTCCAGAATAAACCAAAAACTAGACTTTTTCACTTCTAGCTTAAATTATCTTTATGATAAATATATCCCTGTAAGAATGGCCAAAGTATCCAATAAAAAACCTCCATGGTTTACAAGAGTGGTATTACAAAGTATAAAAACGAGAAACCAGATATACATACGTTGGAAACGTACACCAACGCGCGAAAACTGGGAAGCACATCGCTTTGCCCGTAACAAAGCTAATCTGACCACGACAAACTCTAAAAGGCAGCACTACCGTACCAATGCATATACAGTAATTATTATTATTATTAGTTATTATTATTATTAATTATATATGAAAATATTGTAAGTTAATTAATGATGATGGGCTTAAAAGACATCAGTCTTTAAAAGACGAGTCTTATAAATAAATAAATAAATATATATATAAGAGCTGTACGTATATAAGTATGTGTAAGCAAATTCAGTCTACTAAATACAACAACAATTACCTATCAACAACTGGTCAAATATAATCGAAAGAACAGCTGTTTGTAAAAATTGGTTGTATTTTTAGGAACTTAAAAAATTTCGTTTAGGTTCTGACCTAAACATACTTCCAAGATCGCAATGTTATTAGGGTAGTGTGCTTGCCCAAATTCATAAAGTTTTAAGTTCATACCCTGGCGAAATATGTATGTTAAATGTATGTCTCTATATTGTAGAAAAATAGCTAAAATATGATTGCAAAAAATAAAATGATGAAGAAAAGAAAAAACAACAATGTGGATTTTAAGTTTTCAAAATATGAAAATTAAAGTATGCTTTCCATAATGAAAGCAATTTAAGTGTGGAATATACCTTGAAGAAGACTCACGATAAGAGAGTCGACAATCAACATACTTTTTAAACGGTTTTATTTAGCTTGATTCTGTGTAGAGAGCGTTGTTTACGAATTTTGTATTTGAAATTTAAGTAACTTCACGATGAGCTACAAGCTCGAAACTTGGAATATAGTTCAGAACCCGATGACAATGCAATAAAAAGAAAACAAGTAAGGAAGGCTAAGTTCGGGTGTAGTCGAACATTAGATACTCAGCTGAGAGCTTTGGAGACAAAATAAGGGAAAATCATCGTGTAGGAAAATGAACCTAGGATAACCCTGGAATGTGTTTGTATGACATGGGTATCAAATTGAAGGTATTAACCCTAGAATGCATAACCGGGTACCCGTGTGTCCAGTTGCGACTTTAAACTGCTTTAGTGAGAGAACCAGTGGACAACGCAGTTTGGAAGCAGAGGAAGGTAAAGGCCTCCACTGAATTGGAGGAGGCAAGTGGAAGAAGACTTGAACTCCCTCAAAGCTTCCAATTTACGTCAGTTTTCGCGAAGCAGGAATAGCTGACCTGACTTGTTATGAAACGGCTAAAATACCTTATGCATTTAAGCGCCGATTACTGACGATGATGATACCTTTCGATATGTTGGTATTTTTTTTTCGAATTTTCGAATTTTTTCTAAAACATGGCTTTGTATAATTTCCGTTACAAAATCTATGGAAGTTTGTTCTTAAAAAATCGAGAATAGAAAAATGTATTCGAGAAAATTTGGTAAAAATTGCCAGAGTTTTTTTCTTGTTCACTGCTGTATATTAATTTAGTTATAACAGTATACATATTGTGACTAATATTAGCAAAATTGAGGCATACTATCGTCTCTAAGCCGATATTAAGCTGTCACTTGTATCTACATAAACAAATCAATAATTATGTCTACACGTATGTACATACAAGAAGCGGAGAGATATGCACAAACACATGCATATATCTGAGATACTCACAAAAGTATGCAATCATCGGTGGAAGTATTACTCACATATACACGCGCATACGGCTATGAGAGAGGCTACAAACGTGCATCGGTAATTTATAGCTAGCAAGTTTATAGCTCGTAACTAAGCTGAAAATTCTAGCAGAAGAAACGCCTAGAAGTAAGCGAACGAGACCGCAGAGAGTATAAAAGGAGTGAAAGGTGAGTAGGCAGTAGTCAATTTGTTTTAAATACGCGATCAGTTGCGAAGTGAAGTGTAATTGTGAAGTACATACTTTCAAAGCAGTATAATAAAGACTATTTTGTAATACAGAATGTTGGAGTGTTTTATTCAACAGTTTAGCGATACGAACGTTAGCAGAATGTGTAAAATAAGCGGAGTTATCCTAAATTCCTTACAATATTTGGTTAGTTGATTAATACAAAATCTTTAGTCATCAAACCCTTGAACAGTGTAATTATTTATGAGGTAAAATTAGCCGAAGGCCGGCACTCGGTAAGTCTACAGCTAAGTAGAAGCCTCACATTCTCACAGGACAGCTTTTCGTATTGTGAGGTTGGGGATTCGGAGGAAATAACTGACTTGGCGTACATGTACGTGACAGACAGAGTCAGTTTGGCGTTTGCTAATAGACAACAGTAAGGCAAATTTTAGCGGTAGTAGCTAAGAAATTGAGCGAAAAAAACTATTGCCAATAAATGCTACTTTCTCTCTCGACTAACAAAACTCATGCTCTATAAGTCACTTATCGTACCCGTCCTGCTATATGATGCAGAAAAATGGACAATGGCAACATCAGATGAAGCGGCTCTGAGAGTGTTCTCAAGAGATTTTGATAGACAGCTACGCATTGGCGGTGGCGAGTACCGAAAAGGATTTAACGATGAGCTCAACGATCTTTAAGCAGACATCAACATAGTCCATCGAATAAAAACGCAGCGGCTGCGCTGGTTAAGCCATTTTATGTGAATGAAAGATGACGCTCCAGCTAAGATAGTATTTTTGTCGGAACCCGGCTAGGGAAGCAGAAAAATAGGGTGGCCCAACTCCGCTACAAGGACCAGGTGGAGGACGACTTAAACTACCTTAATTAAGAAACTGATGGAATTTGCGATTGTTTATTCTCATTTCATTATGACTTCATCATATTTTCATTTCACGCTCTCTTATTTACAAATGACTCTTCTTAAATCGAATTGACGCCTTCTAATTTACAATTGACTTATCAAATTTGCAACTGAAAAATTGTATTTTTAATTTAAGGTTTCTCATTAACAATTGCCTATTCTCATTTTCAGGTGATGCTTCTTCATTTGCAAATGACTGCTGAAATACTGCAGCAACCTTGCATTAAAATTTAATTTTTTTGAATTTAAAATCCTATGCTCATTATTATAAATATGACATTAATATCCTGCCATACAAAATACTAGGCACCTAATACATAAATCACAGTACATTTCATAAATTAGCATACAAAGCTAACTCAATATTCGTTCACGTCCGAGACGCTAATTTGACAGGTGCAACAACTAATAGAATTTATGCCATTTAGGAAGTCATTAAACTGACAAGTGTCCCATATTTCCGGTTTAGATATTTCACATAAATTATTTTTTACCAAGCCGAAGCAAGTGTTCCTGCTTACATACACATATGTATATATATTCATCATGTATTTCCTTCCGTCTACTTGCAGGTCATACTTGTGTTGAAAGCATTCGATATGTATGTATCTACGCACGTAACGGTGATATTACAAATCATATCGCACGTACTTGCGTACATGAACTCCTGCATTAATCCAATACTTTACGCTTTCCTGTCGGACAATTTTCGCAAAGCATTCTGGAAGGTGAGTGTGTAAAAGTCAATAAAAATGAGTAATTCCGTGTTGGTTGAACGAAATTTTGAAATTTGTATCATGATTGTGGCGAAAAAATCGATTTCTTGCATCGCGACGCGTCGGGCTTTTCTTGTGGACTCTCCGGGGGTGATTATTATTCAAGTTTGAAATCAGTTCTTTTATTTAATATACATAAAATTAATTTGTGAAAGAATATAATAAATAGTTTCAGTATTTTTGAACACTTATTGCATTTGATCGAGATCTCCGAGTGATCCTTACAAATTAATATTTCACAACTGAAACATTTATTGATGTATTTTGTGTTGGCTGATCGATTTGGGCACATGTAGCAACTACCTCGTTTAAAGTTTATCGATTTTAGATTTTTTTTTGTAGTTTCAGCGCGTTTGGGAAATTGCGTACAACAGCTTTGGCGGGACTGCTGAGAGCAGAGGTAGTCCTGCGCGATTTGGCCACCGGTTGTTCTACGCTTGCAAGTGTATGTCCTGATTACTTGATCTAGTGTGTCATTCCCAGACTTGGTTTTGTTGTAAAAATCTATGATTTCAGGCTTTATAGTGTCGTCATTGATTTCAACATTATGTGCAATGTACTGAGCAAATATACTTCCGATTTTTTAGGCACATAACCAACGACTGATGTGTTTTGTAGTTGTTAAAGAAGAAATATGCATAATTTTCTGGCTTCTTCTTCATTTTTGTAATTTCTACAGGCAAGAATGCTTTATTGTTTCGAACTGTTCCAACTAAGGTTAGCTTACGCCTCAACAATTCAATACCCAACTCGTGAGACGTAAAAAAGTTGTCTCACGGAACACTGCGGCCTTGTATATTTTTTACTACAATATTTTCTTTAGAATATCTGCAAGATCCGCTTAGAACTGAATTATTAGACCACATATATTTACCATTCTATGATGGAAAAACTCCTACTCTTACTGACTGTCAGAAATGTCGTCTCCTCCGGCTGTTCCCTCAGATAAACTAGGGTCATAAAAGGATCCCACATCCGATATTTCATCTTCATCATCCTCGCTGGCGTTATCATTTGATATTTCGTTATCCATATCAGAGTTTTCTCGAACCGCACTATAAAAAATCGTTTGAAAAACTCGCAAATACTTGTATTATAAACCTAAGTTACAGAAAACTTTTTCTATTTATTATATTTCATGTTAGTACAAAAACCACAACCGCACAGCTCAAAATAGTTTTACGAGTTAGTGAAAGATTGGCAGCTCCAGATAATTACGTACAAAAAATGTTACGGTATCATACCGCAAAAAAAAACATCACTTTTTCTATCCAGAAATGCGAACAACTGCTCATTATCGCAATGGGCAATTTTGACCCACAATTACAGTATATGTAACTTTTTTGTCTGGCGTATCCCATGAAGCAGAAAATAACATAATCAATGTTTTTAAATAAGGTCGATGTTTCACATCTGTCCGGCGTCCCGTGACGGCTCACACTTTCTATGAACTATCTCATTTAAAAAAAAAATTCCAAAACATTTCTTATGAAATCTCATCAAATCTTACTTATTTTCTTAATTGGCGCTTAACAGTTTAAACGGTTATGGCCGCGCAACAAGGCGCACCAGTTGCTTCCTCTCTCCGCCAACTGGCGCTAATTGGTCACACGAAGGGAGTTTCAATCGTTTTCCACCTGGTCTTTCCAGCGTAGTGGGGGCCACCCTCTCCCCTGCTTCCATAAGCGGGTTCTAATAGAAACACTTTCTTAGCCGGAGCTTCACCTTTCATCATTCGCATAACATTGCATAGCCAGTGCAGCCTATGCGTTTTAATTCGCTGGACTATGATGTCTAAAGCTCGTAAAGCTCATCATTAAACCTTCTTCGGTACTCGCCATTGCCAACAAGCAGGGGTCCATAAATCCTTCGAAGAACTCTTCACGCGAACACTCCCAGAGCCGCTTCATCTGATGTTGTCATGGTCAATGCTTCTGCACCTTATAGCAGGACGATTGCGATAAGTGACTTGTAGAGCATGATTTTCATGTGCTGAGGGAGAACTTTACTTTTCAATTGGCTACCTAGTACAAAGAAGTATTAGAAGATTTATTTTCAGTGGGACTCTTCACTTAATCTTCCACCTTATACCAATCGATTAAAACTTATCAATCTTCCAACTCATGCTAGACGTAGAGAAATGGTTGGCATATTTTCAAGCCCATTTTTTTGAATGAAGTGAACTTTAGTGTTCCCTGTCGCACTACTTGACACTACAAACCTCTTCGTTTAAAACAATGTAGAACGAATTTCGAACTTAGCGAACCTTTCCGGTGTTTGTGCCAAGATTATAACTCTCACTCAAACACATTTGATATGTCGGACTCCCTTTTTTCTATAAAAAAGACTGTCCTATTATCTCTTAATCGTTAATGCTGTATATGTTTGTTTCTATATTCTATTAATTTAAATTTTACCCTCCGCTGATGATATTTCTTCTGTAGCTGAGCAGTTTCAGATCTTGACGCTTGACAAACCACTGCCCACCAATGGCTCGACCCAAAAACCAAAAAAAAAAATATATATATAACTATGTTGTAAAATTAATAAATAAATAAGAAAATATTGAACAGGACTAGCCTGGTTTCATTGGGCCACATGAGTCAGTGCGCTGCCACAACGCCCAATTATTATTATTATCTTATATAATATAATCGTATGTTATCTTATATAATCAACCTAATCTTATCTAATCTAATGAAAAAAATCTAATATTATTTTATGTAATATAATCTAGTCTTATCTTAATAAGTTCTATATAATGTAATCTAATCTTATCTATTCTAATTTCTTATCTGATTTAATCCGATCTTATATAATCTAATCATATCCAATCTAATTTAATATGAACAATGAATAGGTTTACATTATTTTAAATTAGATAAGGTTAGATTTTATTTCGTTAAATTAGATAAGATTAGTCTAGATTATAGACTAATGTTATCTAATTTAACGAAATAAAATCTAATCTTATCTAATATAAAATAATGTAAACTTATTCATTCATTTAGGTTCTATATGATATAATTTATTCTTACTCAAGCTAATATAATCTATCTAATCTAATTTAATCTAAGCTAACCTAATCTAATCTAATTCAATCTTGTCTTATGTAATATAACCTCATCTAATCCAATCTTAATTAATATAAAATAATCTTGACTAATCTTATCCAATCTAATGAAATAAAATCTTCTTATATAAAATAATGTAAACTTATTTAGTAATTCAGGTTCTATATGATATAATCTATTTTTACTCAATCTAATTTAATCTATCTAATTTATTCTAATCTAATGAAATCTAACTAAATTCAATTTTATCTTATAAAATCAAATGTTATCTTTATCTATGCCCATCTTATTTTATCTAATCGTATCTTGTCTAATATGATATAATCTAGTACAATCTTATATAATATAGTATTATCTTACTAAATTATGTTGTATCTTATATAATCCATTTAAATTTAATTTAGTCTTATCTAATCTAATCTATTTGTGGCCGACGTGGTGTGATACTAGCTGCTCCGCTTTCCATACCGCATATCCAATAGCATCAAAATTTTAGAAACAAGTTCTTTCTATTAGAAGAAAATGTTTCTAAGCAGATTCGCCCTTTTCCAGTGGTTGGTAAGCACGTCGAGGTATTTCTGCGATGAAAATGTCTCAGTGAAAATTCATCTGCGTTGAAAATGCCGTTGGGAGTTGGCATAAAACACGTAGGTCCCATCCCACCAGTTTGAAGGAAAATTTGAAAGGAGCGCAACACAAATTGGAAAATATGCTCGTCTTAAAATATCTTCGGAGGTTACCGCTCCCTACATTTATTTATTTAAATCTAATCTAATCCAATCTCATCCTAAATATAAGCGAATCTTATCCAACCTAATCTAATCTAATCTAACCTAAAATAATCTAAACAAATCGAAAACATTCTAATCCTATCTAAACTTATCATATCAAATATTATCTAAGTATGTAATCGGAGGTATGCCTTCAAAATAATCCTTGTTTAAAAAACATTTCAATTTGATTATAGTTCATTCCCATTGTACCGTTCTGTAGGTTCAGGCGAGTGTTATGGAAAACAGCTTTTCATTAGCTACTTGACGACTAGGGTTGCAGCTATTATACCTACCAATCTTTCTATCTCATCGAAGGCTTTAGTTCAAATAACGCTATTAGGACTAAAATTTTATTTGTGAACTTTAACCTTTGTGCGATACACGCTAACCTCTTACGATGAGAAGCAAAATGTTTATATACTGTGGCACGTTATAATATCATAGATTTTACGAACTTATTGTCATTTGAAAGGGTTAGACTGGAAAGGATTTTTAATTTGGTTAATAAGGACCACCCTTATGTAGAATCAAAAGTTTCTGGTGTACGCTCAAACTTACTGACTTCAAATACTTCAAAATACCGTTGAATTTACATTGGATTACCCATAATAAGCTTAATGTTTTACTCTACCCGTCAGGTCGTTTGGTGTGGTACACCGCCGCCGCTAATCAACCAACAGATCACCAAGACAACGCGCACAACCAACTGCAATGGTGTTTCGAATGTGGAAATGTTATAAGTATGCATTGTACAGAATATGAAAGACACGCTGCAAGACATAAATGACACGTGGCCACCACAGATAGACGAGGAAGAAGAAGAAAAAGGAAATATGGCATTGGAAGCAAGTAAAGTCAACCTCTTTGCAATATATGCCACAAGTGAAGTGGCTGAAATTGTATACTCAATATACACACACATGCATGAACAGTGTGGGAAAAAATATTATATATATATACTGAAGATATTTGAGAATTTCAAATTTTATATTTTTGCAAATTAAGTTTTATTTATTTTAGGCGCAAGCATTGTTTACGCTCTTATGAAAACCAAAAAAAAAATCTCTAACAAAAAATTTGCAATTTTGATTTGAACATTTAATTTATTGACCAAACGTTGATATTTTTTCCCACACTGTGTGCCTGGCACTGTACTCATAAATATGTCCTATCATAAGCAGGTGTGATGAAAGACATGCGGCCAACACACATACATATGCACATATTGCGATTACACCCTCATGCTACAAATAGAGGAAATGTCTCTGCCCGCGACAAGTAGAAAGAAAATTATTTGAATAAAACTTTTTGATGTGGAAAAATCTTTGCTTACGATATAACTGAGTCCATAATGTGAACATAAGTGTAGTCGCAACAATGTATTGTAATGTGGGAACACTGCAGGTGGTAGAGTTTATATGAGCAAAATCATACAGCAAATTGAAAGGCAAGGCAAATAATCTAACCAATTTTTTATCGCAGTCATAAAGGTTTGTAATGAACGAGCTATTTATTGGTTTGGTATCGATGAGTTATCGTTTAAGTACGATGTAAAGAAGTGTTATAAATTTAATATCAATAACGAAGGCAAATTATGAGTAACGGATATTTAATCGATGACCTAACGGACTTTTTTTGATTTGTTATCGAAAACTAACCGACAAATTGTCAAAAGGTTATCTAATTGTTATAGAAAATTTTTTGATTTGTTATCAAAATCTATAGATTAAATGTCGAGAAACTAGAGACACATTTATTTATCGAACGGTTATCGATATGTTAATAAAAAACTTCCGACTAGATTTCAATAATATTTCGATTTCTTATCGCAGTGCTGCTAGTTTTTATCGGCGTGTTATAGGTTTGTTATTGATTTGCTTTCGAAAAGCTAATGATTACTTATCAGAAATTTATCGATTTTACTATCAAACAAATTCAGATTTGATATCGAAAATCTATCGATTTTTCATCGCAGTGTTACTAGATTTTGTCTGCCTACCACACCGACGGTCCTGGGCTCAACTCCTTGAAAAAGAAACAACACAAATGTAGAAAAAAGTTTTTTCAATTAGAAAAAAGTGTTTTTAATCGGTGTCTTCTTCGAGTGTGTTTCTGCATTGAAAAGCTTCTCGGTGTTAATTGATATGCTTTGCAGATGCCGTTCGGAGTCGGCATAAAACATGTAGGTCGCTTCCCTCCGATTTGTAGACAAAATTAAAGAAGCACGAAGCGAATTGGAAGAAGCTCGGCCTAAAATATCTTCGGATGTTATCGCACTGTGCATTTTTATTGTATTGATCGAAAATTTACCGAATTTTATCACAAAGTTATCGGTTGATTTAGCGAAAGGTTATCAATTTGTCTTCAAGAAACTTCCGATTCGATATCTATTATCGATTTAAAGTTTTTATCGGCGTGTTATAGGTTTGTTATTGATTTGTTATCGAAGTGCTATATATTACTTATCGGAAATTTAATGATTAACTATCGAAAAACTACCGTGTAACAAAGTTAGTGAATTACTTTGGAAAATTTATCGAAAAGCTATCAATCTTTTATCAAAAAACTTCCGATTTGATACCGAAAATCCATTTTAGAAACAGAAAAGAAGCCGATAAGAAACTGGTAACTGTGCGACGATAATTCAATATCTCTTTGTGGAAGACATTGTTATAAACTTATATGGATAGCCTACTCGGTCCAAACTCTTTACATCTTAATGAAACCTTGTTCTACAAAAAAGTTAGAGTATTGAGGCAGATACTGCGATACATTTATACAGATATGATTATTTTATGCCCTTTGTTCTGAAAAGAATTATTCTTTAAAATGCGGTACCCTGCCTTAAACTCGGACCCTGATACTCGACAAGGGTGGACACTCGCATGGGAAATGGGTGGTCTTTTCTTGCGATTTCTTTGACTGTAGCTCTTGAGGCTGTAGCTGGAGAGGATTCTTTTTCTTTGCCCGTGTAGAACAAAAGGCCTGTGTCCTGCAATTGTGGCTAGGATATTTGATATTTGTTCGCCTACAAGAAACAAAATGCCCTATCTATTTCAAGTAGATCTACTTGGAAGATATAAGCGAAGTTTGAAAAAGCAGAGAGCGACTTTTAGTTGTTCGAAGAATCTCCATTCACCAACGCCGACATTCATTTTCGGCTCCCAAGTAAGCGCGTCTTATCCCATAAAGTTCTGTTAATGTAGCATTCACATCGAGGAGTTTTCCTAGGAGGCCAGTATGGTCGTACTGCCTTACGTTTCAGCTAACTCCTATCTCCCTAATACCTTAGTCTACAGTTGAAGGTAATGTGTGGAAGTCGAGTAGCAGCTGGTTAAGGAAAACATTTAACGCGTCCATTGGACACCACCTAAAAGCCACTGTTACCCCTTTAGAGACTGCCCGTTGTATTTCGTTTGGTTTTCTTTTGTTATATTGGTTTTTCAGAATTGACCGCTGTGCTTTATCTTTGTGCCCCTAGTCGACCATTATGATCACTGCGTAAACCCATATCATAAGTATCTGTTAGCTATTCTCTTGTACGAATAGAAACCAATGTATGCCTTCTCTACTCTTTTTTCAATAATGACATTCTAGTTTAACTTGTTGTCTTTCTTCGACGCCGAGGTACTTTGGCGGGATATATATAATTGTCGCCGAAGCACTGCAAACATGTCCGTGGAGTAAAAGACGTCCCCCTTTTAAAACCTTCGTTCACTCCAGTACCGCTATCACGCAATTCTCCGATATTTTCCATCAACCTGATTAGCATCTATATCTATTTAGATGCCTACTTCCAGATTGCATTTTCGAAAATAACTCTTAGCGGACCAACACAACATACCCAACCATTTTAAAATAAAGCACATGTTAAGTGAAAGAAAAATAATGCTCCGGCTACGAAAAAATTTTTATGGAAACCCGCTTATCAGGTGGAAATTCCCTAAGTGTGACCAATTGGGGCAGTTAACTTAATGATGAAGGGACTGGCGTTTTGTTGGAAGATCATAACCGTTTTAATGGCTAACCGCCAATTAAGTAAGTATCAACTCTGTTCCTCTGCTGCCAACTGGTGTTTGCGGTAGTCTTGTCTCTCCTTTGTGCGTTTTATGACGTGCTTTAGATTCATGTGTGCTGCTTATTTATTTCTGGCTGTAATTACTCCGGCAATGTCTTCTGCATATCCGACTAAATATGAATCGTGTGGCATTCATGGGTTGCAAAAATTTCATAGTTAATAACGTTCCATAGGTTCCGGCTAAGATTTATTCTATGCTTAACACATGGATCATTTTAAGTTTGAACGCATGTGGTCACTGAAATTAATTCTGATGATGAACTGTAGATAGCATAAAGTAGCCGACATACCTACCCATCGCGCACCGTTTAAAGTATTTCTAATTTCCAAGGTTGCAAGGAGGACAACTCGCTTGATGTTACTCCGCTTCAAGATGAACCACGAATATTTGCTATGTTGGGTAAGTCCATCACCAATATATCAATCAGCTTACAGAGCATCAAATGAATCGACTGATTAAAAAAATCTTCGTTTGAATACATGGCAAGTTATTGTATGTTGAGAGCCTGTATAATGTGCTCGATACCAATCGGAGGTGAGATTAAGAATAAAGTGTCGTTTCAAAAGTATATCCCAAATATCTTAATATATAAAAAACAGGTGTCACTACATTTTTGGACGCGATGGACTCCTAAACTACTAAACCGATTTTCAATTTGTTTTGCACACCGTGTGTAGTTTGATCTAACTTGAGAGATAGGGTAGGCTATATCTCAGTTTATGGTCGCAATATTATTTCCTTGCAAATTTTTTTATTTGTTTATACGTAATAATAAAATGTTACGCATACGCAGTGGCACTCATATTTTCAGGTGGTGCGGATGTACTTCCGTGTAATTGCTTGGTGTTTAACTCAACAACCTGCTTATCAATAAAAAAAATTATAGCGAATGATATCAAATACATCACCAGGACCGCCGAGAGGCTGGGTGGGGGTTTCTGAGGGGGCCGCGATTTAGAGGTACTATGACATTTGTTTTAATTCAGGAGAGTCTTTAGTTGTGTAGAGGGTAAGAATGAGAAGAAATTGATAGAAGAGAAAGGAGAGAAGGAGATTGAGAAAGAGATAGAATGAGACGAAGATGGAGATAGATGAAGCGAAAAAGACGGAGGGAGAGTGAATAAAAGGATTAGGAAAAAGTATAGAGGGAGGGGGGGGGGGGGGGGGGGGGGTTGAGAGTCAGACGAAAAAGCTTATTAAAATGTATGCAGATAGGCCAAATTTAGGGCAGCACAACGTCTGCCGGGTCTTCTAGTATAGACATGAATTTCCTGCAACATATGTCGTGTATATGATTGTATGCGCATAGGTATGAGTACAATATATTCAGATGTATGTGTGTAGATATAGAAAACGGTGTCACATGCGTCGCATTTCAGCCATGCAGAATTGATTTATGTTTATATTATAATTTCTTATTTCTGTAGTTATGTATACAATTTATTTGTAATACGTACATGCAAACTTACACATATATTTTAATTTAGAAAATGTATGCAATGCAACATGTTTCTGAGAATACAAATACATGCACTAGGGTGAGCGGTAAATTATAAATTTGCTTTTCTTGAATGTGCCACAGAAAAATGTAAAGGTAAGGCAACTAAACTCCCAAGTATGAGCTCTTAGTGTTAGTGACAGATTAAATCAGGTCAGCTAGTGAAATATTTGTTAAAACATATTATAGTTTAAAAAGCATATTTTTCAAACAAACGGTTATTCGCCGAATGTTTGAATTGTTAAATTTCACCAATAAAATGTTATTGTGTTTACATTTTTTGAGGCTAAGTCAATAAAATATTAATTGTGTGGCATATTTGTTAACTAACATAAAAAAAAATGTAAGGCGCGATAACCTCCGAAGAGATCAAAGGCCGAGCTTCTCTTCCAATTTAAGTCGTGCTCCTCTTGATTTTCCCTACAAATTGGCCGGAAGGGACCTACATGTTTTATGCCGACTCCGAACGGCATCTGCAAGGCAGATGGGTTTGCACTGAGAGCTTTTCATGGCAGAAATACACCCGGAGCGCTTGCCAAACAACTGCCGAGGGGCGACCACGCTTAGAAAAGTTTTCTTCTAATTTAAAAATTTTATTTCTAAAATTTTGATGTTGCTTTGCCCGGGATGCGAACCCAGGGCATACGGTGTGGTAGGCGGAGCACGCTACCATCACACCACGGTGGCCGCCAACTTTAACTAACTCACTAACTAACATGCATGCATTATTTGCCTCGTTCCCCGTTGGTCAACGACTACCGCTACCATTACTAAGAGTTTAGCCTTACAAACACAAACTCAGTTTCACTGGAAGAGATGAACTTTTTTTGTTTAAAGTTATGCAGTATATAAACAGGTTCTTCTTCATATATGAAAATACAAATGATTTGACAGAATTAACAGTTTAAGTTTTAATTTATATAAAGTCAGGGTTGTGCTGTTGATGATATAGGACTAGCGGGATACAGAGAAAAACACTACAAGTTTGTGGATGGGTTTTATATGATCAGTTCCAGACTGGGTCAGTTCACAAACAAAAATAAATAAACATAGGAGTTACTTACCTTCGGCAATATTTAGACCAAGCTTTTCTTCCAATTTGCGTCGTTCCTTTCAATTTTTCCTACAAACTGGCGGGTTGTTCCACATACGAAATAAACAATTTTACAAGTCCTTTCCTAAATTTTAAGCTTATGTCGAGAGAGTTTTTGTCGTTTTATTGTCGATAAGTTACCGAAGTTATATTGAAGTTTTTTTAAGAAATATGTATTTCTTCCACAACCTATTAATTCTTATAGAACATAATTGGTGAAAAAGTTGTTTCTGTATCTGTTTCATAAAAAAAACCGATGTGTCAGCAACAGCAAATCGATAACGCACGGATAACAAATTAATAAATAATCTTTAACCTTTCGATTAAAAATAAATAGCACGCCGATAACAAGTCGATAATTTTCGATACGCAATTTCCAACTATTTGATAAATTATGAATGATTTTTTGAATGCAAATTGATAACATATCTATATATATTTGGTAGAAAATTGATAAATTTAAGCGCGAGAATCGTCAGCTTTTCAAAAATATATCAGTAGTTTTCAAAAATGCCCAAAACAACTAACTAACACTTCTATAAAAAAGCTATAGGTTTCCCATAACTTGTTATAACTTATGGATAGATATTCGAGAGCTCATCAAGAACGTTTTGATAAATCGACAATAAAAAACGAACAACTCGACGATAGCCCTTGTTATCGATAATTAATTGATAACACAAATCGATAACTTTTTAAGCCGCGTATATAACACAAATGTATCGTACCGATAAGTCGTCCATAAGAAATAGATAAAACACCCATTATTCGTCGATAGCAAACCAGGACTTATCAGTAGCAAACAACCAACACTGCAATAAAAAATTAATAATCTTTTTTTCTTCTCCGCTTCTTTCCTTTACTCTTCTCGCCATGATTCGCTGTCTTATTTTACTCATATAAGCTCTACCATGCTCATAGTTCCCAGATTACTGTAATGACTATACTTACGGCCATATTCAGCCACAGCCACATACATGCAAACAGCGAAGCTAAAAGCGAAGAGATTATTTCACATACACACCTGTAGTCATCACTTAAGAGCAGAAGTTATTACTCACACATTCACACGCATATATGTAATTAAAGCCCAAAAGCAAATACCAGTTACATAAAAAAAATTTAAGGCGCGATAAACACCGAAGAGAATTTAGGCCGAGCTTCTCTTCCAATTTGCGTCGTGATACTTTTAGTTTTTCCTACAAATTGGCGGGACGGTACCTACTTGTTTAATGCCGACACCGAACGGCATCTGCAATGATGATGCAGCAGAAATACATTCGCAGTGCTTGAAAAAACAATGACCTCACCAAAATAAAAAAATTTGCTTCGAATTGAAAAAACTTGTTTCTAAAATTTTGATGTTGCTTTGCCCGGTGCGTGAACCAGGATATTCGGTGTGGTGGGCGGAGCACGCTACCATCACACCACTGCGGTTGCTCCAGCTACATGAAGGATAAATAAGTAAGCAGCTGTTCTAGAAGGTTATTCTTGAAAAGTCTACACCCTTGGATATGTATGTGAAAGAGGGAACAGAGAGTATAAAAGCAGCGCAATCTGAGGAATAATCAATCAATTTGATTTAACATGCATTTATTGAGGTTAGTAGTACGTACCTACTACAGTAGAGCTGTAAATAAAGGAGATATTGCTATACTAAATATTTAAGTTATTTATTCGACAGTTGAGTGATTCCAACGTTAGCAGAAGGTGCATCAGGATTTTCCCAAAATTCGTTACAATATCTTTTAGGGTTGTCCGGAATTTGGAAAAGACGTGATTCCAAGCATGTTGCTGAAGTCATTGAAGCTGGGAATAAGCACTCAGTAGAGACCCTATAGTGAAGTCAGCAGCTAGCGATACAAATTTGTGGATCAGCACTAGACCTAAGTTGCCAAATAAGAAATAGTTGTAGCCGCTTCGTTCAGTTTTGTGAAACGCACTTCTACACTTTTAACCAAGTCCAACCAATGTGCTTATTAATAGCACAAGCGTTACCCAAAACAGTCTTCCATTGCTAATTGAATGTACGAAGATCTTATTCAGTCCTTCTTCATCACTCTTGTCGGTTAGTAGCATCCCCAGTTTTTTTCGTCATATTTGATTTATCGCTAGCCGCCGCCGTGTGGTGGTAACGTGCTCCTCCTACCATACTGAAGGTCCTGAGTTGAAGTTCCCGGCAAACCAACATCAAAATCTCCGGAAAAAATGTTTTTATAAACTCAGTTGCCCTATGTAGTGGTTTCGCAAACGCTCCGAGTATATTCCTTCCCTGAAAAACTTCTCAGTTAAGATGTATCTGCCTTGTAGCTCATAGTAGACGTGCAGTCTGCTAACGTGTATGGAGTACTTAATTGCTTAGATCATGATTTGACTCACGCCAAAGTAAATTGAAGTCGATTCTAGGGTCAGTTGTAGAAAATTAAGCGCAAAAAAAGCGTATGTACGTATAACTTTCTTCTCATTCGCCTTGATTGGAAATCTCAAACAACGATGGGCATATCCTTTCGATTATTATTTTTATTTATTTACCTATTATTAATCTAGAAAATGTTAAGTACCCAAAAGTGGTAAAAAGAATCTACGGTTTCTCAACAACAACCTTGTCTGTGGCTCATTCAACCAGCACATTTTTGGCTCGCCCTTATAAAGTAAAGAAATAAATGCAATGAGTACTTTAATATTCACACCTTCACTCAAAACTATTGCAATCACTTCAAAAGATACAAAAAAAAATTTTTTTTTGGCAGCCAAGATTTGTAAAATCAAACAAGCAACAAAAACAATTTTACCAAGGAGCGACCAACCAATTTTTTAAAGCTCCAACTTATCGGTTTCTTAGGAAATATGTTATTAATATCGTTAATTTAATATCGTTATATTATTAAATGTTGTTATCTTTGACATTATATACATAAATTTAAGGATGAATAAAATTTGTTTTTATTAGTAATAAAGTGTTTGCATACACTGAATAATAGAAGTAAGTGAATTTTATATTTTAGCGGAGCAAATTCTCGATTAATATACAAACTTACATTTTTATATTTGTCAAAAATGTAGAGCACTCAAAAGAAGCTGTTTTACTAAAAACTAGGGCTGTGAACTGCATCCGGAATTTTCAACTATCCGGATAAACCGGATATTCGAATAACCGGATAGGTAAGCAAAAAATGCGGCTATCCGGATATCCGGATTCATAAATGAGAAATCCGGATATCCCCTGTTCGGCTATCCGGATACGTAAACGGAAAATCCGGATATCCGTATGTCCGGATACTGGAATATAAAAGTTGAATATCTGCATATCAGAATTGAACGAAGCAAACATCGAAAAATTATATTCACAAAATATGTTTGTAGATTATTAAATTAACATCAAAAATTAAAAATCTACAATTTTACAAACAAGTGAAAATAAGAACAGAGCCATTTGTTTATATTGTGAAAAAACGCTGTTAATTGATTTAATTGCCCCACGAATTTATTGTTATTAATGCTGAATAAACATGTATGGTACATCAATTTGTTGCTTTCACTGGATATTCAAAAAACGGTTATTAACCGGATCTTCATAAATCCGGATATCCGGATAGGTTCACAAACGAATATTAACCGGATATCCATGCCGTCCAGATTTTATCCGTGTCATAGGATATCCGAATGGATATCCGGATATTCGAATATGCGGATAGTCCCAGCCCTACTAAAAACCAATCAATTGCACATAAGCAGACCCGTAAGAACAGAAAAGATGGGTACCGGTGCGTATAAGTAACATATTTTTAATGATATTGCATAGAAAAATTACATACATATATGCATATATACACACTTACTGATTATAAAGCAAAAAAAAATATATATATATTTCTATTTCGCTATTATTACTCCAGTTATGGCTCCCAAAAAGTTGGAAGAAGTTTTCGGTTAAACGCTCCCTTCCAATTTTTTATGGACTATGCGAGTGGACAAAGGTGCCCCGGCCAAGAAAACATTTCAATCAACACCGCAGTTTGGAAGCAGTGGAAGGCGGAGACCTTTACTTCGTGTAACGCAACTCTTTTAAGGGTTTCCAGCGCATTTTATAGTTACTCCAACCCAATTGTCAACCTCGCTTACCCGTAGCAAATCCTGTTTCTTTAGTAGTCGAGGCTCTGGCGATCCAAATTTCCTCATGGATCTAGGGATTTGGCCAAGAATGTATCATGTTATCATACTAAAACGTTCTCAAATTTATCGGTACACTAATGGTGGTTACTACCGGAATGTACCGGATCTGCATCCGGCAAAGGACCATCAACATCGACAATACTTCCCCAAAACCTTTGGGGTGACCTTATCGCTACAACAACGTAAACAAGAATTTGTTATGAAACGGCCAAAAGCGCTTACACGGTTAAAAACAAATTTATGATGATAATGATTAAGCATGCCTGTCGCTAGAGATGACCGCAACATCAAAACTCCTCCCAATGCCAAAATATAGTAAGCTTCGGATGAGGAGCACGGCGAATTATAAACAAGACTTAGATATAAAGGAATTTAGGCTTCGGGCCTAAACAACGATTTTAGCGCATGTACCTGTAATATTAGGACTCTGTCAGAAGAAGTTACAAATGTCCGTATATTTCGGCCGTTAATGCGCGATGGACGGCAGAATGACAAAGGTTGTTGCTACGTCTACAACAACGGCCAAATGGACAGTAATGAATCCAACACTGAGAGTTTTGTTGATTTGGGAGAGACTGAGCCGCCATGTACCGTTGTTTCATACTTTAAATGAGCCTCTCGGCGCGATTTGAATCAAAATTCCCAAATTTATCTATAGGCATTAGAAAAAACCAACTATTACTCAAACAGGAATGATATTACTCGGCCACTTTTACGTTAGGGTGGGTAAGACAAGGGTCTTTCTATAGCCGGAAAACTGAGCTTACTCGTTGTTACACCTCCCAGTGGGTTGAGGTCGACTGGCTACAACGCAGCTCGAAACATGGGCATTAGCCAGGTTCCATAAAAATATATACCTGTATTCGGCTCTGACATTTGCTTACTGAGAGAAATATCGGCTCAACAATGTAACCGTGCATGTAAAAGGGGTTAGAATACTCCCGCGCTGGGCATGATTGTCATAAGGAGCGACAAAAATCCATAAACCCAGGAGGTTCTACGTGATCAGTCCAAATCGGTCCAAATATTCTCAGACCAGTACCTTAATTGAGCTAGATTCCAGAGCGTACATGAACAATATACAGAAAAGGCTGTAGTGTACGAAAATAGCAGAGCTTCAAAGGTAAAAGTTTATGGTTAACTTTACGATTTGGAATGTTCTCTGCCTAGAGTGCCATGCTGCGTACAAGCCATGGTTCCATTATGTACAGGTTGGCTCATCTCATCAGCTGATTTTATTTATGTCATTGCATGGTCGAAGGGATTGTCAAAAGGAGATGGCAAACTCAAAATGAAACCAACACATTGGCAACATTTTACTTACACATACAAAAACTGCTAAGTTTTATGTTTCCATTCCATACCATTCGCACCAACACCAATACACAGATTTTGACAATTTGAACAGACATATTTTGTTGCTTTACAGATGAGCCAACCTGTATATAGTTGAACCATGGTACAAGCGCACCAAGTTTCTGTGTATGTGAGCGTAGAGTGACGCGAAGAAGAAAGGGATGTTTGCGTTAGAAGAAACAAACGTTCAGGCATACGATGTGAGTAATCGCATCCTAAGCAATTGAGTGATATAAATATTACCAGAAAATTTGAACATTGAGTTCGGAGGATGACGAGAAGAGAGTAATTTTGCTAATAGCAAGTTTTACAGGCAGATGACGAAACTGATTCCACATACACTGAGGACGGAATATAGGGCGAAGTGAGATTGGCAATATTAAAAATATAAAGCGCCAGAAAATTTCGACACTGCTGAAACTGCTCGGATTTTATATCATGGTTTTGATATTATGAGATAGGTTTTGTTGAAATCAGAGGTAATACGCAATCAAGACTGGGTCAAGTAGAGATCCCACAAACTCCAAATGAATAAAAACACTACATTCAAGTGCTAAGTACGATTACACACACAAGCATAAAGCTTAAGGTAAAAAACGCAGTTGTTTTCCGTTACAAAGGATGATTAGCCAGAGGGCAAGATGACCTAGCGTGGCACTATTCGATGACTGATTAGTTGAGAGCGGTTGGTGTTAAAGATTTTCCCAAAGTTGAGATTATCGGAAGTCGGCTAACTGTTTGTGGCAAAAGGGGAATTGATAAACACGGCAACGGCTGAACGGAGGTATAGTAGCGAGCGGTGAACAGTTTATTGCTAGCTTCCTCGCTGGACAATTCCAGCACCATATCAGGACGCTGTATGAAAGGTGTTTATATTGGGGGGGATGTGGACCATAATGGCGCAACTTTAGCCTATAGTGTATACGGACCTGTTCATGGCAGAAGCCAGAGCTGTGGGAAAAGTTATATTGTAGATATAACACTAAACAGTTAACGCTATCCCGCCAATGGGGCTTAAAACATACTCGCGGCAAGTATGCATGACGAAAGAGGCGACTAAGATAACCATAACGGTGTAAGACGTTGTGTGGCTCAACTCTTTGAAGGAGTATCCAGCACATGTTATAGCTGCTCCAACCTAATTGCCAACCACACCTACATATGGCGAAATCTGTTTCTTTGGCATCCGAGGGGCTCTTGACCCACAAGCTCCTCATGGAACTAAACAGTGGAAGGGCGGAATGGCCTAGAATTTTTATCGTGGTCATATCAAATCGTTCCCGAGATGGTCGGGAACCTACCGGATCTTTATCCGAAAAAAGACCACCATCAGCGATAACACTCCCCAAAACTTTCGGAGAGTGTCTTTATCACTACAGCAAAAACAACAACAAAATGTTTGAGATAACTTGATATATGATTGAAATATGGGCTGTAGCGCAAATCGTTGACCTACTACACTATTCAAAAAGAATAGTTACTTGCTTCGGTCCAATCGAAGATTTGAGCCGCCAGCCAAAGTCACGCCAACTATTCCTGTTTCGTGATAATTAATGCTATTCTTTAGCACCTTGGGAGGTAAAGTTTTCCTCCACGTACCTGTTCCAACTCAATGGAGGTCTCTTGTTTTCTTTGCTTCCAAACTGCGTTATCAATTGAAATATTTTCTTGAACATAGCGTCTCGTTCCCTGACATATTATGATCTAGCCAGCGAAGCCTTAGGGTTCTTATTCGCTGCACCTTTTTCATACTAGCTTAAAGCTCATAAAGCTCATCATTATGACTACCTCTATACTCGCCGTTGGCATCACGAAAAGCACCACAAATCTTCCAAGAGCCAATTCATTTTATCTCGACACCATCCACGTTTTGAAGCCACACATCAAGATACATAGGTCTAACGAGCAACTTTTAGAGTGTAATTTTTATTTTTTGAGAGCGGCCTTTTCTTCAAATTGCCTACTCAGTCCAAAATAGCATTTGCTAACATTATTTTCGCTGTTAATTTTGACGAAGTCCCTCCCAGTTTTGAATTTATATTCGACAAAAGTGACGTGGCTGGCAAGTTGGAAATTTTGATGACAGCAAGTACTTCGCCTTGTCCTCATTTACTAAACGCACCACTGGGGAAGTGTTCTTTCAGAGAAAAATATATGCATGTGTTATTGTAATATTTTTTTTTATATTTTTTTTTTTTTTTTGCTTAGTTACTCAGGCTACCCGTAAGGCCCGGGCTAATGAGCCCAAGCCCGGGCTGTAGAATGCTCAGGACTTTAAAGAAATTGTAGTACCTTGAATTGCAGACATGTTTGAATGAATCGAATTTTTGCTCCAAGCAATTGAAAAAATAAAATAAAAAATAAAAGTAAATTTTATAGCAAAATATAATACGCGTTTATGCACACAAATCGAAAACCAGAATAGAATAAAATTAAATATATGCTAAATATAATTTTAATTTATATATATATAAATGTATGCACACAGCATTAATATATAAAAGTATGTATGTAAATATGTTAAAACATACAAACCTACATATTAACAATTGCGTAAAACTAGACAATGAATATGCAAATACACAAATAAAAACGCATAACAATTATGTTTATTCAACTGTGACTATTTCAGTAATGAGTATTTGTAACGATTTTCTATTCATATATTTATAATAATTTTATAGTTCCTTGGAATGGAGATGATTGCAAAAAATTGCCGTATAAAACTCTTTGATTATTCATAGAATTAGATGTAGATATGTACAGACTTAAATAAGTTATTAAAATATTGTAGGATTACAAACTTTTTTGTAATTTTGTAAGTAGTTTTTGTGGCATTTTTCACAATGGACGACTAAAATGTAAATAGTAATTTCCGAATAAAGATCATATTTTTCCATAACGTGATACATATGAATTAAGAAATATTAATAGATTTAGGTTAAAAGAGCATGAAACAATTAACTTATATTATTGTGATTTGCGGTAAAATTTTCATGGAAAATTTAACAACCAAGTTAAACTGAAAATTTTTTGCAGATTGAAAAGTCATCTTTATAATAAAATCAGTATACTCTTACTGATATGAATGTCTGTAAATTTTTATATGGCTGATAAATAAAATATCTTTAATTTTGTTATAATGTATGAAAAATATAATTTCCAATAAAAAGAATAGCAACGGAACATACTCATTATTAGTTGTATATAAAATTTTTGTAAATTTGGAATGATTTTGGAGGCCAAAGTAAGTTCAATCCTAACCCAAGTGTCAACCCATCTCGTATAACCCCCTGACCGGCAATGTGGAGAAGAAGAAGACACGCAACCGTCGGTTGAAATATTAAAGGCTTTTCTATGTAATACTACGGGAGCGTTGTGAATTTATACAAGTGGCGAATGTTTGATAAAAACATTCACAATAGTCATTTTCAAACATATTTTGAAGCGATTGGTACATTGCATTATTTAAATATTTTAAAATGTACGATTAGCTGGCTGCTCACATTTAATCCATTAACTACACCTTTTCAACCCAATAATGAGAAAACGTAAGTTTGTAATGATAACAAATAAAAATAAATAAATATAAGGCGCGATAACCTCCGAAGAGATCTAAGGCCGAGCTTCTCTTCCAATTTGCGTCGTGCTCCTCTTGATTTTCCCTACAAATTGGCCGGACGGGACCTACATGTTTTATGCCGACTCCGAACGGCATCTGCAAGGCAGATGAATTTTCACTCATGACAGAAATACACCCGGAGGGCTTGCCAAACACTGCCGAGGGGCGACTCCGCTTAGAAAAATTTCCTTCTGATTGAAAAATCGTATTTCTAAAATTTTGATGTTGTTTTGCCCGGGGTTTGAACCCAGGGCATACGGTGTGGTAGGCGGAGCACGCTACCATCACACCACGGTGGTCGCCAAAGTAATAAGAATAGGTAAATTAAAATGAGAAAAGGTAAACTGACAATGAGAAATTGTAAATTTGTTATGAGAAAATATAAATTCTTATTGAGAACGTATAAATTTGTAATGAGAAAACGGAAGTTTGTATTGAGAACACTGCACCTTTTCAAACCACTAATGAGAAAACGTAAATTGGTAATGAGAAAACCTAAATTATATTGAGAAATTGTAATTTTGTATTGAGAAAATATAATTTTGTAAAACGAATACGTAAATTGTAATGAGAAAGCGTAAATTAGTAATGAGAAAATGTAAACTGGTAATAAGAAAATGTAAATTAGTAATGAAAAAACACAAATTCAAAATGAGAATATGTAAATTAATAATGAGAAATCTAATCATTTTTCAAAATCTGTC
This sequence comes from Eurosta solidaginis, assembly GCF_040869045.1. NCBI lineage: Eukaryota > Metazoa > Arthropoda > Insecta > Diptera > Tephritidae > Eurosta > Eurosta solidaginis. Next base: position 154,490,738 of record NC_090322.1, on the reverse strand, counting down.
CTTTTCGTTTATTGACCCACCTTCATTACCTTTCCAATTTGCTGAACGCGTAAAATTATGTTAGCTGACCTAATCATGTGAAACTGACTACATAGCTTAAAAGGAATTAAACGGAAATGTGAAGCTTCTCAAGACCAAAATAATGACATATCAATTTTAAAAATCGGTCGTCAAATAAACAAGTTACAACGAAAAAACCTTTTCGGCTATATTTCGAAGAAACAAAAAAAATTTAAAAAAATTTTTCCGAAACCCTCTCAACATATTCTTCAAATTTAGGGGACTAACCCAGTCTAATGCCCAATCGCGCTGTCATCTTGAAACTCCATTGTACCGACTATGTAATTTTCTACGTTTTTTATTTTGTTTTAAAGAGAGAATACAAAAAGGGCAGTATGATGTTCTGTTTTCTTAAAGCCTGCCTAATATTTATGTGCATAAAGTTATTTACTAAATTTATAAAATCCATCTCATTACAAGCTTACATTTTCTCATTACAAGTTTATATATTGCCAATATAAATTTATATTTTCTCATTAAAATTTACAGTTTCTCATTATCAGTTTACTTTTCTCATTATAAATTTACATTTTCCCATTATAAATTTACGGTTTCTCGTTATCAGTTTACCTTTTCTCATTTTAGTTTTCTTATTCTCATTACAAATTTACGTTTTCTAATTACTGGTTTGAAAAGGTGTAAAGTTCTCATTACAAATTTACATATTCTCAATATAAATTTATATTTTCTCATTACTAATTTACCGTTTCTCATAATCAGTTTACCTTTTCTCATTTTAACTTACGTATTCTCATTACAAACTTACGTTTTCTCATAACTGGGTTGAAGAGGTGTAGATTTTAGAAATGAATAATAATATGGAGTCTGATTTTCTGTCGACACATTTAAAAGAAAAGCTGATTAGAAACACAAATGAACAATTCATGGCCCTTCAATTTAATAACTGCGAGCAAAAAACAAACCTTTCTTCCATTCTCTGGCCATTCGCGACAGCCGTTCTCCCTGTCAGCAATTATTTGACAGTTAGATATGGCAATGGAGGAATAGAAAGATTTTTGACTTGTATGAATTCACAATGGCCTTAACGAACGAAACAAAAAATAAAAAGATGATAATAAATTTTAAGGACTACCTTTATGTATATAAATGGACCAATAAATTGAAGGCAATTTTTCCTTTAATACAGACATAGTCTTGTTGTATTTTGACTAAAAAACTTTAACAATAGCTCTCGTAAAAAAATTTTGGGATTTAAAACTATAAAGGTGGAGCGCAATCTTTCAATTTAAGGCAAACCATGTACTTGGGTTAACTAATTGATTATATAAAATTTAAACACGCGCTCTACCTTTATAATTTTAAATCCCAAAATTCGTTTATAAGAGCTATTGTTAAAGTTTTTTAGTCAATATTCAACAAAACTATGTCTGTATTAAAGAAAAAATTGCTTTCTATTTTTTGGTCCATTTATATAAATGTAGTCCTTAAAATTGTTTTATCATCTTTTTATTTTAAATTTTTTAGTACTGCCTACAAAAAGGCAATTGCAACTTTGACTAGTAATTTAAGTAATTCCTATGCGAAAATTCTTATCTTTATTTATTTGTACAAAATAGCAAGATTTAAGAGAATTAGTGGAATTTAAGCTGACAACACTTGCGAAAACAACAGAATTCCACCTCGCATTATAACAAGAGATTCCACCTGGTTTGTCAGCTACTTAATTTGCACAGCTGAAAATTGTAGTGAAATTCGCATACGCCTGAAAGTCTAAAAAAATTGTGTTGAAAGTTGCGTACGCCTAAAAGTATGCAAAGATGTGCATTGAGTTGGGCCTTCAACGAGGTGGAATTCTACAACGCCTGCAACACTAAGGAGGCTAGCCATGAAGGTATGGCCTAATCTTCTAAATAGTTCGACTTGTGCGTTACGTAGCTCTAATTTTTTGATCAAATATTGCACTGCAACCGAGTTTAAACTATAGTTCAGGTTTCAAGTTTCTAGATATCCAGGAAGTTAGTTAAAAATGGATTGAAAGATTCCCAAATTAAAAATTGTTTTTTTTTTTTTTGTTATATCGGCCTACTGATTTGTAAGATCGCGGGTTCCAATCGAGCTCAAGGCCTAACAATAATTTTTTATCATTATTATTGTTATGATAAATTTTTTCTTAATTGAAAAAATTTTTAAATTAGAATAGAAGAAAGAAAAAATTTAGATAATGATAAAAAATTATTGTTAGGCCTTGAGTTAGTTAAAAATGGATTGAAAGATTCCCAAATTAAAATTTGTTTTCTTACTATCTCGATCCGCGTGCCACCTAACGAAATTTTTTGACCAAAAGTTGCATTGTCACCGGGTTCTGACCCACGGCCCAAGTTTCAAGTCTCTAGCTCTCCGCCAAGTTACTCAAAAATCGATCGCAAGATTCCCCTCGTTTTTCAGGGATTTGTAGTATTCTCAATTAGTGCGCCACCTAGCGGAACTTTGTTTTCTATAAATTGTATTGTGACCTGGTCTCGAACTAAGTGCTAAGTTACAAGTCTCTAAGTAACCGGTAAGTTAGTAAAAAATGGATTGAAAGATTCCCAAATTAAAATTAATTTTCCTAATATCTCGACCCATGCGCCCCCTAGCAGATTTTGTTTTTAAAATACTGCATTGTCACCGGGTTCTGACCCACGGCGCAAGTTTCAATTTTCTAGCTCACCGGCAAGTTACTCAAAAATCGATTGCAACTTTCCCCTCCTTTTTCAAGGATTTGTAGTTATCTCACTTAGCCCTCAACCCAGAGGAATTTTGATTCCTGTAAATTTTATTTTCGCCGGATCTCGAACTATGTGCTATGTTACAAGTCTTAAAATTAATTTTCCTAATATCTCGATCCATGCGCCACCTAGCGGAATTTTTTGATAAAATATTGCCGGAACCCGGTGACAATGGTTCTGGCCCACGGTAATAATTTCAAGTCTCTAGCTCAATGGCAAGTTATTCAAAAATTGATCGCAAGATTCCCCTCGTTTTTCTCAATTAGCACACCACCTAGGGGAACTCTGTTTTCTATAAATTATATTGTCAATCGGTCTCGAACTATGTGCAAAGTCCAAGTCTCTAGGTAACCGGGAAGTTAGTTATAAATGGATTGAAATATTCCCAAATTAAAATTAATTTTCCTTATATCACGATCCATGCGCCCGGGTTCTGACTTGCGGCTCAAGTTTCATATATCCAGCTCACCGGGAAGTTAAACAAAAACCGATTGCAAGATCCCGCTCGTTTTTCAGGGATTTGTAGTTATCTCACATAGGGCGCCATCTAGCGGAATTTTGTTTTCTGTATATTGTGTTGTCACCAAGCCTCGAACAGTGTGATATGTTTCAGGTCACTAGGTCACCGGGAAGTTAGTTAAAAATGGAAGTGAAAGATTCCCTATCGATCCATGTGCCACCTAGCGAATCTTTTTTAATCAAATATTCCATTGTCACCGGGTTCTGACTCACGGCCCAAGTTTCAATCCTCTAGCTCAACACGAAGTTACTTAAAAATCGATCGCAAGATTCCCTGCGTTTTTTTGAGGAATTTTCGTTTATCTCGATTCGTCTGCCACCTAGCGGCATTTCGTTTCCCATGAATTGTAGTGCCATCGACTCGCAAACTACGTGCTAAGTTTCAAGTCTCTGGATCACCGAGAAGTTAGTTAAAAGTCCATCGCAAAATTTCCATTTTAAAATTAATTTTCGGTATATCTCGATCCGTGCGCCACCTAGCGGATTTTTTTTCACTCGCATTGTAATGTCTCCCAGGCCTGAACTATGTTCTAAGTATCAAGTGTCTAGATCAACGGGAAGTTACCGAAATAGACTTTTCCGTGGGTCAAAAATTCGTAAGCAAATGAGGGGACATACATGAAAGGGACTTAATATAAAGGTAAAACAAGTAAGGAAGGTTAAGTTCGGGTGTAACCGAACATCACATACTCAGTTGAGAGCTATGATGACAACATAAGGGAAAATAACTATGTAGGAAAATGAACCGAGGGTAACCCTGGAATGTGTTTGTATGACATGTGTATCAAATGAAAGGCATTAAAGAGTACTTTATGAGGGAGTGGGCCATAGTTCTATAGGTGGACGCCATTTAGGGATATCGCCATAAAGGTGCATCAGGGTTGAATCTAGAATTTGTTTGTCGATATGGGTATCAAATGAAAGGTGTTAATGAGTATTTTAAAAGGGAGTAACCCTTAGTACCATAGGTGGACTCCGTTTCGAGATATCCCCATAAAGGTGGATCCGGGTTGACCCTAGAATTTGTTTGTACGATATGGGTATCAAATTAAAGGTATTAATGGGGGTTTTAAAAGGGGGTGGTGGTTGTTGTATAGGTGGTCGCCTTTTCGAGATATCGCCATAAAGGTGGACCAGGGGTGACTCTAGAATGCGTTTGTACAATATGGGTATCAAACGAAAGATGTTAATGAGTATTTTAAAAGAGAGTGGCCCTTAGTTCTATAGATGTACGCCTTTTCGAGGTATCACAGTAAAGGTGAACCAGGGGTGACTCTAGACTTTGTTTGTACGATATGGGTATCGAATCAAAGGTGTTAATGAGTATTTTTAAAAGGGAGTGGGCCTTCGTTCTATAGGTGGTCGCCTCTTCGTGATATCGCCATAAAGGTGGACCAGGGGTGATTCTAGAATATGTTTGTACGATATGGGTATCAAATGAAAGGTGTTAATGATTATTTTAAAAGGGCGTGGGGCTTAGTTCTATAGGTGGATGCCTTTTCGAGATATCGCCATAAAGGTGGACCAAGGGCGACTCTCTAATGTGTTTGTACGATATTGGTGTCAAATTAAAGGTATTAATGAGAGTTTTAAAAGGGTGGTAGTAGTTGTATATGTGAAGACGTTTTCCAGATATCGACCAAAATGTGAAGCAGGGTAACCCAGAACATCATCTCTTGGATACCGCTAATTTATTTATATATGTAATACCTGCCAAGTTTTCAAGGGTGTTTTATTTCGCCCTGCAGAACTTTTTCATTTTCTTTTACTTAATATGGTAGGTGTCACAACCGTTTTACAAAGTTGTTTCTAAAGTTATATTTCGCGTCACTAAACCAATCAAATTACCATGTTTCGTCCCTTTTTTCGTATTTGGTTAGAATTATGGCATTTTTTTTTTTTTCATTTTTCGTAATTTTCGTTCATTTTTTATACCAAGATAAATTGAGTTCAGATAAGTACGTGAACTAAGTTCAGTAAAGATATGTCGATTTTTACTCAAGTTATCGTATTAACCGCCATGCGGAAGGACAGACGGACGACTGTGTATAAAAACTGGTCGTGGCTTCAACCGATTTCGTCCATTTTCACAGAAAACAATTAACGTCATAAAATCTATGCCCCTGTAAAATTTCAAAAGGATAGGTAAATTTTTGTTCGACTTATGGCATTAAAAGTATCCTAGACAAATTAAATGAAAAAGGGCGCAGCCACGCCCATTTTGAAATTTTTTTTATTTTTGTATTTTGTTGCGCCATATCATTACTGGAGTTGAATGTTGACATAATTTAGTCATATACTGTAAAGATATTAAATTTTTTGTTAAAATTTTAATTAAAAAAAAAAAAAGTTTAAAAGTGGGCGTGGTCCTTCTCCGATTTTGCTAATTTTTATTAAGCGTACATACAGTAATAGAAGTAACGTTCCTGCCAAATCATGATATCTTCAACGACTGCCAAATTACAGCTTGCAACATTTTTAAATTACCTTCTTTTAAAAGTGGGCGGTGCCACGCCCATTGTCCAAAATTTTACTTGTTTTCTATTCTGCGTCATAAGTTCAACTTACCTACCAAGTTTCATCGCTTTATCTGTCTTTGGTAATGAATTATCGCACTTTTTCAGTTTTTCGAAATTTTCGATATCGAAAAAGTGGGCGTGGTTATATTCCGATATCGTTCATTTTAAATAGCGATCTGAGATGAGTGCTCAGAAACCTACATACCAAATTTCATCAAGATACCTCAAAATTTACTCAGGTTATCGTGTTAACGGACGGACGGACGGACATGGCTCAATCAAATTTTTTTTCGATCCTGATGATTTTGATATATGGAAGTTTATATCTATCTCGATTCCTTTATACCTGTACAACCAACCGTTATCCAATCAAACTTAATATACTCTGTGAGCTCTGCTCAACTGAGTATAAAAAAAAAATATATGTTGAAAACGGTCAAGCGGCTAAGCGAAACTGACATACACCAGTTCATTTTTATATATGTCTATAGATAATATAAAAAAAGGAAATTTTTATAAAATAATCCGTTATTATATTCGAAAACAAGAAAATCAGTGGTCACTTGCACTCAAAATTAAATATCTAATACTTTTTAAATTTTTTTATTACACCGGCTTTTCGAATTTTTATTTCTATGCTATTTCTGAAGTATAGCGAACGAAAAAAATGATATGAAAAGCGTACCCCACAGACTTTTTCCTGTCTTAAATTTGGTTTGCCATATAAAAAGTGAGCCCCTATCCCATTCCTTTCTACTGTTTGTTCTTATTCTTATCGATCCCTTATTCTATATACCTGCGATCATATTCCCATTCCCATTTCCATTTCCATTACCAATCCCAATCCCCCTCCCACCCACACAACTCTCCCATCTCTCATATATGGAATCTCTATAATAAATATAGAATACCTGCGTTAAATAAATGTGTAGATGAAGCAAATTTATGTTTTTCCTAATTGGTGGCGTGCCACCTCCCACATTTTAAAAAGATTTTCCTTAACAATTCGTTCGCCATGACGAAAAAAAACAAAAACGAAAATTATCGGAACCGGTGAAGCCCTTTTTGATATTTAGCGGTACTAATAGACACATATGTATATAGCTAATACAAAAAAAAAGGAAGTAACAGAAATAAATTGGATGAACAAAAAGGAAATGAAAGGATAACAACATTTATCGACAAGATATCGATGGTTCATTGGCATGTACACCATATATGTAATACTCCTATGAGTTTTGAATTCGAAATCAAAACAAGACAGTCTATAAAACTTTTGTGATTGTAGCAACATACATAAGTGTGACACGAAAAAATGTAAATTTAGGTACATTCGATTATTGAATACAAAAACAAAAACCTTTAAACAGCAATATATCGGCACTCTGATGTTCGGGAAGGACCTAGCCTTTTGTAGCAATATAGGAGTAATAGTAGTAGTAGTATATATTTATTTTTTCCAAAAAATCAGATACAGAGTATGGCTTATGCTTTTGCGTACATCGAAACACTTAAAAAAATAAATTAAGGTAGATACTAGCGACAATACCAGAGTATGTTGTGTGCCGCACCACCTGTGAAATAAAATATTATCGAGCTAAAAAAATTCAATTAATAATAAGTCCCTAATTTTAAAGCTATCCACGAGAAACTTGGCCAGGGTCTTGAAGTTAAGTCCATTTAAACTGGCAACCACCTTGGCCATATCTAAAGTTCTTTCACCATAGCAAAGGGAACGAATATTGTTATAGTATATCGGACATGTGCCAATAAGGGTTTTCACCTTCTGGCTCCTGCAAGTTACATACTGTACAAAGTGGAGACGATATGTTTTTATAGGTTCCTGCGTTTAGATTTAACAAACCTCCCCGTGCCCGGAGAATCAGACTGGCTGCATACGCACTGCAATCATCAGTGAAATACAAACTCTCCAACGGCGCTAGGGCCGGGTAGAGGTCATAGGTAGTAGACTTCCGAGCCATGTCGAGGAACCTATTTGTATTATACTCAGCTAAGCGTTATAAGAGCGAGGAGGTGAAGGTCTGTATATTAGCTGATGACAATTGCGTAATGAAAGGTAGATTGACGGTATTAGCAAGTTCTTTCCAAGAGTTTATCCAAGAAATCCCCAAGTTGGCAGTCTCCTCTACTAGAATACGCGGAAGTCTGCCATGTGATAGGCTAAAGCAACGAGCGATATAGAGCATGTGCAGGCGAAGCGTATGTAAATATAGGGACTGCAAGCCTGTTTCCAGATGCAACATGTAGTTTGGCGTATTAGAGTGAAGAAAGATCAGTTTCTTTACGAAAAATCTAAGGAGTTTCTCAACTTGGTCGAATTCGTTAACCCGCCCACACCTGCGAGCCGTAAAATATAATGGACCTGGAAGCAGCCTCGAAGATTTTGATTTTCTGCGACAAACAGATGCGATAGCTCAGCCAAGTTGCGTTAATAGCGTTTTTAGCATCCACCAACTTTGAGTCCCAATTTTTGTTAAAAGATAGTTGACAAGTGAAAAGCGTACCTAGGTATTTGTATTCGTAAACTACTTCAATAATCTCGCTACCGTAGATCAATTTCCATGAGCCGGGGGCTCTACCACCTTTCCTAAATACCATGATTTTTGACTTGTTCAAGTTGACAGTTAGTGCCCATTGACTACAATAAAACGGAATTTATCATTTCCTGTAGCTGTTCAGGTGATTCCGCAGGTAAACCAGATCATCTGCGTACATAAGCACCTTCACATTAATGTTATTACCCCTGACACCCCCACGCAAATAATCGTTTAGGTGATTTAAGTACAAGAAGAATAGAACCGGGCTAAGAGGCAGCCTTGGCGAACACCGAGATTAACAAGGAAAGGCTCCGACAGATTGCATTCGAACAGAACTACGCAAGACGTATTAGCGTAGAATAATATTAAAATTTCAATCATAGGAGTTGAAAGACCATTGGAGGCTAGTTTATAAAAGAGCATGTTGAGGGGAATCGTATCAAAAGCACACGAAAAATCCACGAAAAAGGCAAAAGTTCTTTGTTTGAAAGCACAAAGATATTGTGTATCGTCGAATAGCCTCGGCAAAAACCGGACTGAGACTCAATCTAAATATTGTTACAATCAATACAAGCATTTATGCGACCAAGTAAAAGCCCAGATTTATAAATAGTGTCCAGCAGAGAGTAGCGTTAGAGTCAATTTTCAAGCAACCAAGATGGAGAAGCTGAAAGAGGAAGGAATCTGCTTTCTTAAATAAATAAAATTTAGAAGCGCCAGCAGCTCATTGAGGAAACTTCATTGGGGCGCAAACTTGTAAAGTTCATGCCATACGCCATCGTTCCCAGGGGCTTTTTTGCATTTGGCACTATCAATAAACAATTGCAATCAAAAGGAGCATCAAGAAGGGTTGCTGGGGCATTGCCCAGTACCCGCGCGAATCAATATTATTTCGGTATAGGATTTCTTTGAAATAAAGGTAGAAGTCACGGATCTTAAGGTTACAACTTACTTTACAACGGACCCTTTTAAGTGAGTTTGCAAGCCGCCACCAGTCATTTGAATTAAAGGACCTTGGTACTACAGTTCTCATTGATGGCAGAAAAGTGCATAAAAGTAATCTCCGGTAAAAATAATTAATTTGCGTCCAACTTTTATCCAATTTTTAATGGAAAATATATCAAAATGAAAAATTGTATGTGCCTATAATTATATTCGCTTGTAAAATATTTTTATTATCCCATTCAAATTTTTTTTTCTCTTGGGAAGCAGAAAAAATAGTTTGAAGCTAAATAAAAAAGGCATAGTATCTCCTTAAAATAACAACAAACACACTAATCTAATATGTATATTAAAGTAATATTCTAACCACTTGTTAATCTTTGAATTATCATCATAGTCTTAAAAATGTAAAAAGATCAAAATATGTTTAGCGTTGTATGTAACTTAAGTTCGTTTTTTACTATTTTGGAAGTGCTTTAGTTCCAATAGTACTTATTTGTTGCCAAAGTCATGCAAAACCAAAGCAGCCCCGCAGTGACATTTCCATTCTCGACACATACAAAATAAGATGAGAAATATTTACTTCCACGAAACGAGGACGCTTCGAAATTTAGAAGGGAGTAGTTAACATATGTATTAGTTCACCTAGTCCCGAACGTTTAACTTTCATATCGGCTAACAGATTTGCCACCGCTAAGTTATCAGCAGCTAACATAGTCACAAGCCGAGTTCAAACTTCTAGTGGGCTTATTATGTTAGAATACTTGATACAAAAACAAGTACATATCTTCATCGTATGATCTGATCAGTGAAAAACATCCAACAACAGAATAGCTATAACAATAGACTAAAGTTAAGGTACAACATATTTGCTATTACATCGACTGTGCGAAGGTCTAAATCAAAAGCTAATTGGTGATAGCAGAACAGTTCCTACCAACAACATCACGGTAGATTGAAAAGAGTTTTGCTGAGCTATGACTTTGGCTTAGGCTCAACAATGTCATACAATTGTAAATTGTACTCAAATCGATTAACATCGGTAAAATAAAATTAAATATTTTCATATGAAAATTAACGGGTTTAACTTCTATAAGCATATATTTAATACTCCTATATTGCTAATAGAAAATGCTCGCAATGTGTTTTGAATTCGAAATCAAAACAAGACAGCCTATAAAATTTTTGTGATTGTAGCAGCATAAGTGTAACAAGAAAAAATTTAAGTTTCGGCACATTCGATTATTGCATACAAAAACAAAAACATGTAAACAGCAATATATCGGTACTCTGATGTTTGGGAATGTACCTAGTCTGTAGTAGCAATATAGGAGTATTACATACATATATGTCTATAACTTATATTATCGATGACTTAACGGTTTAATATAGAAAAGCTATCTAATGATAATTATTGTTTTTTAATTTTTCTATAATTGAAAGATTGTATTTTGATTTTGGAATAGTACGTAGAAAATTTTCCAGACAACCTGCCATAGCTGCGCAAATAGATCCATTTCGAAGGGGGCTAAGCCTTCATCATCAGTTCGCTTTATGCACGCTGCGCTAACCACTTAGCTATACAGCGGTGGTTACGCCAAAATTAGGGTCCTGATCTTACGTCATTGCTTGCCTAACTTCAATTCTAGAAAGTATTCAATATTATGGAATTGATCTATTTACTCTTCATATATCAGTTTTTGTTTAGTTAGAACACTCTATTATGTATATTTTTATCATTTTCGTTCATATGTCTTTTCCAAATGAATTTTCTCTTCACTTGTTTTCTTGTTGTGCTCGCAAAAAGTCAAAACACTTTAATTTATATATTTTGTATTAATTTTTTATATATTTTTTATATTGAGTTGAAAATACTGTCGGAATATAAGCTGGTTTTATGAAGATCTTAGGAATCCCTACCACAGAAATTATATCTCTAAAAAAAACAATATATATATATATATATTTTTTTTTTTTTAATTTTTAGACATTTTTTATGTAACATTCGTAATAAACCTTTCTTAAATAATTATCGCCAAAATTACGGTTAGTTGTGCAAAATTTAAAAGACAAACAAAATAAACAAACTAAAGGATTAAATAGCGTCTCTTCTAGTCCCAGAAAATCTTCGCAATCGCAATAGTGAACGCCACCAAAATGTTTTTCGCCATACGCCAATACCTCGATAAAAGCTTTACTGCGGTTGAGCTCCAGCCAATGACCATGAAGGATGCTAAACGCAGTCAACCAAATATTTACCAATGTCTTATGAATGAACTACATTTTGAAGGATGTACGATTTGTGCCAAATATTTTGAGTATTTAATATGTGAAAAAGATGAATTGATTGGCGATAAATTCATAACAAAACGTATGCAATACAATAAGGATGTATTAATACAGGTCTTCGATACTTGTAAGGCTGCTGAACATGTGTTGAGATTAAAAATTTTCTCTGCAGAAAATCATGCTAGGAGTTTCTATATCAGTGCTTGCATATAATTTTGTCATTAGCAGATGAATATGAATGGCTAAAGAGGAGTATGTTCGAAATTATAATTGAGTTCGCTGATACTAATGGACGTACCGATAGTTTATGCTGTAAAATTCGTGCCAAGATCTATACACATTATGTGTTGAGACAATTGAAAAGTAGTAAGAATTATACTTCGAATTGTAAAATTTCACTTTATTGTGGAATTCCAGATAATTTAAGAACCTTAGTTGACATATTTATATGAGGTTCGGGAAGAAAACTAAGCCCTTTTAGAAAATGGCCGAATTTTGCTTGATGGTTTCAATACTGGTTTTGCAGTATCTCTAACATAATTTCATTTATTGGGCAAACAACTATTTTGTTCATAATAACCTCTGTTAGCGCAACAAACTTGCTGTGGGCGATGAAAGGCGATATTCATATAAACATATCTTTTCCGATGTCCTACTACGACGGACAAACGGATTTGGATTTCTAGGCACACTTTCTTCAATAGGATTTCACTCTTTCAATCCTGGTCAAGGTCATATGGAAAAGCAAGTGTTTTGATGAGGTTCAATAGAACTAGAATATTCCCCCCGAAAGTCAATCTGCTAGCAGAAGTTACTAGTACCGTAGCATACCACATTCATATCCGACAAAAGACTACTGCAATCTGTACCACTTCCCTAAAAACACAAAGGGATTTAGATAATTTTTTTAAATAATGAAGCTGTTATAAACTCAATGCTTATAGGTTATGTCGAGTTTTTCCTCCTGTTAAATCCTCTATAGCATTGAGCGTCTTGGAGGGCGCCGCCTCCAAATCTTCGCCAACTTGGTTGCTCTAAACAGGGTTAACATGTCGGACGTTTTCCGTCGACGTACAAATTAAATTCGGAGGACACAACTTGTTTTAATTTTCTTTATTACCACAATCTTAACGATTGAAAAACACAACCGAAGTTAAAGTATGCGAATATTAGAGTGAATATAATTTTTTATCTCAGTGACGTGAGCCGTAGCTGCATTTGACATTCGCGTTGCCAACTGCCCGCGCCTGTCAAATGCAACTAAAGCTGCATGCACATAGCTTATATTATTTTAAACGGATGTGAAGGTTAGTTTATCCTTACATCATCCTTCCTTAAAAAAAAGAGTGAATTTGGCAAATGGATCAATCACATTTCATTTGTCACATTCATCTTTTTATGTTATCAATTGTTTAGAACGAACGAATATTAGGGTGCACCTTCCTTTTTTTGTAATTCGTTAGTCGAACCAATTTTATGGCTAAGTAAACTTACTTTTAGTATCTAACGTTACATTGTTGCTTGTGGTTTTTTTTTTTTTTTTTTTTTTTTTTTTTTTATGTCTGTTTTCTTTATATATAATACAGTTTGTTTATGAATTTTCATTTTCTTAAATTTATATTGAAAAAATAAAGTACATGTAAAAAAATGGTTTTAAATACAGATTTTTGTTCTGCCTTATTGGCTGTATGCATGTTTCTTTCTTTTTTTTTATTTTGTACATTAATCAATTTACTGGAATGCATTGACATTATTCTATACATTTATTGTCATTAACGTTACATTGCATTAGTGTTTGTTGTTTTTTTTTTTTTTTTAATAGTTTTTATGCCTTCTTGGCTATTTAACAATTCTTGCTATTTATGTTAGCAATAAAAATATTAGAAAATTTTGGATTTTTCTAAGTTGGTATAAAATGTTACTCTACTTTTATAAGTCGATTTTTGTGTACTTCTTTTTCTTTTTTGTAACTTCATCGAAAATAGTTACGTTAGGTTCGTTAATTTTAGTTATAATAAACGGACCTTGATAAATATTTTCGTGCTTATGATGTGGTTCTTTTTGTAAAAGTACTTTATCTCCGATTTTTACAATTAAAGGTCGTGCCGTTTTATCGTACAGATTTTTACTTTGTAATTTATTTTTATTTATTAGATTTTGTGCCATTTTGTGCGTTTTCTGCATCCTAAACTTAACTTCTTTGGCATAGTTTTCGACATTATAGATCGGGTCAATTTTTTCTTTACTCAATTCATTAGGCAAAGTTGCCTTTTTCCCAAAGACTAACTCGTAAGGCGAAAATTGGTTGTCGAAAACTGTGCTACTCGTAGTATTGTGTAGGAAAGTAAAATATTTTAAATAAACATCCCAATCAGAAAAAGTATCTTGTAAATATGCACGTAAGTATTCATTAAAAACTCTATGATTACGTTCAATCGTGCCAACAGTTTCATGATGGTATGCAGTTGAAAAATTATGTTGAATATTTAAAAGTTTAGTTAATTCTTCAAATAATTCAATTTTAAATTCAGTACCTAAATCTGATTTTATGGAATTCATTGTGCCGTAAGTTAAAATGAATCCTTCAAAAATTGCTGAAGCGATTGTTTTTGCCGATTTGTCTGGTACAGCGACTGTTACCAGATATTTAGTCATGTCGCAAATCATGGTAAGTGCGATCTTGTTACCATATTTGGACTCAGGTAAGGGTCCTATTGTGTCAATTAATAGTATATCGAATGGTTTACAAGGAGTTGGTGTTAAAACAAGTTTTTCTTTTGTGTTAGGTTTAACCTTGTTTAAGAGACAATCTTTACAATTTTTGATATATGTCGATATCTCACGAGTCATGTTCTTCCAATAAAATTTTGTTCATTATTTTGCGTAAAGTCTTTTCAATCCGCAATGTCCACCAAAAATGGGATCATTATGGTAAACTTTCATAAGTTTTAATTTTGTATCTTCATCTGTTACTGTCTCCACTGGATCTGTTAAAATAATTTCTAATGATTTTAAAATTTTATTTCCAATATTTTTGAAATTTGCAATAGTATAATGTTCGAACATAATATCGTTTTTAGGCCATTCAATCTGCTTAATGTTGTGTTTGCCGGCTTCTGATTCAAACCTCGAAAGTAATTTCTCTAAAGTCATTATTTCGTTAACAAGCTCAAAACTAAGTAACTCGAGTTTCTTATGTTTAATATGCGCAAAAGTTCTTAAATTTGTTGTTTTATTATTTTTATCGTACGTAATTGCGGATCTTATTCGTGGGACTTTTTTCGAAAAATTAAATGAAAATTTGTCGTAGACATGTAAAGTAATTTGTTTTTCGTCGTTTTTGTCTGTTTTCCTATGTAAATTTTTGTCGTTTGCCTTTTTTGTCATGGCTCTTGTCTGTACTGCTAAAATTTGTTTGTTAGCTTCTTTAATCTCATCGATTGTTATACGCGATAGTGCATCAGCACAAACGTTTGATTTACCTTTTATATATACAATAGTAAAGTTATATCCAGACAGTTCCAGTCTTATTCTTGAAAGTTTTGAAGATGGGTATTTCATATTGAATAAGTATACTAGAGGTCTGTGGCCTGATTTTACAATGAAATGGGTGCCATAAACGTATGGTCGAAATTGCTTGATTGCAAAGTAAATAGCTAAAAGCTCTAATTCTATAATGGGTTTTTTCTGTTCGGCTTTATTAAATGCTTTAGAAGCGAAACAAATTGGTAAATCACTACCTTGTTGTTCTTGACTCAAAATAGCGCCACATCCAGTTGTGGAAGCATCAACTGTAATAATGAATTGTTTAGTAAAATCTAGATATTGAAGTAATTTTGGTGAAAGCAACGCTGCTTTAAAAGATAAAAATGATCTTTCGCACTCAACATCCCATACAAATTCAACTCTTTTTCTGCTTAATCGATTTAGAGGCGCTGCCAGAGACGCAAAATTCGGTATAAACCGTCTGTAATAGTTTGCAAACGCGACGAATCGTCGTACCGCGTCTTTGTCAGTCGATTTTGTATATTTTTTAATTGCGTTTATTTTAGAGTCGTCTGGCAACAAACCTTTGGCTGAACATTTGTGACCTAAAAATGTAACTTCTGGTCGTAAAAAGTTGCATTTATTTGGGTTCAGTTTTAGATTAAAAGACCTACAAGTATCGAAAACTTTTGAAAGATTTTTAATATGGTGCGCTTCACTACAACCTATGACGATAATATCGTCGACGTACAGGAATGCGAAGTTGGTTGGTATACCCGAAAAAGCTATGGTCATCATTCGTGAGAATGAATTTGGTGCTATATTTAAGCCGAATGGAAGCACTTTCCATCTAAATGCGCCACGGTCAGTGCTGAAAGACGTAATGTCACGAGAGTCAGGATGCAAGGGGATTTGATGAAATCCTGAAAAAAGATCTAATGTGGAAAAATATTTTGCTCTACCGAGATTGTCTAAAATATCGTCAACTCTAGCTAGTGGAAATTTATCAGCAATGAGTTTTTTGTTTACTGCGCGAAAATCTACGCACATACGATATGCTTTTTGACCATTTGTATCTTTCTTTGGGACTACAATCAAAGGACTATTGTAATTGGAATAACTGGGTTCAATCAAATCATTGTCTAACAATTTATTTACTTGGCGATTTATTTCTTCGTGTTGAGAGTATGGCAATCTATAGTTTTTAACATGTACCGTTTCGTTGTCTGTCAGTCTTAATTTTTGCTCGTAAAAGTTATTTAAAGTCATTTTGTCCGCGTCAAGAGCGAAAATGTCGGCATAATCTATGCAAAGGTCAATTAGTTTACTATGAGCATGTTGAGGTATTTGATTTTTTAAAATTGTAGTTTGAAAGTTTTTCTGTCCGAATACTTTTTCTTTTGACATACTTTATATCATCCGTGGTATTTATAACTTTAATTATTGGGTTACTGGAATTAACAATGCACCTAGCTGTGAAAACACCTTTTTAAATTTCCTGCGAGTCCACGAAAAGTGGTTCGGGTGAATCTCCTAAATCAAAAAGTCTGAATATTTCACATCTTGGCGGAATGATACAACTGTCGCTTTCTGTTCCGTGTAGGATTGGTATCGCAAATTTTTCATTACCTACCCAAAAGGAAATACTGTTTCTTTCATAATCGATAATGCATTTGTTAATTTTCAGAAAATCTTTACCTAATATGCCATCGGATGGAATATTAAAATCTTCATTTACTACATGTAAAGTATGTTTAATAGAAAAGTTTGAAAATTTTAAATTTGCTGTAATTTTACCTAAAGTGGAAACTGAATTGGAAGTGACACCGGTAATGTTAATAATGTCGTTCGTATTTAAGGAAATATTTCTGTCTAAACATGATATCTTTATTAAAGAAATGTCCGCTTGAGTGTCTACTAGGAAAGAACAAAATGTTTGTGACTCGTTAAGTTGTAATTCAATGAAATCAGAGTAATTTAAATTTAAACAATAGATGGCTATTGGTGAGGGAAGTTCGCTTACTCGCTTAATTCTTTCTTCCTCAGTGTTCGCTCCTGAGGGGCACTGGCGTTTAAAGCGCGAACGTTTGCGTTTCTACCTCTACCGCTGGATGATCTAGAATTGTTACCTCTATTGTTACCGCTGTTTGTATTTGAATTGGAATTTGGACGTATATTATTATTGTTGTTATTTTGGTATCTATGTCTGTTATCATAGCGATATCTCTGATTATTGTTAACGTTATAGTTACTATAATATGAAAATGAACTATTATTTCTATAACCAATATAGCCGCGGTTTGGGTAAAAACCTCGATAACTAACACGTGGATTTCTGAATGTACTGTTACCGCGTGTACGAAAAGCTAGAAACTGGCGTTCAGTTACTTCGTTGTTTTGTTCTACAATTAATTTTGCTACTACTTCTTTCGGATCTGTAAATGCCGTTGAGGCTAAAATGGTTTTTACTAAATTTGATTTTGCATTTAAACGACACACGTTAACCGTTTGTTCGACTGCCATTTCATGAGCTTTTGTTTGAGTGATCCCTTCAATAATAAGAGACCGCTACAACTTTCGAGTTGTCTGGTTTTATCCTATTACGCACAGCTGTTTTAATTTCATTAACTGACGTTACTTGTGTTGGTATTGCTTCACGAGCTTTACCCTCTAATTTTGTTTTTAAGAACGCTATAAAAGTATCGGTTAAATCTGCAGTAGCGAATTGTTCAAGTAATGCAATTTTGTCTATAAAAGAATCAAGTGCTAGTGGATCACCACTGTAGTTTTCTTTAATAGAATTAGCACATGTGCTAATAAAAATTCTCTTTTCCTCAAGTGTTGCCATGATTTGATCGTTAAGATCTGAAGCTGGATTAGAAGGTGAGGCAACGTTGGATCGTTAAGATCTGATTCTAAATTAGAAGAAGTTGAAGTTAATTTTTCACTATTTGAGTCGTTAGGATTTGAATGTAAATTAGGAGTAAATTTTTAATGGAAGAATTTTCAAAGCCTGGAAAATCTGTTGACAAAGAAAATCTATTTTCCTGTTTGGTGACTCTATCGGTCGAAGATGAAGTTAAACTTTCGTAGCTTGAGGATGATTTATCGGAATCGGATTCTGAATCTGAAGTTTTTTGCACTTGCTTACCACTTCTTAGGTTGTACATATGAAATTATCAGAATAGCACAGATAATTCAGTTCAAACTATGAAATTAATGAAATATTTATTTGAATGTCTGAATTTATATTTAAGCTGAAATATTGAGGAAAAAGAAAAAAAAAATTTGTAAAATTGAACTGATTTATAGGCGAATAGTCGCTAAAGAAATATTTAACAATTTATTTGAAGAATTAGTGAAAACTGCATTATACTTGTATAGAAAAATCTTTAAGAAGTAATTGAATTTAAACTTTGCACAAAAGTATATAGGTATTAGTTGGTAAAAATCTCAAAATTGTTGTAACTTGTTCAAAAGATCCATTTATATTCACGCTTTGTTAAAAAAAGTTGTATATTTTCACGGACGCACCGCTTTATAAAAAAAATCTCACTTGGCTCTTCACGGGATCACCGTTTATATCAAAAAAAAATTTAATTGGTTTTTAACGGAACCACCGAATATTTAAAAAAATTATTTGGTTTTTTCGAAAACCACCGTAATATCAAAAATCCAAAATTTACACGTTACAACAGTCTTATATGGTGAAAATTAATACTATGTTGGAAAATGGGCGTATCTAAAAAAATCCCTTTTACATGTAGTAAATAAAAGTCTAAAAAAAAATGGAAAATCCGAAATTTGAAATTTTTTTAGGTTTGTGAAATGAATTTGTAAAATAGATTGATGAATTTTTAATTTAGAATTTTGAAAACATGAAAAATTTGAAGAAATTGGTGAAAACGTTGGAATTTATAAAATGCTTCGAAAATTTAAAAATTGTTGGAAACTGAAATAGTTAAACTTAGAACGCACCATATCGCATCACCTTATCGTTTTAGTAAAAAATCCAAATGTATATATATTGTAACGCACCGCATAAAAGAAATTTTCTGTTTTCTATATATACATATATGTGTTGTAAAAAACCCGTAGGTAAAAATTTATTAATACATATATATATTATACTTATGACTGCTGCTGCTCCAACCGTAAATGACTTCGCTGCCGACGGTGGTTGCTGCTGCTGGGATTTTCTGTTGAAGTTCGCCGCTGCTGGTGTTGATGCCGTTATTGGAGTGGCGTGGGCGCTGCATGCACATAGCTTATATTATTTTAAACGGATGTGAAGGTTAGTTTATCCTTACACTGTAAAAAAGTAGATGTCCCTTTTTTATTCCCTGCGAGTGTAGGTTTATCCATAATTCTAGGCTATATATTGGAGTAAAGTCTGGTTCCTCTGAATCGGATTCAGTACATAGAAATACTTACATACTTGAGCGCATAGTGACGCTGTGAGACAGCATAATATATAAAGTCTGAAATTGTCCACAGAGCAATGTATTTACCTAAGCATTTTTCGATGTGCTGAATACGTGGTCCGCCTGTTAGAACTATTATATATGCAGCATACGCTAAAAGGCTCCTCCAGCGAATTAAGAAAGGATTGGGTGACATAAGGTAAACGGCAAAAAAGTACAATTGACAATATGACCACTTCAAACGGCTTTAAGATCAATTGGCATTTTGACATCTTCAAACGTTCATAAGGTCAGGTGGCTATGCCCTTTCTTATCAAATAAAGCAATTTAATATCATTCTCTTACTGAATATTTATATAGTTCTTTTTCTCTTTTTCACAGAGGCCTTCATTGGAATAGTTTTTTTGTTCGATTTCTCACTAGATTGGGAAGAAAGTATAGGAAAAGGAGGATCGTATCTGAAAACTTGAAATAAAATGAAATTTGTTTTCCATTCGACTGAAGTAAATTAATGCGAAAACAATAACACGAGGGCGAGCGAAACAAAAGTATTAATATATGGCCACTTGAGGATAAAAGAGTTGACTTTTGACCATTACGGAAAGTCAGAATATTCATAATGTCTACATCGTTACCATTTAAAATTTGAAGTTTTGCCCATTTGTATACGAGCAGCGGAGAGACAATGCACAAACACATGCATATATTTGAGATACTCCTGAAAGTATGCAATGAGAAAAACAATAAATTATGCAATTGTAGTTAAGGCTGAGAAGTTTGAGAGCTGCTGGACTAGTAGATTCTGGAAGCGCCTAGAAGATGCGAACGTTGAAATCCGAGAGTATAAAACGCGGCAATTGTAGAGGCGCTAGAATTCAGTTTGATTTGAGATTTCGATTAAGACGCTCTCTAGCGAGCAAGAGCAGTATTATTTTGAATAATAGAGTTTCATTTGAGCTATCAATCAGTTTGGTTATTAAGCAAGCTATTCGTTGCACAGTTTGAGTGTTATTGTGAAGTACTTTAATAAAGGCCATTTTGCATTATTACATATTGGAGTTATTTATTCAACAGTTTAGTGATTCGAACTTAGCAGAGGGTTGCAAATAAGAGGATTTACAAGTAAATTCGTTACAATATTTATGGCTCGGACCTAAGTGCTATTTTAAAAGAGTTTCCACTACACTGCCCACCCGTGACGCTATGCCTTCTATTAGCACCAGTTCAGAGGGTGTCATAAAACGTCTGTGGAAAACCGTTACTTTGCGTTGTCATCTGCAATTTTTTATGCAGCGTTAGTACATTTTTTTGTATAGAATCATCTCAGAATGCTATCTTAATCCTGAGGGTATTATTTTTTGTTCTTCTAGGATTTTTTTTTATAAATGTTTAAGAACATTTTAGAAATAACTTTTGTATTACTCTATATTAAATACCTCACCAATTCCGGCCATCCGCGGGATCATTCCCGATCTAGCTAGGAATTATTTTGGAATTTTTGAGCTGACAATCAACCGATAATCATTTGGTGTCACATCTGTAATACCCCACAAATTGCAATAACAAATTAAGAACTATCCGAAGAGAAGTAGAAATTATTTCGATACCAAACTGAAAACAAACGAAGATATTATGTTGAGCTGACCAGCCCTTGAGTAACTCGGATAGATACCATGAGTTTATAGTATTACCAGAAGTTTGTTTAACCATCAATTGAAAAAATTATACCAAAAACCCGGAGGTATGTAAGAAAATTATTCCTTCCTCATGACAAATACTTTCTTGGACATATGCTACACACTGCTTCTAGATCTGATAGCTGGTCGCTCCTAAAAGCGGGATTCTTAGCCTACCGAACGGATGATACGAACATAATGTGTGCTCAATGATTTAAAAATATGCGCGCCAGAAGTCGATAGTAGCTTCTGTCTATTGATAAGAATAATTATACTCATCTGAGCAGAGCTCACAGAGTATATTAATTTTGTTCGCATAACGGTTCCCCGTAACGGCATAAACTAATCGAGACAGATATAAACTTCTATGTACCAAAATTACCTAGGCGAAAAAATATATTCGTTTAGCCATGTCCGTCCGTCCGCCCGTCCGTAAACAAGATAACTTGAGTAAATTTTTAGGTATCTTAATGAAATTTGGTATGCAAGTTCTTGGACACTCATCTCAGATCGCTATTCAAAAGATCGCTATTCAAATGAAATCACACTATAACCACGACCACTTTTTTGGTATCGAAAATTTCGAAAAACCTAAAAAGTGCGATAATTCATTACCAAAAACGGATAAAGCGATGAAACTTGGTAGGTAAGTTGACTTTATGAGAATAGAAAATTAGTAAAATTTTGGACAACTGGCATAGCACCGCCCACTTTTAAAAGAGGGTAATTTAAAAGTTTCGCAAGCTGTTTTTAGCAGCTGGTATGTAATGATCGGTTACACCCGAACTTAGCCTTCCTTACTTGTTTTTCTTTCTTGTTGTATCACCTTCGTTATTAAAACATATTTAAACATATTTAAATTTTAAAAACATATTTAAAATTTATTTTATCATTTTTTTGAAATGTTTTCCCCAAGAGCATGTCAAGTACGTCATTATGTCGCTGGTCTTAGATATTTTGAAAAAGCCCTCTCACTTTGTCGTAGCCAAAACTGGCGCACCGATATCTTTGATGAACATAAATTGCATGAATTTGTCGGTATATCGTTTTTCAAACTTCTTGCCATGTCTACAATGATAGACTTACGAAATGGCCCAAACTTGGGGATTAAGCAAGCTGATAGATCGATTAAATGTATTGCTGAAGGTAAGAAAAGAAATTTCCATGTATATGATGTAATAATCCTTATGTAAGACCTACTGCACCTACGTACATATGTTACAGTTAGACAAATGGAAATGAAAATTTTAGTAATAAAGGCTGTGTTGGTGAAATCACGTTTACTAATGGAGCTGGAACAATTCACTGAGGCAATGAAGCAGTTAAGGGTTGCCGATCGCTATGCAACGGGCGAGAAGAGTGACGAATTTAAAAAAGTTCCTTGTGTAGTAAATATATGCGAAGGCATCTGCTATGAGAAGTAAGTCACTTAATTTGCAAGGTTTTCAATTTATATATAAATTTTCCAAAATTTTTAAGCATAGTAAACAAAGTTTTAGTTAGGGTAAAGTTGTAGTTTACGTATGTTATACTGATGTCAAATATGGGAAATTTTAGTTTAACCTGTCTTCTAAAAGATTTCCGTATACACATTGTGGCGAATATTAGCATCACTATGTTGTTAGTAAATAATCACAACAACAAATACAGTAAGCGGCCAAACTTATATACATTCACAAATACATCAGTTCGAAGTGAAGAGATATCTCACACAAACACATGTAGTCATCAGCCGAAGTTGTTACCCACACATACACACGCACATCGCTCAATTACCAAGCTGAAAGTACAACAAATGTGAAACCTCTAGACCTTAGGAGAAATACGCGGACGAGGCAACAGAGAGTACAATAGCAGCGCCAGCTGAGGAATGACGAATCAGTTTGATTTAAGCACGCTATTAGTGAAGTGAAGTATAATTGAACTACTCCCAAAGTAGTCTAAGAAAGACCGTTTCGTAGTACTGAATATTGGAGTTATTTCTTCGACAGTTCAACGATACGAATGTTTATATTTATATTTATTTATATGTGTTAGCAGAAGGTACAAAATAATCGGAGTTCCTTAGAATTTGTAACAATATCTTAAAAGGTAATTGAAATCATGAATTTCCAATTTGTATAGATATGATTCCGTTTTCTTATATCGATATTTATAAATCACAATAGTCTGATGTTTTCTTCCCGGTTCAACTGAAAAACACTATCGCACTTAAACTGAGCAGTGTTTTAGGGTTATATTTGTAAGCTAGTTTACATATTATGAGATTATCTTCATTTTCGTACTTTGATTCTAATCGGTAGTTAAATAAGTACACCGTTTCTAGTAGTAAATGAGAAGGTGTCAGCTATAAATGCGAAAGTATTATATGTAAATGAAAATCGACAGTTGTAAATGAGAAAGCGTGGCTTTGATGAGAAACGCCATTTGTAAATGACAAAGCGTCGAAGGAAATTTCGAAAGCGTCAATTGTAGTTGAGAGTAGTCAGTTGTAAATGAGAGAACAGCAAATGAGAATGCAAAAGCGTAATTTATGTTTGTGAGTAGTCAATTTTAAATGCGAAAGCGTCATTTCAAAACTCAAATCGTCAACTTTAATTGATAATAGTCAGCTGTAAATGGGAAAGGTCGACTGTAAATGCGAAAGCGTCATATAGAAATGAGACTAGCAATTGTAAGTTTGAAAGCGTCATATGAAAATGAAAATAGTGACTTGTAAATAAAAAACATCAAATTAATATGCAAAAACGTTACATATAAAAAAAATTTAAAAAGTTTAATAAAAATAAGCTACATATGCATGTGGCAACGGGCATATCCTCTAAAGATAATACCACTTGATGGGGCTATGCTTTTATTTCGTCTTACATATATTGGAGAGAAAAGCAATTCCATGGAAAGACGTGACATTCTTGAATGCTCTTGCATATTCTCCTTTAGTTGCTGATCTCTTTGCTCCATCCACCGGTTGATCCACACACATTAATATAGCAGGTGTTGCTTAACATAGAACATACGTTTGCCAGTGGTATTGCAATGTGTCCCTGTACTTACATTTTTAGTTTTTCCTAGATAGTATCGATGGGGATAACAATTGACGAGCATGTTGTTAAATGCAGCACTTTCATTTGGTCATTTTAAGTATCAACTTCCGCTGACACGATTCCTGAATGACGTGACCCGTCCTCGCGCTCCAAAATTGAGTCGTTAATTTTACCCGGATTCTCTCCTCATCTTACTAAAGCAGTACATGTAATCCAGTTATATCGCGCCGAATAAATTAATATGCTAGCCTTTTGCCATTAAAAGTAACGCTTTCGCATACTCAGATTTTGCTTTCTCATTTACGTCTGACTATTATTGTTTCATATGATACTTTCGCATTTACATCTAACGCTTTCTCTTTTCCAACCTACTCCTCTTAAACACAAATGATGCGTTTACATTTTTATTTGACGCCCTTTCATTTGCTAATGTTTCTACTTATATCGAAGTGACACTTTCGCATTTACAATCGACTATTCGCATTTTCATTTGATGTTTTTGCATTTAAATTTTTTTTTTTTTGTTCTAGCTTCGTTTTTCGAAGTTAGCCTCCAAAAATATTTATTTTTTTTTTTTTGTCAAGGCGTCCAGCAAATTAAAAAAGGAAAAATGTAGTCGAGGTCCACCTTTCCCTCTTATTTGAATTGCTGAAAATGAAATTGAAAAATTATAGTACGAGCTATTCCAGTGGAGAGTATGTGCAGACATGAAATTAGTAGCTACAATCATGGGACTGTCTTACTTTTAACCTCGTATAACAGCTTTTATACTAAATTTCTCAAAATAAGAATTCAGCCCTTCAAATAAAGGAAAAGAGCGGACTACGACCACACTTTTACTTTTAAAATTTGCTGAACGCGGTAACAAAAAAAATAAAATTTCGAAAGGTAGAATTTCGAACTTCGAAAGCCGATATCTATTTTTTGGAGACTAACTTAGGAAAACGGAGATAGTACTTTGCCTACTTAAGCCCCAATCTCTACAAAAAAGTAGCTTTGGTCCAATACCCAGAGAAAAGTTGATTTTGTCGCATAGTGTTAACAAATCTTATTTCCAGCTGACTTTTTCTCATCTAAAAATAAATATTCCCAAATATTGGGGTCTCATTTACAATTGGCTGTTCTTATTTTCAAGAGACGCTTTCTCATTTATAATTGGAAATGGTGTAAATGTCCAATACACATTTTTTAGTCATCGTTAATTATAAGCAAATTTTAGAAATGACGATTTTGTTTCTTAGTCCTATAACAATCTTTGGGAAGTCGTCCCTAATTACTTATTAGCACGAAATAAAAGCAAAAAGTGACAAGTAAGGAAGGCTAAGTTTGAGTGTGACCGAACGTTACGTACTCAGCTGAGAGCTTTGGAGATAAAATAAGAGAAAATCACCATGTAGGAAAATTAACCTAGGGTAACCCTAGAATGTGTTTTTATGACACGGGTATCAAATGGAAGGGTATTTTAAAACGGAGTGGGTCTTAGTTCTATAGGTGGACGCCATTTTGGGGTGACTCTAGGATGTGTTTGTACGATATGGGTATCAAATGAAAGGTGTTAATATGTATTTTAAAAGGGAGTGGCACTCAGTTGTATATGTGAAGGCTTTTTGGAGATATCGGCCAAAATGTGGACCAGGGTGACCCAGAACATCATCTGTCTGTTACCGCTAATTTATTTATATATCTAACTAGCTTTACCAGGCGCACGATGTAACGCTCGATATCGAATGGATGTTGCGTTATTTTTTCTGTTTTGTTTGTTGATAATTTATGGTTCTGTAAATTGAATTGAATTTTGTACGCATATTTGGTGAAATTTTCTGTTAAAATATTTTATTCTTGTATCTTTTGTATCTTATTTTATATTATTGTATTGCTTTTACCGCTGATAATTGTTGCTTTGTGTACATTCCGAAGAAGCATGACTGGTGAGCCAATTTTCAAAGTTGATATACGCGCAGGCATTCCTTTTGGTTCTAAGGAGTATAGAAATTCATTTGGATAATTCACAATTTTATCTTCATCTGTAACTGTGTCGATCGATTTATATTTCGTCACTTCACCAGGAAATTGATTTTAAAAGCGATCATTGATTTTGTTAACATGATCATTTTTGGGAGCCAAGATAGTTCTTTCGAAATTCTGAAATATGAAAAACTTTCGTCTTGATCGAAGGAACCTCGAGCCAAAATTTGGTGATGATTGAATTGTAGGAAATACGTTTCCATAGGGAACAACCACACAGAATTTGATTTTTATAGAAGATGTAGATAGACTGAAGCTTAACAATTTTTTTAACAGCGGCAGATTACTAAACGTCCAAAAGGCATAACAGCTAAACTCAACAATGCAGTCAAAATTTAGGTGTTAAAATAACTTAAGTTTGTACGGCAGTCATAGTTTTCACCATTACACATTTTACTGGAGGTTTTAGGACTTAACGTCACATAGCTCCTTACCAATTTTAATTATCCTACCATTACGACATCCAGATATATGCAGTATAATATATTCCATTTGTATGGAAGGTGCCACGCCCCCTTTTTCCCAATTCCATATTTTCTTCGTGTTAAGGATTGACCTCAAATAACTCCTTACTGAATTTCAATGTTCTGGCATGTATACCTTCAAAGTTATTCATTACAAAAATTCCATTTGTATGGGAGGTGCCACGCCCCCTTTCTCCAAATTCCGCATTTTCTTGGTGGTGTTAGGGATTGACCTCATATAACTCCTTACTGAATTTCAATGTTCTGGCATGTATACCTTCAAAGTTATGCAGTACCAAAGATTCCATTTCAATGGGAGGTTCCACGCCCCCTTTTTCCCAATTCTGCATTTTCTTGGTGGTGTTAGGGATTGACCTTATATAACTCCTTACTGAATTTCAACGTTCTGGCATGTATACCTTCAAAGTTATGCATTACTAAAGATTCCATTTGTATGGGAGGTGCCACGCCCCCTTTCTCCAAATTCCGCATTTTCTTGCTGGTGTTAGGGATTGACCTCATATAACTCCTCATTGAATTTCAATGTTCTGGCATGTATACCTTCAAAGGTATGCAGTACCAAAGATTCCATTTGTATGGGAGGTGTCACGCCCCTTTTATATATCGAAATTAGTTTTAGCCTAAAACCTTCCCGTTGATCGAAGGAACCCATAACCAAAATTTGGTGATGATTTATGTGTGTGAAATACGTTTCCATAGCGAACACACACACACACAGAATTTGATTTTTATATATATATATGGCGGCCACCGTGGTGTGATGGTAGCGTGCTCCGCCTATCACACCGTATGCCCTGGGTTCAACTCCCGGGCAGAGCAACATCAAAAGATTTTTCAATTAGAAGAAAATTTTTCTAAGCGGGGTCGCCCCTCGGCAGTGTTTGGCAAGCACTCCGGGTGTATTTCTGCCATGAAAAGCTCTCAGTGAAAACTCATCTGCTTTGCAGATGCCGTTCGGAGTCGGCATAAAACATGTAGGTCCCGTCCGGCCAATTTGTAGGGAAAATCAAGAGGAGCACGACGCAAATTGGAAGAGAAGCTCGGCCTTAGATCTCTTCGGAGGTTATCGCGCCTTACATTTATTTTTTTATTTATATATATATGGCTAAACCGATATGGGATTTCAAAATCAACCAACCATCATCTCTCCTTCCTGTATCTTTCCTAAAAATTTCATGGCAATCTGTCGGGGCGTTCTCGAGTTATGGAATGACAATCAAAATGTACACTTCTTTTTATATATATAGATTTAACAGGCCACTGTCTGATTGGAGTACACGGCGCATGCAACTGTGCCTCAACAATTAACTGCTGTTGAAGATGAATTTATTTTAAGCGTTGTTGGTGTTGAAAGTAAGAGAAGAGGAGATGGAATTATTTGGGATGCAAGGGTCTGTGTAGCACAATCTATGGCTTCTGCAAATCAAATGTCAACTCCACCTACCCCGACTAGTACTGGTTTTGAGCAGGCGTGGCTCTGGTGGCCCCAATTTTCCACGGAAGGAGAGAATTCGATGACCAACAAGGTTCAAAGTTGTCATTTTAAAACGTTCCTGCTTTGGTTACACGAGTGCCATAAACATTGATAAAACTCCTTAAATCTTTCAGGGAATATCCTATCGCTACAGGAAGAAGGGGATAGAAAAACTTTTTTCGTTACGACAAGCCCTCCTGTGAAATAACTGTAAGATATCATAACCATTCTGGCCTACATTTGTCAAGCAAATTGACGATCATCAAAGCCGTAGTTTGAATGCATCTTCTGGAAAATTTTCTTTGCAAAATAGTGTTTGTTACACAATCTCGCTTAAATTTCAGGGTATATTTGATTAAAATATGGTACCACGCTTTATTACTCCCGGCTTTCCAATGGCGGGCTTTTCGGCTAGAGAGTATCAATTTAGTAAAATATAGCTGACATAACTTTTCTTGAATCGTTTATAAACACTGTCTTGGCAATATCTGATGTAGCACCAGGGCAGAATTTTATTTAAAATAACTATATCACAACTTCATTGGAGTTTACCATTCAGCTCTGTCGAGAGGAGTTCGACTATAACTTTAAGAACTTTTATCAATGTAAAGAAGAGTGGGCCTAATATAAGCATTGCAGCTAATCAATGCAATCTGATTACTCTGCAAACTTATCCTGCCTTCGAGTGCCAGCCATCAAACCTTGATGACGTAGAGTAAAATGTGAGTGCACATTGATTGTTACCAAATATTTTACCCATTGTTGCTTTAGAGAAATAGAGTGTAGTTGAAGCTTCCTGGTTCTGATCTCGCAATATTTGTTCCAGTTCTGTTTACTGTTCAAAATTATATTAAAATATTAAATCTCTGGTGAAAATCTCGGACTCTCCCTATTTAGCAACAACTGCTAAAGAGATGACATTCTGAAGCGCCTGGTAAATTTAAGATTTCGAAGGATTAACTTTGAAACCACCTTATAGTGACCAGTCCTCCGTAGAGGTGAATTCGTTTTGCGATAGCACGCCAAGAGCATGACGAAGTTTTTCGATTACCGTCAGAGATCATCGGCGAATATGATAACTTGGTAGTCAGTCCGTTCTAATCCTATTTTTACCATACGTTTCCAGAGTATAGAGGGTAACACACCTCTTTGCGGCATGTCGCGATGGTCGTTCTCGTTATTTTTTCTCAAAGGCAGAAGGGGTTCGATTACAGAATACCAAGAAAAACAGCCAAAGTGAAGTCTTTGAAAACAATTGCCTTCTCAATCTTAATGGTGATAGCGCGAATAGCTGCCTCTACTGGACAGGTTTTATATGGGTTTCTCATATGCGTATACATGGCTCTCTCTAAAGCTTTCAGAAGAAACGACGTTAGACTGATAAGCCTTATATCATATGACTTTTGATGCGGCGCTCTTAAGCGTGTTTTGAGTATGAAGACTATATTTGCTTCAGTCCGTTCATGTGAGATGTGTTTGAGTCTCAGATATACCTAACATCTCTCCTTAGAAACTGTAAAACGAATGTTACTTTCCATTTGTAGCTCTACAGGAATTATTCCACTGCGCCTCGGATATTTAAATGGGTCGAATGATTTTATGACCAATTTGACCCTCTTTGATTTTCGCAATTAATGGCTAATTACTTCACCACCATGTAAATGGCTGGTAGATGTAGTATATCGTAGCGCCATGTCTGGAGCACTCTACGCCCCTTTTGATATTTTGCGGTTCCTTTACATATATACGCAGCTTCATAGCAGTGTATCCTATCTACTTTATTATTTAGCTTTTACATATCGAACCTATCTTTCAGTTGAGTGCACAATAATGGCAAGTTATTCCGGAATCAAGTAGTTCCTAACATGTTGGAGGACAAATTCGAATATATTTCGGTAAGTATAGCATAATATAAGAACATGCTTAATACAGTTATTTGAGTCGATGGAGCACAATTAACGACATTTTAAAAGGTTAAGTTATTCCTTCGCTAGCGTACATATTTGGCAAGTCGCGGCACTCTGCTCTGTGCACTGCTGGCAGGCGCCAATTGGTCACAGCAAGGGTATGTAAATCGTTTCCCACCTCGCCCTTCCAGAGGAATGGGAACCGCCTTCTTACTCTGTTTCAGTAGGTGATCTCCAATAAATATACTTTTTTAGCCGGAGCGTCACAATCATTCGCACAACATGGCCTAGCCAGCGTATCCACTGCCTTTTTATTCACTGGACAATGTTGATGTCTGCGTGAAGCTTGTACAGCCAACGCATAGAGGTCCGTAAATCTTTCGAAGAACTTTTCACCCGAACATTTCAGAGCCACTTTATCTGATGTTTTCATGCTACATACATATACCATATAGCAGTACAGGTACAATAAGTAACTCGAAGAACATGAAGAGCTCGGTATCGTTGGCCGAGCCATATATCCTTCGTCATCTAGTTCACCGTAAAAGACTCAAGGCACCACCAGCAGATTAAAGAGATCACAACTTATCTAAAAAAGCTCGATTCACTCTGGCTCAACTGTTGTACAAATATTATAACAAATTTAATTTTCCCTAACCAGACTGAACTGACACGAGACGTTTCAACCTATCCAACCTTCAGTTGATAATAGCGAAAGTTTCTGTGAGATTTCCTTCAATCAACACAATTCCACCAGTGAATTTTCTAATAAATCAAATCAAAAACCTGTTACTACTAAAATCAAAACTGAATCTTGCGTTACGTTAGGGAGCATACGCGCCGTGAATGATGAAATATCCCAAATTAAAAGCTTAAGCATAGTGAAGGATTGCCTTTGCAATTTTTTCAGAAGCTTTGGTAAAGTAACAGGAAAATAAGAAACGATTCTTTTACATAGAATATTCATTTTATACTGTTTTTTGGAAAGACACTTTCAGACATCTCAAACAAACCCAACAATATTTTTTCCATTAGCTTTTGCAGCTTTCAACAAATCGCTTTCTTGTTTAAATGTAATCAAATGTTATGACAAAACTAAGTTGATAATATTTTATGAAAACTTACTAACAATACTGCACGAATGTTACATATGTAAATTACTATATAAAAACTAAAGCTTTGTTCAGCTTTTTCACACTTTGTAACAATTGAAGCTTATCAAGTTTATATAAGAAAGCTTTTTAAGATTATAAGGGCACAGTAGCCATGCAAAAAACCTACATGCTTTCAAACTTTTTGTAACTGCTGAATATGTCAATGGTTCCAGAGAAAATACCAGAAATGCGGCGAAATGAAAAATGCAAATTTGGAGAGTAAAATGTAAATTTATGTGTGTTTGTTGAAGGTCTGAACTAACGAGTGTTGGAGGCTGCGTCGAAATTTTACTCAGTCAATTGAGCTAAGTTGTTTTGCATAAGAGAAGCACACACACGTATTTTAATACCAGTACCAGCTGTCTTAATGATAGTTTAAGGATAGGCATACATATATATTTACTAAAACACACTAACAATACTTTAATACATACATTACCCAGCAGGAACTAGTGCTCGGAAGCCCTTGAGGACTAGTTGTATCCTAAATCAATTGTCAGTGATTCCAAAGTTAGTATTTACGCTGTGTGCGAGTTGACTTATATTTTTACTTAAATAGGGAAAACCTAAATCACTGGAAACTGTCGGTAAGGCAGTACAAAATAAAAATTTAGAATTTTTATGGGCATACTTTTCAACCTAAATAAATGTGAAATTTCAACCTAAATAAATGTAAAATTATGAAAACAAAAATATCCATTTTTCAATATTGTATATGCAAATAAATGGCTCTTGCCCATTCATTAAGTAAATCATAGATCATAGAGCGATGATCCCTGCTGCGATTAAGGTCCGATCGATTGTACGTGATGGCGAGCTCAAATTTATTCAAAAGAATTGAATTCTTCTCAAATATGGACCACAATCTGAACATGTTTGGCAACCAAGTGCAGTAATTGGCCTAAAGAAGTTATTGGAGGCGTACCAACATCACAGTACTGATTTCGAGATTGTGGAAAAAGGTCATTGTGCACGTGCTCTACTATGTACGGAAAAAAAGCCTTATAAAACGGAGCCACTGCATTTTCTTGTACTGCTATCTTGGGATAGGTACTTACCGCGGACCCTAATTGACCTCTGTTCTTTTTAAGCATGAAAACGCGTTAAAATTACCAAATTTGCCGTATTGTTATTATTTTCTCAGCAGAAATAAACAAACAAATCAACTTGCACAGTTTCGACAGCTTTTTCCTAAATTGTTGCAGTGCTGGAAAGTTCCAGTGGAATATTAGTTTAGGTACCTAAGATTTAGGCGAATTCGCACCCAGCCTAAGTACTCTTATTTAGCAACGAGACTCAAAAAAAAACATTAATAAAACTAATTCTTAACCTAAAAAAGTTAGTTAAAGTTGACTCTATAGCACCATTGTTCCAATCGTATTTTACAATCACAAGTCCAAAAATAAATTTTACTTTGACGATTTATATGAATCTGTGAAAAGGTATACTGGGTTCACGCATCCACTAGTTCACATTATATGTACCCTACAGCTGAAATGGGTAAAGTCACATAAAACGCCAGCTTCGCTCTACAAGCTTAACGGCTACCTCTGAATGTATGCGAATCGAATATAAAATAGGATCCAACTACGACTGAACCATTTAAGAACTCGTGTAAAATAATGCGCAGCTTGTGTCGAGACTGCAACGAGACTGCAGTCATCACTCTATATTTTCGGTTCTGGTTTTTGTTTTAGTGAGAAAATTAATCAAAAAAGGTATAGTGAATGGGTTACGAATAGCTTTACAGTTTTCTGCTGGCTGGAATGTGAATATTTTAAGAATTATAAGTTTAAAATAG
This sequence comes from Eurosta solidaginis, assembly GCF_040869045.1. Lineage (NCBI taxonomy): Eukaryota > Metazoa > Arthropoda > Insecta > Diptera > Tephritidae > Eurosta > Eurosta solidaginis. The sequence goes on along the minus strand of NC_090322.1, from coordinate 154,457,646 downwards.
AAAGAAAATGTGCTCTCTACAATTTCTTTCGATAATGGCATACAATTACGTATCCGCCGTGGTGTTTCTTAAACGTATGTGACTTCGGCCCGGTTTTTCAATACAAGTTCAACTCAGTTTTTCAGTTAAACTACGCTTAAACTTATTCTGCCGTATTCCAGTCTACTTTAACTGAAGTTTAAGCTGAGCTTAAGCGGCCGATCTGGCAGGGTTAAACTCTAGTTAACCTATCGTTGATTTGTATTCGTTCGTAATGGCGTCGAATATTAGCAACAAGCATTTGGGCTTGTGTACCATTAGAGCTCATGTTGAAAATTAGCATCTAAAATCTCAAGACTTGTTAGGAAACAGTGGCTCAACTTGAGAGTCGTAGTATATTCAGCAAAGGAGGGAATTATTTATAAGGCGAAAAATGGTATTTTTCAAGATTCAAGCGTAAGTTTCCATTAGAAGAATATTTTCACGAAAATAAAATATATATGATATATTTTTGATAAATTACGCTTCACTATTGTTATCAAACAGGTGCTTATTTCTCACAATAAATAGCTGTTTGCTTTGGTGGTACCACCTTGGAAATTTTTTTTCAACTCCACCTCAACTCGATATCCAATGTAGGATATCAACTGGAGAAACGTGTTGAATATTTATTTGAGAACCGTACCTTTCTCAAAATCTCCCAAAGGTTGGATAATAAGTTGAAAATGCTAATGACATTGGAGATAAACTCAAGAACTATACATTTTACAAAATTTCTCAAAGGTTTGGTAGTGATTGGAGAATGAAGTCGGATATCAAGTTGAGAACTTAAGAATAACTAGATAATGATGTTGGATATCACCTCCGGAACTGGATATATATTTCGCTGGAGAAATATCTTTTAAATGTTTGCTGGGTAAGCGAAATCCAGCTGTTGTCGTATCTAAAAATTATCTAGATAATAAAAAACCAATGTTGCCGTAAAAAAAAGCCTACCACAAAGGCGGCCTTAAACTCTGACTGAAAAAGTGCTCAATAGTTTAACTGGAGTTTAAATTTGAATAGAGTTTAAGCAAACTTAGTATAAGCTTAGCTTAACCAACTACTGAAGAACCGGGCCTAATTCTTTAATAATGGCTTAAATGTACATTACGTCACTTGCGTGGCGTACAAGGAATATGCTGACAGCCGAGTTGAATGAAAATATTTTAATGGCTAAACTTCAAACAGGCAACGTAGCAGTTGTCGCTTCCGTCATACTTTGTGAATTTTCTACTTTTTACGTAAGTTAGCCGCTTCTCAATGCATTTTTTTTCTATTTATAGGAAGCGTTTTTCGAAAAATTGATGTGCAGAATTTAACAATCCTATTGTTTCATAAACTTGTACATTTTTTAGGGACTCAAACCGTTCTTACTTTTATAATAAAAGTCCCTCAGGAAAAATACTTTTCGGGATCTCAAATTTTTCAATCCACAAGAAATTTATGAATTTGGACTTTTATTTTAAAAGTCCGAAAATAAAAGTTAAATTGGGATTTTTAGTTTTTAAGGAGAGAATAAATGTCCCGCCCTGTAACTATGGAACAGCTCATTCAAATGGGACGAATTTTGTTTTTTCATACAGACCCAATATTTTCTTTTTTTCAAAGAAAGCGGTATTTCAAATTTCAAGGCAATATCTCTAGATCAAACTTTTTGGCGAAAAAAATAGGTGAATGTTTGCTATGAAAAAGTATTAGTATAACTAAATGTTAGCTTAAGTTTTTCTATTAAAAATTTCTGGAATTACTAACACAAACTTACAAATAAGCATACAAGTTTTAAATCTAGACATTTATTAGAATGTATTGGTAAGAAATTCATTTGGATGGGCCGTGCATTTATTCTGCCTTTAAAATATAAAAGTCAGAATTGAGCTTTTATTTCTGGACTTATAAAGTAAGAAACCGAATTTGACTGGTTCCTGGCACGAAATACAACTCAAGGCCTAGGATTTTCCTTTTATCTGTGAGCTCTTTTGAAAAAGTCCCAAACACAAAAAGGATGCAAGATTTGTCATGACGAGAACCCATAGACGTTCACCTAAGACAATCTTTTTACACAGCCTTCTTTGACTTAAACCAAATATAACTGCACTAAAATACAAAAATCTGTACTTGATTTTTGTCGATAAAATCCACAATTTCATTTCAGAATAAAAATATTTACGTTAGTCTTTATGTGTCTCTTATCACGTAAAATAAATCGGCTTCGTCATAACGAAGCTGGAATTTTTTTGCCTGCTTAACACAGTAAAAGTAAACTCTTATCAAAACAAAACCCGAATTCGTAGCTGTAAGCGGGTATAAAAGAACAGCACATTCCATGAACCCTAACGTTGTTCTCTTGATTATTTTTTTGAGCAGTGATGTCTATCTCGACCTGCCATATGAAAAGTAGCACTTTCAAAATTTATTTGATAAGGAATTCAATGTAAAAAAATTTGAAAGTGTTAGTTTTCGTTTGGCACGACGATATATTTATTACAAAGTAGTATATTCATTAGCTACCTTTCTGGGTTTAGATATTGCTTTATTTTTGCTTTGTTTAATATTGTAACGAATTTACTACAAATCATCTTATTTGCAACCTTCTGCTAAGTTCGAATCACTAAACTGTTGAATAAATAACTCCAATATTTAATAATGCAAAATGGCCTTTATTAAAGTACTTCACAATAACACTGATACTTCACAACCAATAGCTTGTTGCTTAAATGAAACTGATTGTTGCGCCTCCACTGTTGCTGCCTTTTTATACTCTGTGATTTCTCGTTCGCATCTTCTAGGCGCTTCCATTTCCAGAATCTACTAATTGGCCATCAGCCATAAAATTACTACGTTTTTAATTGCATACTTTTGGGAGCATCTCAGATTTATGCATGTCGTTGTGCGTTGCTTCTCCGCTGCGTGGACCAGAGTTTCAATTTTTTGTAGGTCTCGCAAAAAGTACACATATTTAATTTTTTGTATTTTGTCATGGAACGTAATTTGCTTCCCGAGCCTTTGTTCTTATTAATATATAGCACCTTTCAAATACTATCATCAGATGTGTTACTAAATATGCACGAATGATTTAAATTAACTTTTCCTTCAGGAAGGATTTTACTTAAAAATAAAATAATTAAAAAAACCTAACTAATTTCTAGCTTTTAGTATTATTATTACTTCATGTAAATATTGTTTTCAATAAAACCGTTTAACTTAAAATTTTTTTTTTAAATTATTTTATTATCAAGTTTTTAGTCTTTATTTAATTGTCCATTATTTCTCATTCTATTTAGTTCATTTAGTGACTCATTATTAAAAGGACTCTTTCCTGAGAATTTGTTACATCCTAAGTCCTCAATAGATAATCCTTCCAAAGACTTTTCTCGACTCTGCGCTACGTATGCTTGTCTCTCCTCGAACTCCAAAATATTTTGATGTCACCTCTACCGGACTGTATGTAATACTTGTTCCAAATATGAGCCAAATCGGTCATCATAGGTCGCTTTCTATCCATGTATGTATTATGTGATCCAACTATGGACCAAATCGGACCACAAATAAAAAAATTTTGAATATCTCGTTCCTTGCGCCACCTGGCGGTAATTTTTTGCAGGCCGTTTTCTATTCATGTTTGTGTTATGTGTTCCAAATATGTGCCAAATCGGACCACAAATACGATTTTTTGAAATATTTCGATCCATGCGCCACTTATCGGAATTTTCTTTTTTATATTATTGCATTTTCATCGGGTTCTGAACTATATTCCAAGCTTGAAGTTTGTGGCTTATAGGGAAGCTATTTAAATTTTAATTACAAAATTCGTTCACAACGGCCGTGCAGCCGGTGTCAAGTCAAGCTAAATAAAACCGTTTAAAAACTTGGAAGTCTTGGACTCCAACCAAGTGTTCTAGTATATTTTAAGTCGTACATTGCAATCAGAATATTTTATGGGAAAATCGAGAATACCAAGTCCCACTCTTTCGTGTCCACTTCTGGTGTGTCTCAGGGTAGTATTCTTGGCCCTGCATTATTTCTTTTTTTATTAATGACATTGGCGATTGTTTTCGTCATGCAAAATGTTTATTATAGGCAGATGATCTGCAGCTGTTTAGTAAAATCTCCTTTCCAGTAGATGATTGCGCACTTTGTACTGACTTTATTAAGCTTGCTGATTGGGGTATAAGCTACAACTTAGCTCTTGATATCAAAAAGTGTTTCCATATGACTCTGTCTTAATCATTAATTTCTAGATTTAAGTGTGATTTTTTACTCTGCATATACATTTGTTAATCATATCAATTACGTTACACCCAAAGCTTATTCTAGTTTGGCTTTTTTGAAGCAATATGCTAAAGATTTTAACGATCCGTATACTCACAAGGTGCTATATAATTATCTACTGCGGTCTTAATTGGAGTACACTTCAATAATTTGGAATCAACTGACTATTTAATTTTATTGAACCTATTCCATCATACGCTGTCAAGAACTGCTCATTTACTAATGTTTATTATACTCAGTTGAGCAGAGCTCACAGAGTATATTAACTTTGATTGGATAACGGTTGGTTGTACAGGTAGAAAGGAATCGAGCTAGATATAGACTTCCATATATCAAAATCATCAGTATCGAAAAAAAATTCGATTGAGCCATGTCCGTCCGTCCGTCCGTCCATCCGTCCGTATGTACGTCTGTCCGTTAACACGATAACTTGAGTAAATTTTGAGGTATCTTCATGAAATTTGGTATGTACGTTCCTGGGCACTCATCTCAGATCGCTATTTAAAATGAACGATATCGGACAATAACCACGCCCACTTTTTCGATATCGACAATTTCGAAAAATCGAAAAAGTGCGATAATTCATTACCAAATTCGGATTAAGCGATGAAACTTGGTAGGTGAGTTGAACTTATTACGCAGAGTAGAAAACTAGTAAACTTTTGGACAATGGGTGTGGCACCGCCCACTTTTAATAAAAAGTAATTTAAAAGTTTTGCAAGCTGTAATTTGGCAGTCGTTGAAGATATCATCATGAAATTTGGCAGAAACGTTACTTGTATTACTATATGCTTAATGTAAATTAGCAATATCGGAGAACGACCATGCCCACTTTTAAAAAAAAAATTTTTTAAAGTAAAATTTTAAGAAAAAATTTAATATCTTTACAGTATATAAGTAAATTATGTCAACATTCAACTCCAGTAATGATATGGTGCAACGAAATACAAAAATAAAAGAAAATTTTAAAATGGGCGTGGCTCCGCCCTTTTTCATTTAATTTGTCTATGATACTTTTAATGCCATAGATCGAACAAAAATTTACCAATCCTTTTGAAATTTGGTAGGGGCATAGATTTTATGACGCTAACAGTTTTCTATGAAAAGGGACGAAATCGGTTGAAGCCACGCCCAGTTTTTATACACAGTCGTCCGTCTGTCCTTCAGCATGGCCTTTAACACGATAACTAGAGCAAAAATCGACATATCTTTACTGAACTTAGTTCACGTACTTATCTGAACTCACTTTATCTTGGTATAAAAAATGAACGAAATCCGACTATGACCACGCCCACTTTTTCGATATCGAAAATTCCGAAAAATGAAAAAAATGCCATAATTCTATACCAAATACGAAAAAAGGGATGAAACATGGTAATTGGATTAGTTTATTGACGCGAAATATAACTTTAGAAAAAAATTTGTAAAATGGTTGTGACACCTACCATATGAAGTAGAAGAAAGGAAAAAAGTTCTGCAGGGCGAAATAAAAAACCTTGAAATCTTGGCAGGTATTACATATATAAATAAATTAGCGGAATCCAACAGATAACGTTCTGGGTCACCCTGGTCAACATTTTGGCCGATATCTGGAAAACGCCTTCACATATACAACTACCACCACTCCCTTTTAAAACTCTCATTAATATCTTTATTTTGATATCCATATCGTACAAGCACATTCTAGAGTCACCCCTGGTCCACCTTTATGGCGATATCCCTAAATGGCGTCCACCTATAGAACTATGGCCCACTCCCTCATAAAATACTCTTTAATGCCTTTCATTTGATACACTTGTCATACAAACACATTCCAGGGTTTCCCTCGGTTCATTTTCCACCATGGTTATTTTCCCTTATGTTGTCACCATAGCTCTCAACTGAGTATGTAATGTTCGGTTACACCCGAACTTAATCTTCCTTACTTGTTGATATTAGTAATGGTTCCATGGATTCTCCAGATATTCTCGGTTTTTTAGACTTCAATATACTAAAAAGGATGCTAAGACTCAATTTAACATTTAACTTGCATCCTAGCAAACGCAATTATTTAAATGTTTCTCTCATAAATAGAACTTTAACTGAGTTTAACAAAATCATTAATCATGTGGACTTTTACAACCATAGACTTAAATAAATGAAATGAAATTAAACATGCATAGACGCAGACACTTACATAGGAAGTTTATGCAAGTGCCAACAGTTGCCCAGAAAATGGAACCTGAGAATATTGGAGCATTTTATGAAGATAGACTAATAAACATGCTTTGCTTGGATATTATCGCGACTATGCGAGAATGGATAACATAAATTACAAGGGAAATGCGATATCTACGATATCCCAGCCAGCATTTTATGAAAATTTTGATCAAAAAATATTCAAATATCATACTCCAAGATGATTAAAAACGTTCAAATTTAAAAGCATTTTCTGTTCGAAAATTAACGTATCGTCGGGAGAAAAATGTACCATAAATGTGATTACTCTTGAATAATCATTTATGATTCATATTTCGAAACGTTTTTGTTCATATTTGATATCATTGTAAAATTTGGGCTTTAATTGTTTTATAGTAAAATTTGAATGCTTTTCACAGTCATTTTCTGATCACATTCATGAACATATTTCAATCGTGTTGGTTGAGATTTTTGAAAAATTTTTGGAATGCGATTATCATACATTTGTTCTTCATATCCCACACAAAATAATATACTACATAGTAATCTTGTTTCATCAGGGGAAGAACGCATGCGGAAGTGAGCTATTGAACAAAAGGTAATTCGCAAACAAACCAGACCAATATAAATCTGCGACTACAACATCCAGCATCGTCAACATCTTAAAATACGATAGGGCATGGGATGCTGAAGCCATATCCAGGTACATATGTAAAGAGAGTTTCACTTACCTGGGGTTCAAATAGTTCACAACCTTTGTATTGTCTAATGGTATAATTTGTATTTTCTGGGAAGCCGATGGTGGAGAAATGGTTGGGACATCTTTTGTTAGGAGCAGTATATGTATACATTATTTCTTGTCTTGAAGAATAAAATTTTAATATATTTTTTCTGAACTTCACGAATGAAAGAATGTGTGTATGTGAAAAAAAATAAGATCTTCAATGAAAAGTAAAAGTTTAACAAGTATAAAATTCATTATTCAGTCAACAGAGATTGTCAGAAAAGATTCAGAAAGCTGAATGAAAAATGATTAAAATTTTTAATACCTAAAGTAAACACATTTGATTCAAATATGATTCCAAAATGTGATTGAAAAACTATATTCAGTTTTTGATTATCAAAAGCATTCATATTTGATAATTTCTTTTGTTCAATTGTATGATAACTCATTATTTAGTCAGAAAGACTAATCAAATTGTATTGATATGTAGGGAAATTCAAAATTTAATCACCTAAATGCTGAGTGGGATTCTTTTAGCACTGCTATAAAAAAGTTACGTATCCGCCACGGTACTCCGTTAATGCATATACATTAGACTGGGTCGATTTATTAACCGATATCTTGCCATCTTTTTTCGATAGGATTTGGGTTCAGGAAAAAAAGTTCCACTACGCATACCCAAAAAAAAATAATTTTAGAGCCTGCGAAAAAAAAAGGCGAAAGGGTAAATTTTTCGACCAAAACACTCCCCAAAACCCAAAAAAAAATTTTTTTTTTTTCAAAAAGTTGTTGTAAAAACGTTGGCGATAACAGTTTTTTGAAAAAAAGAAGATTTTTTGGGTTTTGGGGAGTGTTTTGGTCGAAAAATTGACCATTTCGCCATTTTTTTTCGCAGGCTCGAAAATTATTTTTTTTGGGTATGCGTAGTGGAACGTTTTTTCCTGAACCGAAATCCTATCGAAAAATCGATGGCGCGATATCCGTTAACTTTCGTCCATACAAATCATCCCAGGTTAATATACATATTTGCCGTATTAGTTAGGTCTACAAACTTTCATGCTCATAAAAAGTTATAAATAATTAAGAGAACAAGAATTTTTGCTATTAACTTTTAAACGCTTAATTTTGTTACTAACTTATGTTGAATCTAGGTCCTCCCTCAAAATTAAAAATAAGTGCTGTAAGACGCTAATAACGTTCTAAAAAATAAAAAATAATTTAATTAAATATAATTTGAACATACAAGAAGAACCAACCCCAAAATATGTCCTTAGAACTAGAACAAATATTAAATCACGTCTTTTTCGAACAGAAAGATGTGCAAAATAAATAAAATACTATGGTGTAAAATTATTCAACAAACTTCCAGATGAAGTTAAAAATGCAAGAAATATGCAAAGCTTTAAAAATGAAGTCAAACGCCTACCAAAACTATATTTTTAATACTCAGCTGTAAAATGTAATTGTTATTTTTTCTTTTACTTTTATTTATATACGGAAATGGTATTTAAATCTTTTTTTTTTTTTTAATTATTATACCCAGCTGTACTTGTACACAGGGTATTATAACTTTGATTGGATAACGGTTGGTTGTACAGGTATAAAAGAAGCGAGGTAGATATAGACTTCTATATATCAAAATCGTCAGTATCGAAAAAAAAGCCATGTCCGTCCATCCCTCTGCCCGTTAACACGATAACTTGAGTAAATATTGAGATATCTTCACCAAATTTGGTAAACGAGATTATCTGTATCCAGAATAGATTGGTATTGAAAATGAGCGAAATATGATGATAACCACGGTCACTTTTTAAATAATACACCTAGAATGTAATTTGACTTGTGGACTGATATTGTGTCTCTTGATAAAAATTTGAAAAAAAAAAACGTTTAAAATGTGTGTGGCACCGCCCACTTGTGATAAAATCAATTCTACAAATATTATTAATCATAAATCAAAAATCGTTACACTATCGTAACAAAATTTGGCAGAGAGGTTGCCTTTACTATAAGGAATGCTTTGAAGAAAAATTAACAAAATCGGTTAAGGGCCACGCCCACTTTTACATAAAAGATTTTTAAAAGGATCGTGGACGAATAAAATAAGCTACGTCTTTGTAAAAAAGAGCTTTTTTATCAATGGAATTTTATTTCCCAAGTGGATTTATAACAATAAATATGCGGAAAACTTCAAATTTTAAAAAATGACTATGCATTTTCTATGTTTCGGGAGCCATAACTGGAAGAAAAATTGGTTCAGAATAGAACCACATGTATATGTATTACTGCCCAGCCTTGTAACATTATTAAGAACACAAAACAAACAACAACAGCATTTCAAGTGTACAGCTGGGTATGTAATGTTCAGTTTCACCCGAACTTAAACTTCCTTACTTGTTTTTATTTTATTTTGCTTACTGCTGCATCCTCATAAATATTGACTACAACTAGTTTTACATGAGAAATAAACTACATATCTTCTCGCGCATTGTTTTTATACTCAGCTGAGCAAAGCTCACAGAGTATATTAATTTTGTTCGCATAATGGTAATCCGTAACGGCATAAACTAATCGAGATAGATATAGACTTCTATATATCAAAATGATCTGGGTGAAAAAAGAAATTCATTTAGCCATGTCCGTCCGTCCGTCTGCCCGTTAACACGATAACTTGAGTAAATTTCGAGGTATCTTGATGTAATTTGGTACGTAGGTTCCTGAGCACTCATCTCAGATCGCTATTTAAAATGAACGATATCGGACTATAACCACGCCCACTTTTTCGATATCGAAAATTTCGAAAAACCGAAAAAGTGCGATAATTCATTACAAAAGACAGATAGAGGGATGAAACTTGGTAGTTGGGTTTGACTTAGGACGTAGAATGAAAGTTTAGTAAAATTTTGGACAATGGGCGTGGCACCACCCACTTTTAAAAGAACGTAATTTAAAAGTTTTGCAGATTGTAATTTAAAAGTCGTTGAAGATATCATGATGAAATTTGGCAGGACGTTACTCTTGTTACTACATGTGTTTTAAATAAAAATCATCAAAATCGGATGACGAACACGCCCACTTTTTAAAAAAAAAATTGAATATATTTACAGTATATGAATAAATTATGTCAACATTCAACCTCAGTAATTATATGGTGCAACAAAATACAAAAATAAAAGAAAATTTCAAAATGGGCTTGGCTCGCCCTTTTTCATTTAATTTGTCTAGAATACTTTTAATGCCATAAGTCGAACAAAAATTTACCAATCCTTGTGAAATTTGGTAGGGGCATAGATTCTATGATTATAACTTGTTTTTGTTAAAATGGGAGAAATCGATTGAAGCCACGCCCAGTTTTTATACACAGTGGACCGTCTTTCCTTTCGCACGGCTGTTAACACAATAACTTGAGCAAAAGCCGATATATCTTTTCTAAAATTAGTTCACGTACTTACCACAACTCACTTTATCTTGGTGTAACAAATGGCCGAAATCCGACTATGACCACGCCCACTTTTTGGATATCGAAAATTACGAACAATTAAAAGAATTCCGTAATTCTTTACCAAATATGAAAAAAGGATGAAACATGGTAATTGGATTGGTTTATTGACGCAAAATATAACTTTAGAAAACTTTTTGGGCGAAGTCAAAAGCCCTTAGAATCTTGGCAGGACTACTGTTCTTGGTATTACATATATAAATAAATTAGCGGTACCCGAAAGATGATGTTCTGGGCCACCCTGGTTCACATTTTGGTTGATATCTCTAAAACGCCTTCACAAATAAAACTAAGATACACTCCTTTTTAAAGCCCTCATTAGTGCCTTTAATTTGATACCCATATCGTACAAACACATTCCAGGGTTACTCTAGTTTCATTTTCCGACATGGTAATTTTCCCTTATTTTGTCTCCAAAGCTTTTAGCTGAGTATGTAATGTTCGGTTGTTGTAAATCAAATCAAATTTGGTTGTCAATAAAGAAACAAAAAAATCCCTATTTTGTTTTTCAAAGAGATCTAGAAATAGTGACTTACAATAATGCATATTTAGAAAATGAAGACAAGTATATTTTGTCTATCATAATGTTGAATGATTGCATAAAAAAGTGAGTTTTGTTAAACTAGTAGGGTTTCCAAATACACCAGGTATGCAACTGTTTTGAAGTTTATATTTTTCGTATGGGCTATGCGCACAAACGACAACAAGTATACTCACAATGAGAAAACGTGCTCTCGTTAAAAGCTGACATTGTTAACTATCCACAGATAGGAGAACACACCTGCTGCTTTTCTTTCCCAATTCTGCTATTGCTGCTGCTTTTGCCCTTTTTCTCATTTCAGTTTTGTTTGTGTTTTTTTCAGAGATGCGAAAAATAAGCTTTGTTATAATTTATTGTTTTTTTTTTTTCACCGTTTATCTTATATTTTTATATTGTTTATTTTATACTCTTTTGTTTTAGGTTCCTCAACATACGTATATACATAAATATGTACGCACCCAATAAATAACGGCATAGCAGTAAGCAATAAGGATCGCTGGTTTTATTTCTAACAGATAAACCTTGGGATAAGGTAAAAAAGGGTATGTATGATCGCCTTATTTTAGGCTTATTTATGCTCGGAATAAGTGCTATCAATAAGGTAATTAAAACTAAAATGAATGCCTTGTCTAAACTTAAACGGAATAATAAATAAAAACTAACTAATGTCGTTAGTTTTTTTACTTATTTAAAGCAACCTGGATTTTCTTTCTATATGAATAATTAGATCGCCGACAAAACTTGTTTAATAGGTAAGTCTACTTTTATTCGTTTCAAAAGAGCAAATAGCGGCGTCAATTTTATACTTTTCGCCGTCTGAAGAGATCTATTTCCGACTTTTTGTGCACTGCTATTTTAACTTTCCTGCACACTGGTGAGAGCTTCGTATTTTATTGCGACTCCAAACGACATCAGAAAATGGCATATGTCAAACGAATTTCCGTGCTGGTCGAGCAACTTTGAAGGTGACCCCGCTTAAAAAATTTAAAAACTGTTTTTTAATGTGAATTGTCTCGTAGCTGAAATAAATTACAATGAGAGGTTACCAATCTATACCAAAATAATATTAATTATAAAGATATAACAAGAAAGGACGGGACAGTCTTAGGCTATGTCGAAGAATTTATACCTTACATGAATGGAGCTGAGAAATAATGTTATCCCATTCGTTGCTCCCGAACAACCGGCTTCTAGCTTTTAAAATAAGGTAGAAATACGAAAATATTCTTATCTGAGCAATCGGTTGTATAGTATATATGCTATATAAACGACCGATTTCTATGCGAAAGCATTTGGTGAAAATTTAAAATTTTGTCGGTACATTGAGAAAGATATTATGAAAAAGCCTCTTTTCTGAAAAATCGGGAGTATGGAGGATATATGCTGTAGTGGTCTGATCCGTTCAATTCCTATAAATGTTTAATCCGATACCAAAAAATACCCACTGACAAGTTATTTCAAAAAAAAAAGTGGGACTAGTTTGCAGTCGAAGATACAGGCTGGCATGGCTAAATCACTCAGATCGTCATAAGGATGAATACGGTATATTTATTGGTGGGTCTAACTCTTCTCTATTAAGGACTTACACTTTGAGATTCCTGACAGACTTAATATACCATTGCATTTTCATGAACAAGTCGTATGCAAGCCTGGTTTAATATCTGCAATAAGAGTTATAATTAAGTTAAAATGACACATACGCCTATTCTACCTGGTTTATTAAATCCCTAATTAGGTTATTGTACTGCATGTACTCTTTTTATAACGTTTTATGTGTGCCTCATTATTTATTGGTTTATAAGCCTTATATAAAAGGTCCTAATGCAGTAAGTCATATCTTAATATAAGACCCTGTGTAAGCCTTATTTAATAGCGTTGTTATGTTTTATCTAAAGGTGTATAAATTTTCCTTATATTATCCTTATTTTACATGGGCTATACAACTTATTTAAAATAAGCTTTATTTAAGGCTCATATTTTTTGCTGTTCATATACATAGGTAATAACTTATTTGCGTGTATGTGCGCTTTGTCTCTTTATCTTTTGTTCATTAATGCCGCTAATTCACCTCTTTGTGTGTGAAAACAACTATAGCTCCTCGAAAGGTAGCATCATTATATATACATAAATATATTGTTCATTTGAAGCGGACTTGATAATAATGTTGGGCTGCCAGAAGCAACAAGCGTCATGATGAAAGTTGTACGATAACTGTGAAATGGGAGAAAAAACATGGTTGCTTTAGCGAGCCTATAGAGTGAGCTGACACCTGTATGGCGTTTGATTTGTTTACCTCATTAAGTCGTATTTTATATAACCATTGCCTTGTCATTTATTACTGGTAACAAATTACGGCTAAGTGTGTCTATAGCACTAATTTTTGAAGCTTTTATATAAAGATGAAGCATTATACAAAAATTTAGTGCACTATTTGATAGCATAATGAATCTATGGACCTAGAAATGTATCATAAAGAGACGATATTATTTCCTATTGGTCGCCGTGGTGTGGTGGTAGCGTGTCCTGACAAAGAAACATCAAAAATTGAGAAAATATTTTTTTTAAATAAAAAAGTTGATCTTTCCAGGATCGCACTTTGCAGTGTACTTTGAGTGGATTTTTGCCCTAAACTACTCTCAGTAAAAACTCATCTGCCTCGCAGCTGCCGTTCGGAATGGGCATTAAACATGAAGGTCACATCTCGCTGGTTTGTGCGGAGTGAGTAACAGGAGCATGAACTACTAAGCAGCAGGACCTGAAAGAGCAATGACTGTCCCACGGAATATTAAATAATTGCATTTCCTTAGTCTTGGCCATTACGATTACATATGTTCGTCATTTAAACTGAAATCTCATCTTTCTTGGCATTTTTAAATATTAAATATTTTCTGAAGGAAAATCACCCTTGTCAAAAGAGAGCTTTGGAGACAAAATTGTTTTTTTCGTGGATATATACAAGTGATAATACTTAAAATTGGAGCAACTTGCTTCCGCTATGTTTCTTCAGCTATCAATTCGCTTCATTTGAATATTTTTTTTAAATATGAAAATTTGGTTATGTAGGTAGGTTGAACTGGCCGGTGCATGAGGACCTCACATAGACTGATTGAGTCCGTAGTGTTACCTGAAGTTTGTTTTAACGACCAAACTGAAAAACCCTATCAAAAACCAGGACTTGTGTTATAAAATAACTCCGTCCTCTTGACAAATACTAGAAGCTTCCTAGGACTTAAGCCACTTGCTGCTTCTAGATCTGACAGCTGTATCACTCCTAATAGCTGGAGTATTAGCCTGGCAAGTGCAGGGCACGAGCACAGAACGTGCTCGATCGTTTCCTCCTCCAACCCGCACTTCCTACATCTGCTATCACTGACCAAGCCTAGTTTAAAGGCATGTGACGCCAGCAGGCAGTGTCCAGTCAGAATACCCGTCATGAGCCTACAGTCCTCTCTTTTTAATGATAGGAGCAACTGTGTTAGTCTAAGGTTGTAAGACCTACACACAATCTTCGACACTTTACAGCCCCGCCCTTGAACCCACGCCTTTCCCGCTTGGTCGATCATGTGCACCTCTCGACTTCGCTTAATCTCGCCCAATCTAATTGGGACATCTACGGAGCAAGCTTCAAGGGATGCGCCCTTTTTAGCTAGTTCGTCCGCTTTTTCATTCCCATCTATTCCCATATACCCTGGGACCCAATACAGATGTATGCTTCTCCCTGTCCCGATTCTCTCCAGAGACTGCTTACACTCTAACACGCATTTAGATGCTGTGCTATGCGAGATTATTGCCATAATTGCTGCTTGACTGTCAATATAAAAGTTAACACGGTTGCAGCTTAAGCTATTCTGTTCCAGGGTTTCTACTGCTTTGGTTACGGCTAATATTTCCGCTTGGAAAACGCTACAGTAATCCGGCAGCCTGTAGTATCTGCTTATTTCCGGATCAGCGCAGTATACCGCAGACCCTACTCCTTCCACTACTGTGGAACCATCGGTGTACACATGTATCGCCTCGTCCGCCATTTGCGCACCCTTGCGCCAACCGTCCACCTCTATTGTGGCTTTAAGATCTCCCTCAAAGCGCAGATAGGGAATCATGTAGTCTGTTCGTCTTGTGATTGATGACGCTATATTACTATGGTCATATGGTCGGCGCTCAAGCTGCCCCGAAGCACCGAGCCTGGTTGCGGTCATTAACGCTTTGTTCTTTGCTACCAAGTCTGCAGACGGTATGTGCAAAATGGCATACAGTGCAGCCGTTGGGGTTGTTTTCAGGGCTCCCGTAATGCTAAGCATCGATAGTCTGCATACCCCCTCTAATTTTTTGAGGTATGCTGTTTTTTGTGTGGCTTTCCACCAAACAAGAACTCCATAGTATAGAATAGGGCTTACAATCGCTGTAAAAACCCAATGAGAAAGAGAGGGCGATAGGCCCCATGTACACCCCAGCATTCTTCTACATGCATAGAGTGCCGTTGAAGCCTTCTTGACCCTCTCCTCCACGTTGAGCTTCCATAACAGCTTACTGCCTAGGATGATTCCTAAATATTTTGTGCAAGGTTTTTCCTGTAAGACCATATCCGTCTTCTCCGCATTGACTTTCAACCCGACATTAGATGCCCAGTTATGAATATCGCGAAGCGCCCGATCCATCATAGAACTAATCGTTGGAAGGCACTTTCCACTTATGACAATTGCAACGTCATCTGCGTAAGCCGTAAGTTTTACGGGTCCCTCATCGAATTGCCTGAGCAGTTGGTTGATGACCAGCGTCCACAGCAGAGGTGATAGCACCCCACCCTGCGGCGTGCCCCTGTCCACTGATTTCGTGGCCTCATACAATCCCCATTTTGATGTAATATTTCTGCAATTTAACATGCAGCCGATCCATCTGATTAAGGCAGGATGTACTTTAATGTAATTAAGACCATCCATAATCGCCCATTTTGCAACATTATTGAAAGCTCCGGCAATGCCCAAGAAGACTCCTAGGGCATACTCCTTATATTCCAGGGATTTCTCTATGCTTATTACCACCCTATGCAATGCGGTGTCTACCGACTTGCCTTTGGTGTACGCATGCTGTGTTGTGGAGAGCAGCTTTTCATCCACGTTGGACTTTATGTACACATCTGTCAGCCTCTCAAAGGTTTTGAGCAGAAATGATGTTAAGCTAATGGGTCTATAGTCTTTGGAATACATGTGACCGATCTTCCCCGCCATTGGTAGAAAAGCTACACGAGCAGTTCTCCAAGAGTTCGGTACATGATTCAGTCGTATGCACCCATCGAGTATTATCTTAAGCCATTCCACGACCGCCCTACTTGAGACTTGTAGCATGGACGGGAATATACCATCTGGACCCGGCGATTTAAACATAGAAAACGTCTTCACTGCCCATTCGATCTTGGTATCGGTCACCAAGCCCGGCACTACTAGCTCCGTGATCGAAGTGTGAGTGATGTCTGCTGGCTCCTCTAAACCGTCTCCCGATGGGAAATGTGTATCGAGAAGCACCTCAAGGGATTCCTCACTATTACGTGACCATTCCCCGTTCTCTTTCTTTATTAGTCCATGGACTATGTTTCCCTTGGCTAGGACTATGTCCATACAGAAACTTTTCCATGAGTTTCTCTTCGCCCTGGTAATTTCACGCTTGTAGATCCTCAGTAGATCCATGTACTCGTCCCGACACGCTTCGCTTTCCGCGGTCTTTGCGAGCTTAAACATTTCTTTTACCTGTCTTCTTAGAAGACTCAGCTCATTGCTCCACCATGGCGGCTTTGCTTTTCCTCTGAATCTTCTTAGAGGGCAAGCTTTGTAATACGCAGTCATAAGCGTCATTGTTAGGAATTCATTCGACTCCTCCAGTTCCTCTACACTAGCAACCTCTTTGGGTTGTCCCAGTTTTGTTTCCACATGTTTCTGGAATTTAGTACAGTTCGTTGACCTAGGGTTTCTAAAGGTTCCTCCCTTCTCTACCCTCTTTAGGGGGATGTTGAAGCTGATATACGCATGCTCGGAGAAGGATGGTCTATCAAGAACCATCCAATCATACCTTGATATATCACGCTCGGAGCTCAATGTAATATCCAGAACATTGCTGGATGTTGGACCAATGTATGTAGGGACATTTCCCCTGTTGGCCATCTGCAAATTGGTTTGCAGGATGTAACAAAACAGAGATTCGCCTCTCTCGTTCCTATCTGCTCTTCCCCACGCATTGTGGTGCGCATTTGCATCTGCGCCTATGACCAACCGCCCTTTGCGCCCTTCCTCCTGTACTAGCCTTTTGCACTCCATCGGTGGGACCTCCGCAGCATGGGCCATGTAGCAGGACGCCAGGATAAATGCCTGCTTATTATTTTGCTCAACGGCCACCGCTACGAGATCCTCAGTGGTGTAATTAGGCAGCATATATGAATGCAGCTGTTTCCTTACCATTATTACAGCTCGCATCCGTCCTTCCGTTTGCGCGTAGTAAATGCCAAACCCGCGTGCGCTAAGTCCAGAAAACTTTCCTCCCGATGAGAGCCACGGCTCCTAGATCATCGCCACGTCAAACGAACCCTCCTCAAGAGTTAGGAGGAGTTCGCTCGACGCCACTTTACTGTGTTGGAGGTTTATCTGTAGGACTCGCAGCACCATTGGGCTGTTTGTCCCCCTCCAGCACCTTCGTCGTCCTCCCCTTGCCCTTTTTGGTTTAGAGTCCCCTTCAGCCTCTCGTGACTGTTGTGCAGGGTGTTCCTCTGTGCTAGTCACAGCACCATTTAGCGGTTGGTCTTCTTCTAGCACGTACGTGGTGACGTCGGGGATCTCCACCTGTCTTTTTTCCCTTAGGCTTTTCAGGTCCTTTTCGACCTCGCCCACCTCTAGCGTGTTAGGATTTTTATCCTCGGGACTTCTTTTCCTGAGTCGCATGTAAATTTTGCCAGTGCCAAAGGACATTTTACCAAGCTGCGTGTACAAAATATCCTCCGCCTGCTTGTTTATTTGGAAGATGTAGAACTGACCATCCTCGGTAGGCCGAGATACAGTAAGTACCTTCTAATCCTGTGTCGGTATGTTCGGATTCTGATTCTGCCGAAGTCGCAGTGTATCCTCCGACTTCATCACGCATGGCGTCCATACCTTAACTTTGGGTACCGTGGGGATTTGCGCTTTATCCACCACCTCAAACCGCGCGTTCGTGCCTTGCCTTTGGAGGTTTGGAACCACTTCCTCCAGCCACCGCAAGCTCGCGATGTTGTCGCACGCTATCATCTTCACACCATTATTCCATCCCCCCGAATTAAAGGTTGGAAGGGGCTTACTTGGTTGTTCCCGCATCATCTTAAGCATTCAGCTAATCAGCTCATTTGTCCGAAAGGACTGTTACGATCAACCACCGCCACAGTCAGTGACTGCTTGGCCACATCACTCATCTTCTCGGGAAAAGCCGGAGTCTTAGTGTTATCTCCCTTTGGCACCTCCTAGAAAGCCGCAGTCTTAGCGTTTACTCCCTTTACCGGCTCCGATAAAGCCGGAGTCTTAGCGTTATCTCCCTTTGGCGTATCTCCTACTTCCTTAATTGGAACTTCCCTCTGACTCGCAGCTTTCGAAGTAGTTGCTACCTCGCTATTGGAGCCCACCTGTCTTACAGCTTTGGGCCTACTTGTCTTGTCTATGCGACTACCCTGCTCCGCGGCTCTAGGACTGGGTCCTTTCTGCCTCTTGAAAGCAGGCTTGTCGCCTTCCGCCGAACGTTGCCCCTTCATTCTGCCATTCGACGCTTCTTCCTCCTCGTACCGGTTGCAGAACCGAGGGTTTCTCGCAGCAAACCTTTTGAACTGGCTTCGACCTACTTCTACCGCTTCGTGGGCCCATTCCAAGCGCTCGATCTCCACTTCTGTTGGGTCGACCACTGCTCCCAAGCGTTGTACAATTCTTAGTGCTGCATGGTACTGCGAGAGCTCTTTTTCTTCCTCTGCTCCGTACCCTTCTCCACTCTTCTACTCCGTTTTCATTTGTGTGCTTCTCCAACACGGAGTTCATTGAATCAGCACTACTCTCGCTCCCCGAGTCCGACGCATTGCTTAATTCGTATTTTTCGTCCTTGGATTGCGACTCAGTTCTCCTCTTTACATCGTCCTTATTACAGTCAGGTAATGAGTCGTTCACCTTGGTCGTACGACCACTTGCCCGACAAGGCGGGCTCAGCGGTCCAGTATTATATACGGGGAAAGAACCGTCCGCCACAGCAGCGCCCCTTTCTGTGGTAAGGCCATTAATACTTCCCAAGGTGTCTCGGTATCGGGAAGGCTCCGTTCGAATACAGCCGAATTTATCCCCTGGCTGCAAATCGTCCAATATGCACGGTCCGCCTAACACCCTGGATTAGGGGGTTAGCAGTTCTTGGTCACCGACATCCCGCCGCCCTCGTATGAGGCGAAACGGCGTAGATGTCAGTCCTAAACAGCTCCGCCTCATAGTCGGGCGCTATGGAGTTCGGCTAAGCCCTCACACCAACGACAAGGTTCCTAGCCTAGTGAGGGAAAAAAATTTGGTTAAATTTGAACTCATTTCTTTATCAGTTTCTGAAATACTTTCGAAGCGCTCTTAATTATGAGTCGGATGAAAGTCCGAGTTTGTAGACCAAGGGTGACGTTTTTTGGAACGATTTTAATTCATCCTTTGTCAAATAAGGGAAAATCACCATGTAGGAAAATAAAGCTAGGGTAACGCTGGATGTGTTTGTATGACATGTGTACCAAATGAAAGGTATTGAAGAGTTTTTTAAAAGAGAGTGCGCCTTAGTTCTATAGGTGGGTGCCTTTTCGAGATATCGCCATAAAGGTGGACCAGGGTGACCCAGAACATCATGTGTCGCTTGCCGCTAATTTATTTATATATGTAACTAGCTTAAGCCCGTGGTTTTACCCTACGTTTCTATAAAATTATGCAAGCTACGCGTAACTGGCCATGGGTAAAACATGAGATAGTAAGATTGACTTCTGCTACATCTAATGACTGTTGTTGTATGATATAATCATATTTGTAGGTGAGGGTGACCATTGAGTTGCATAAGCTCTGAAGCTATAAAGGTTTGTATTGTGCTCATCAATCCCTTGACTCGCATCTAATGATCATCTTTGAGCTTCATTGAAAGGGATAGGAAATTTGAGGCATTTAAAATTTTAAATACAAATCTATCGGTATCAATGGAATCCTTGGTTTGAAACTTTTTTTGTTGTTATATTGGCCTACTGATTTTTTTTTTTTTAAGATCGCGGGTTCGAATCGAGCTCAAGGCCTAACAATAATTTTTTATCATTATTATTGTTATGATAATTTTTTTTTTAATCGAAAAAATTTTTTAATTAGAATAGAAGAAAGAAAAAATTTAGACAACTGCCAAAGCTCGTTGTATAGATCCATTTCGGGAACTGCTAAATTCCTTCATCGGCAACGTTTAGGCGCCGCTGCTATAACCATTCAGCCATCACAGCGGTTTTTTGTTTGTCTTCATTAATCCTACTTCTATTCTGGTTCGTGCCAATTGATATTCACAACACTGCGACATCTGTTGCAGAATGGATGTGAAAATTGGACTTGTTTGATGGCAATGCTGCCATAGTGTCATATTTTATTGACACTTTTTCCCCGTGCTCTGGGATGTATTAACAATTTTTGTTGTTATATCGGCCTACTGATTTTTTTTTTTTTTAAGATCGCGGGTTCGAATCGAGCTCAAGGCCTAACAATAATTTTTTATCATTATTATTGTTATGATAAATTTTTTCTTAATTGAAAAAATTTTTAAATTAGAATAGAAGAAAGAAAAAATTTAGACAACTGCCAAAGCTCGTTGTATAGATCCATTTCGGGAACTGCTAAATTCCTTCATCGGCAACGTTTAGGCGCCGCTGCTATAACCATTCAGCCATCACAGCGGTTTTTTGTTTGTCTTCATTAATCCTACTTCTATTCTGGTTCGTGCCAATTGATATTCACAACACTGCGACATCTGTTGCAGAATGGCTGTGAAAATTGGACTTGTTTGTTGGCAATGCTGCCATAGTGTCATATTTTATTGACACTTTTTCCCCGTACTCTGGGATGTATTAACAATTTTTGTTGTTATATCGGCCTACTGATTTTTTTTTTTTTTAAGATCGCGGGTTCGAATCGAGCTCAAGGCCTAACAATAATTTTTTATCATTATTATTGTTATGATAAATTTTTTCTTAATTGAAAAAATTTTTAAATTAGAATAGAAGAAAGAAAAAAATTAGTTAACTGCCAAAGCTCGTTGTATAGATCCATTTCGGGAACTGCTAAATTCCTTCATCGGCAACGTTTAGGCCCCGCTGCTATAACCATTCAGCCATCACAGCGGTTTTTTGTTTGTCTTCATTAATCCTACTTATATTCTGGTTCGTGCCAATTGATATTCACAACACTGCGACATCTGTTGCAGAGCACGGGGAAAAAGTGCCAATAAAATATGACACTATGGCAGCATTGCCAACAAACAAGTCCAATTTTCACAGCCATTCTGCAACAGATGTCGCAGTGTTGTGAATATCAATTGGCACGAACCAGAATAGAAGTAGGATTAATGAAGACAAACAAAAAACCGCTGTGATGGCTGAATGGTTATAGCAGCGGCGCCTAAACGTTGCCGATGAAGGAATTTAGCAGTTCCCGAAATGGATCTATACAACGAGCTTTGGCAGTTGTCAAAATTTTTTCTTTCTTCTATTCTAATTTAAAAATTTTTTCAATTAAGAAAAAATTTATCATAACAATAATAATGATAAAAAATTATTGTTAGGCCTTGAGCTCGATTCCAACCCGCGATCTTACAAATCAGTAGGCCGATATTGTGAGGACCCCAAAGCCGAGGACTTTGTATCCTCACAACATTCACATATCTATATATTTTTGCAAATAACATACATTTGGAAATAACTTGGAATTTATACTTGAATTTTTATCACTTTGGAAATAACTTGGAATTTATACTTGAATTTTTATCACTTATATATTTTTTGCATGAAGCACCAGAAATATACATATGTATACCTTTATGAATTATGCCCTAAATACATATATTCTGTTGAACATTGAATGTATAATTATTAAATTGAAGAGCAAATTACACTTGCGCACTTTTGCACGCAAGTCAAATATTTACATTTTCGCAAACATAAACTTTGAATATAGGATCACCCTAACATGCATTAAATATTTGGAAAGTAGATACGCACAAAACATAAAAATGCAGCGGTCGATCAACCCTTTGCACACTCAAAATCCAATGTACCCAGTTACAAATACAACATACATAATAACTTAAGTGAACGGAGATCAGCAGCAAGTCGTCAAAATAAGCGCCGCTACTAATTGAAATTTCGTTATACATATTTACGCACTAGCATACAACACACCAACGCACGCCATACAACAGAAGGCAGAAGCATTGGGCAAAGCAAAACACAACATTAGAATTAGGTGACCACAAACAAATATACAAACACACAATATATAAACCAAAGCCTGGAAAGCACAGTAGCAAGTACAAAGGCATTGTATTCAATAAGGAGCATTATGGTGCATGGAAATTCATGGGAAGGAAATATTTACCGGAACAACAGTTGTTTTATATTGTTAATACCATTAGTTCAAAGTTGTTATTATAAAATAACCGTTTGCCTGCGTGCAAAAATTAGTATATAAGGGCGACGAGTTCGCGTTGAAATTCAGAGATTAGGAGGCAGGCATACGAGTCGGTAGGCTTTATCACTACCGACCAAGAGTACACCTGAAGGCTTTTTCACTTCATTTGTACTTAGAGTATACTCGTCTGGAGGCTTTATCACTCCATTCGACCGCAGAGGTTGGCCGAGGGCTTTATCACCTCCGTCACCTCTTATAGAGCAAGGAAATCAGCCTAGGAGTAGAAAGTAGAATTTTATCAAATAAATGATTTTTTATAACGTTTTGTATCGAACAAAACAGAGTTATACTTTCAGAAGGACCGTTAGGAATTTCTACTTCCAGGAACCCTGGACGGACTGAGACCAACCCCGGCAAAGTCAAGGAAAAGTCTGTCACATTTTGGCGCCCGAGCAGGGTAAACAAATCAAATTTTAAGATATACTTTCAGAGCATCAGAAACGAAGAGGGAAACAAGATCCACACACTTCTGGGTTAATACGACGAGGATATAAAGCATAACAATGGTAAAGGTATCGTGGGTATACTATCTCACTCGAGAGGATCTGGTAGCCTACAGCACGGAATTTGGGCTAGAGGATGGCGGAACGGTTGACGAGCTAAGAAAACGATTGGCTGCATTCATCCAAGAGGAGAAGGATAACGAGAATTTACGGGATCGATTCACAGAGTTGGCGATTCGGCACGCGCGGCTAACAAATCCACAAGCGTCAAAGACAAGCAGCGAACTAAATTCACCAAGAAATGATAAACAGGCAAGTGTTGCACCCAATCAATTGGAGGTCGGACAACCGCCGGTACATTTTATTCAGCAGCCTGGTATGTACGCAACGACAAATTATATTCAACAGCCTGGCACATATGCAACGACCATGGACAGAGTAAGGAAGTGGGGATTAAAGTACGACGGAGGCAAAGATCCCCTAGGATTCATCGAAAGAGTGGAGGAGCTAGCAGATGGGTATGAAATCAACCGCAACACAATTCCGAAAGCGCTGCCGGAGTTGTTGAAGGACAAAGCGTTGGTATGATATAGGAATAACAACCGGCATTGGCAGGAGTGGAACGCCTTCAAGAAGGACTTCCTGAAGTTCTTCCTAAGCTCCCGATACTTAGAGCAATTGGAAGATGAAATTCGTATGCGCGTACAACGACAAGGTGAGCTATTTAAAGATTATGTCTTGGCACTACAAGGAATCATGCGTCACGCGGGCTACACCGAGGAGCAGAAATTAACCCGCATCTACAGAAACTCGCGCAGAGAGTACCAACTATACATAAAGCGAAGCGAGGTCAGCAATCTTGAGGAGCTCGTAAGTTTAGCTCAAGACTATGAAAATATTATTCCTGCCAGGGAACCAATGCGACCAACCACAAGGCCATTCATACCACGGCGGCAAGAAGGTCAGTACCAGTGTCTCCAGGCAGAACAAAGACAGGAAGAGCGAGCAGAGATCCAACACCAGCAGAGGTCAGAGCCACGACAAGAATATGTGGATACAAGAACGGCCTGCAGACGATGCGGAAGAGGTGGTCACTTCTCATACGGGTGCCGAGGCATAAGAAGAGAATTTTGCTGGATTTGTGGTAAGATAGGCGTGCTCACTCGTGATTGTTGTAGGAAGCCACAGGGAAACGACCAGAGACCACGTTGGAACCGAGGGATGGGATCTTCGGAGAGATTAGACATGTTCAAATACACAAAGGGCCGCATATCGGTAACAACGTATGTGAATGGAGAAGAAGCAGTAGCAGCGATTGACACGGGAGCGACGAGGAGCTTTATAAGTGATGCAATGGCGGGAAGATTAAAAACTGGCAAATTCAAGGAAGAAGAATCCGAAAATGCAAGAAATTATCAACAAGGAAGTCGACGAGCTGAGCGAAAAAGGTTGCATCGAACCATCGAATAGCCCGCACAGCGCACCCATAGTTTTGGCAAAGAAGAAGAATGGAAAATGGAGACTCTGCGTAGATTACCGCCAACTAAACGCAAGATCAGTACCAGACGCATACCCCTTACCACGTATACAACATATCTTGGACAAATTAAGAAGCGCGAGATTTATTAGTAGCCTCGACTTGAAAAATGGATATTGGCAAATACCTATGGAAGCAAGCAGCAAGCAATACACCGCATTCACAGTACCTGGGCGTGGACTATACCAATGGAGGGTGATGCCATTTGGCTTGCACTCAGCTCCAGCAACTTTTCAGAGAGCACTTGATCGTGTCATAGGACCAGAACTGGAGCCATACGCGTTTGCATACCTCGACGATATTATCATTACAAGAAAAACATTGGAAGAGCACATTGCACATTTAACAGAAGTATTTCGAAGGCTGCATAGAGCGAACCTGAGGATAAACCCGGAAAAATGTGAGTTTTTTAAGAAAAGGTTAAAATATCTAGGTCATGTCGTTAGCGAGGAAGGCATCCATACTGACCCAGACAAGATAGCAGCCATCAAAGAACTGCAACCACCGAAGAATATACGAGAGTTACGACGTTTTCTAGGAGTCGTGTCATGGTATAGAAGATTCGTGCCGGATTTTTCACAAGTATCACACCCGTTAACATATATGCTTAAGAAAGGTAGTAAGTGGAGGTGGTCTGAAGAGCAACAATCAGCATTCGAAGCACTCAAGGCAGCACTGACGCAGGCACCGGTACTCGCTTGTCCAGATTTTTCGAGGAAGTTTAGTTTATAGACGGATGCAAGTGATTTTGGTCTTGGTGCAGTACTTACGCAAGGTTCAGGCGACGAAGAGCGAGTAATAGCATACGCAAGCCGCAGGTTAAACTACTCACCAACAGAAAAGGAGTGTTTGTCAATAGTGTGGGCAATACGAAAAATGAGGCCGTACGTAGAAGGATACACGTTTACAGTAATAACAGATCACCTAGCGTGGAAATGGTTGAATGCGATAGAGAGCCCGACTGGTCGGATTGCGAGATGGGCGCTGGAACTACAGCAATACTCATTCGACGTACAGTATCGAAAAGGAAAGTTGAACGTTGTGGCAGATGCATTATCAAGGCAACCGATGGACGAGCAGTTGGGTACGTTGACGATGGATGACGGAAAAGACGAGTGCAAGTGGCTTAAAGCAAAGATGGAAGATGTAAGAAAGACCCCGGAGAAATTCCCAGAGTACGTTATCGAGGAAGGAAAGTTTTACAGACGCATAGGAAGTCAGGTGGATGGCGAAGATGCAGTGCCATGGAAGCTGTGTGTCCCGACTTCACAGCGACGCAGAGTGCTAGAGGAGATCCACGACACACCGAGCGCAGTGCATATGGGCATCCGAAAATCGATATCAAGAGCAACAACACGTTACTATTGGCCAGGAATATTCAGGGATGTAAGAAAGTACGTACAGCAGTGTCACACATGTCAAATTTACAAACCGAGTCAACAGCCAGCCGCAGGCAAGATGCTAACGAAGATTGCAGAGGAGCCTCGGGCAACAGTCTGGGCAGACTTTGTTGGTCCAATGCCACGATCGAAGCATGGAAACACAATGACACTAGTATTCTTAGACAAATTTTCAAAATGGGTAGAAGTAATACCAATCAGAAAGGCAACGACAGAATGTTTAATAAGAGGATTTCGAGAGAGGATTTTGGCACGGTTCGGCGTCCCAAAAGTATTTATTACGGACAACGGAGCACAGTTTATCAGCAGACGTTTTAAGAGATTTTTAGAGGAACTTGGCGTGAAACACCAATTAACGGCACCGTACACACCGCAGGAGAACCCGACGGAGAGGGCAAACAGGAACATCAAGAGGATGATAGCACAATTTACGGGAAAAGAGCAGAAGACATGGGATGAGTTGTTACCAGAGATAACGCTGGCATTGAATACAAGTGTATGTGAATCGACAGGTTACAGTCCAGCATACATAGTACAAGGGAGGGAACCGAGAATCCCCAACAGCCTTTACGATGAGCAGACATTTGGTACAGGTGAGAAATTAGCGAACCCAGGAGAGAAGTCAACGAGGATGAAAGAAATATTCGAGATGGTACGACGGAAGCAAGAGAGAGCATCTATAGAGCAAGCGAAGTATTACAATTTAAGAAGAAGGCAATGGCGACCGGCGATAGGCGACCTAGTGCTGGTAAAGGAGCATCAGCTATCAAAAACGGTAGATAACTTTACAGCCAAACTAGCGCCAAGGTACAGTGGACCTCACCGGGTAATGAACTTTGTGTCACCAGTGATCGTAGAACTAGACAAAGTCTTCAGAGGAAGGAGGAGGACAGCCCACCTAAGTGAGCTGAAAGCATACCACGCAACCGACGCCGCCGACAACAACGAATCCAGGAAGCAAAGTCATAAAGAGAGATACAAAAAGGGCGCTAGTGAAGATCAAACCGCGTCAACACCGTCCAATCGAACAGCAAACAACAAGCCCGAGGTACAACAACAGAAAAATAACAGCGAGGTAGCCATTTGCGGTACGCTCACACGAGTCAGCGAAGAGACCGAGAGAACAAGGAGAGAACCAAGGTACAAGTCAACAGCTGATAGCATACAGAGACGGTCAAGTACAAAACATTGCGGAGAATCAGGTACGAATATTTCCAGAAAATAAATTACAGATCGCCAGAGAACCGGCGCATGGAACAAGATTACACCTGGGAAGGCAGTTCGCTATGGCAGCCTTAAACGAACACACACCCCGAGACAACTGCGGAATTACAGACTATTTTGTAAGATTCTACTTCAATCCGGGTGAAATCGGTAGTAACGGACATGCCCAACCGAGACAGTGTCAAATTATACACGAAGAAATTTCATATCAAGAATTACCCGGAAGTCGGATCAACGAATAAAAACTCGGTAAACTCTAACCACAATTACATAAATATACTCTTTAACTATGCGTATGATATACCACGTTTTTTTAAAATCCACTATACATGGCGGGAACACCCTAAGGAAAATCCACCAGTTTTTCATTTATTTTATAGACTGGCATCACACATACCGCCGACGGGAAGGGCAGCGAAACGCCAACCAACGACGACAGCAGAATATTAAGCCAGCGGGGTCGACGGCAGCCTCAACGACAAAAACAGCGACATATTGAGCCTGATGGCCAGCGACGGCAACGACGACGAAGCAGCATGGGCGAACACCACTTCCGCGTACGGATCACGCGCACCGACCTGGTGACGGAGGGTCTCATTGCGGAAGGTGAGGGGGGAGTGTGAGGACCCCAAAGCCGAGGACTTTGTATCCTCACAACATACACATATCTATATATTTTTGCAAATAACATACATTTGGAAATAACTTGGAATTTATACTTGAATTTTTATCACTTTGGAAATAACTTGGAATTTATACTTGAATTTTTATCACTTATATATTTTTTGCATGAAGCACCAGAAATATACATATGTATACCTTTATGAATTATGCCCTAAATACATATATTCTGTTGAACATTGAATGTATAATTATTAAATTGAAGAGCAAATTACACTTGCGCACTTTTGCACGCAAGTCAAATATTTACATTTTCGCAAACATAAACTTTGAATATAGGATCACCCTAACATGCATTAAATATTTGGAAAGTAGATACGCACAAAACATAAAAATGCAGCGGTCGATCAACCCTTTGCACACTCAAAATCCAATGTACCCAGTTACAAATACAACATACATAATAACTTAAGTGAACGGAGATCAGCAGCAAGTCGTCAAAATAAGCGCCGGTACTAATTGAAATTTCGTTATACATATTTACACACTAGCATACAACACACCAACGCACGCCATACAACAGAAGGCAGAAGCATTGGGCAAAGCAAAACACAACATTGGAATTAGGTTACCACAAACAAATATACAAACACACAATATATAAACCAAAGCCTGGAAAGCACAGTAGCAAGTACAAAGGCATCGTATTCAATAAGGAGCATTATGGTGCATGGAAATTCATGGGAAGGAAATATTTACCGGAACAACAGTTGTTTTATATTGTTAATACCATTAGTTCAAAGTTGTTATTATAAAATAACCGTTTGCCTGCGTGCAAAAATTAGTATATAAGGGCGACGAGTTCGCATTGAAATTCAGAGATTAGGAGGCAGGCATACGAGTCGGTATGCTTTATCACTACCGACCAAGAGTACACCTGAAGGCTTTTTCACTTCATTTGTACTTAGAGTATACTCGTCTGGAGGCTTTATCACTCCATTCGACCGCAGAGGTTGGCCGAGGGCTTTATCACCTCCGTCACCTCTTATAGAGCAAGGAAATCAGCCTGGGAGTAGAAAGTAGAATTTTATCAAATAAATGATTTTTTATAACGTTTTGTATCGAACAAAACAGAGTTATACTTTCAGAAGGACCGTTAGGAATTTCTACTTCCAGGAACCCTGGACGGACTGAGACCAACCCCGCAAAGTCAAGGAAAAGTCCGTCACAATATAACAGCAAAAAAATTTTTAAGTTAAACGGTTTTATTGAAAACAATATTTACATAAAGTAATAATAATACTAAAATCTATAAAATAATTAGGTAGGTACTAGTCATCACACTCTTCGTCAATCTAGGGCGTTGATCAGACAATTAAATAAAAACGTTGACAGCGTGAAATTTCTAAAAAATGCGAGGTGTAGCATAATCTTGTTAAGGTTCAGTTGGCCTTATATATGACTACTTTGCGGCGATTTTTTTTCATAGCTCGCTTTCTATAATTGTATGTATTATGTGTTCCAAATATGAACCAAATCGGACCACAAATACGTAATTTCAAGTATTTTTTAACTGTTTAACAGTGTATGTGTGTGTGCTCGCTGTGAATCAAACGTTTTAACATGCGATCAGGAGAAAATTGTACCATTTCACATTGTTGAGTTAAGTCAAACATTGAACAAGGCCACCATTTTCTAGCATATCTACCTTAAGTGTGTAAGGGATTGGTAAGTGGACTAGGGGCCAATCATGGCAAAGCTTATTGTAATTTTCCTACATTTATATTTAGCATTCTTAATAGAAAGCGGGGTTCTTTAACTCGGATAGAGAAAAAGAGAGAGAGAAAAATCGATGGGAAAAGAAAAAGATAGAGGGAGTGATTTATTCAGACGAAGATATACCAATAAATAAATAAGCAAGGCCAAGTAAGGAGCAATAGGGAGATGGAAACAGGGAGAGAAAGATTACCTCCCTATCTAGGACGAAGAAAGTAAAAAAGAAAGCGTGAAGGGAAGAAAAGATATTCACAAAAGGAGCTGGGGAGGAGGAAGATAAAGCGGGAGAAAATGAGAGAAAAGAAAACGGAACAAGACACAAAAATCTCTTAAACGTAAAAAATCGAAGAGAGCAACGTCCGTCGTGTTGGTTAGAATTATTCTGTATTAAAAAAACGCATAAATGTATAGCCTTAAATAGAGGAGGTCCTTTTGATTAGGGCGATTCTGCTACAGAAAATGTTTAACATTAATAAAGTACCAAGATCTATGTTTCCATACGTTTATGAGCAGAAGCTAAAGCTAGGATGAGACTTAAGTTTAAATGGCGAACATATGTAATCTTAATGGCCAATACTGCGAAAATGCAGTTATTTAATATTCTGGGGGACATTCATTGCTCAGGTCCTGCTGCTTAGTAGCTCATGCTCTTTGTACTCACGTTTTTCAGTCTGCTGCTTTCTTCCTGAAAAGGCTACTGGCTCCAATTCAAGTAAGAGTTCACAAACTCACACACTCACGCACTCTCACATTCTTCTTAATGCATTCACACTTAACGTTACTTTGTAGGAAGTTTTTTCTTTTGGTTAAAACGCAGAATTTTTTATCGTGCCATTTCTTTTCTTGCAGCGGCCAGCCACTTTTCTTTCTCGACGATGGCACGATGAAAGCAGTTATAAAAATCGAGTAGTTCAGTGGTTGGCAGTCTGCTTTGATTTTAGCTTCTCGACATCTGGCTTTGTCTCTGTTCAATTCTTGCTATTAGCCACTCGTAGACGAGCGCACAGCCTGGCTGCTAATGGATCTGAGTCAATGTCAGGTCCTCAAATCGTCCGCACATCTAAAACATAAGAGAAATGCCACCAGTCTATCACAGCGTAGACGATCTGATGAGTGCAGCCATGTATAAATAATAAATAACTACAAGAAGCGATAATCTCCGAAGACGTTTTGAAACGAGCTTCTATCCCAATTTGTGTCGTACTTCTTTTAATTTTTCCTAGAAAATGTCGGGACAGGTCCTACATGTTTTACGCTGATTCTAAACGGCATCTGCAAGGCAGAAATACACTGGGTGTGTTTCTCAAATCACGGCAGCAAAGCATTTTTATATATATTTCTTTTTATGCTGGATACGACTATGTTACGGGCACTTGTGGATCCACCTTATTTTCATTATCAGTACTAGGGAAGGTTTTGTTGTAAGGGATGTTATTTTAAAACCCTGGCATCCAAGTCGCTAAGCACGAAAGCTAGAAAGCGTTGTTGTTGTTGTTGTTGTTGTTGTTGCTTTTGCTGTTGTTGTTGTATTAACAGTGTTTCGCCTCATTCAATAGGCACGACTACTCACAAAGTGTCATCAAAGTCTTCCAACAGGAGTCCACGGAAACTGGCTGTTTCAACAAGGGCGGACCATAGGGAAGTAGGTGTTAGAGGCATAGGTTACACATTACAATTGAAAATATGGTTGGTCTCATGGGGAGACACATCGCATGCAAGACATACATTTCGTATGTCGGGGTTGATTCCGGACAAGTAAGAGAGTAACCTGTTACAGTATCCAGAACGAAGTTATGCCAGAATAACTCGTGTCTCCCTTGGTAATGTGCTTTCTTCTTCTGCAGGGGTGGGATGTTGCATAGTAGTAACGGGGTTCACCGGGCGCGTCCTGACAAAGCGTTTACCGATTGTGTGTGGATTTGGCTAAGGGCCTGCTTATGCTTGCCTGGATCAAATTGGTTTGTACGTGGTTAGCAACGTTTTTTAGTATTTTCCCCATGTACTGCCGACAAGCTACTTGAGGATTTGGTTACGACTTTGTGATTTAGAAACAATTTCGGTGTCATGAGCCTTGAAGGTTAGAGTATTATCGAACGTTTCTCCTAAGATCTTTGGGTGACTGATAGTCGGTAGTGTGACACCACTGACCCGTACGTCCAATATTTGTAACATCTGTTCCATCCATATCGTAAACAGAGTGGCCGTGGATTTTGTCGGTGATAATGCCAAGTTGCGCGAGGGGAAGAAACCGTCTTTTAATTTTTCGTTCTCCTCCGCTATCATTGCATCAGCGCAGATGTATGATAATGAATTTCGCAACTATGCGGACGGTAAGGGACTTTCATCCATCTTCGTCCAAGTAGATCACATACTGTAAGCGGACTTCGACCTCCATTTATGTGAGAAGAAAATAAGTAACACCAAGGAAAGCGTATGCAACTGCGGCTCTACTTTGATAAACTTTGCTTAACCAAAATAAACAAAATAAAGTATGGCGTAAATAATGCACGCCTTCTTGTAAATTGTTCCCATACTATGCAAATCCTCGAATTGATTCTGTTCTGAAATAAACCCTTCTAAGTTTTGTAACTTTGTTGAAAGTTCTAGTTTCCCAGAAGATCTTTTAAGCATTTTCAATACATTTCTCTGAGTATTTCAACTGTAAGAAAACTTACTACAGATATATGCAAATTCTGCAGAAGTTATATGCCACTCACGAGCCATAAGGCCTTTGATGTGAGCATAGAATAGTAACAAAATCCCAGAAGTTTCAACGGGTTAAAATGGGCACAAAGATATGCACAGTAAAGGAAGATTTCAAAAGATCGTGTAGAGGACTGAGCCTCCATTTCTGTTTCAAATTGACTTCAGTTGTCGCTTAAACTACAACCTCGATTGTGATTTATTTAATAGAAGCGTTCATTGAAAGCCATAAGACCTCGAGCGCGAATTGGTTACCTGCAGAGCCATCAAATAAGGCGGCGAGGACTTGGTATAGCTCATAGATCAGCTCCTTAGCAATATTTGCTTGGTTGTGTGCATGCCAGAAGTTTGGAATCCAAGTGTTGATTCAGCAGTCTAAAAGGAAATGGGCTGCCTTTATGCAGCTATGTCTGAATTTCTACCCTCCACAAAACTATTAAGCCTGTTAAGTATAACAACACCTTCAGCTCAGTCAAAATTGGAAAGGTTCTTTCCGTGCGCCCTGTTATGTGCATGAAAAACGATGCTGTGGCTAAGAAAGTATTCATATTGGAACCCGACTTTGGAAGCAGAGGAAGATGGTGGCGCCCCTCTGCTATAAGGACCTGGTGGTATACGATTAAAATTCCTTTGGTGTAACCAATTGTCGACAGGTAGCACAGCGAAGAAGATACCGGGGTTCCTTGTTGAACGGCCATACAAGTTTAAAGGGTACAGCACCAATTAAGTAGGTATGTAAGTAAGTTCATCAGAAGGTAATTAAATTTCATCTGCTGCTGCTTTTCTGTCCAAGGTTTTAAATTAAAAACCATTGGTATAAGCCGGTGGTGAAATTTTTCATCACTTCTTTAACGTCCCAAATTAGAATATATTTTCTTTTAATTACGACTGATGCCTTTTGATATACTGACCATTATTTTATTAATATTAATTCCATCTTCTTTATAATTAAATCATAATCCAACTCTCATTATCAATCTTAATCTTTTCATCCAACACATTTTTTATAAGTACACTAGAAGAACCGGCAGACGTTGTCCTGCCCTAACTTTGGCCTATCTGCATACACTTTAATAAGCTTTTTCCGTCTGACTCTGCCCTACCTCTCTTCACTTTTTCCTAATCCTTTAATTACTCCTCCGTCCGTCTTTTTCGCTTCATCTATCTCCGTCTTCGCCTCATTCTATCTCTATCTCAATCTCCTTCTCTCTTTTCATTTCTCTCAATTCCTTCTCATTCTTCTGCATCCCTTATTGCCTGTCCCAGAGGGTGGTATGTATTTTATTCCAGTTCCAGTTCCAGTCCCGCTCCGAGTCTCAGTCCCAGTCCTAATTCCAGTCCCATTCCGTCTCTGGATACTATATTACTCTGTACTAAAGCACTAATTAACAGCTTTCATTTGATATCCATATTGTATAAACACTTGCTAGGCATTCACTGGCCCACGTTTTGGCCTATCTCTCGAGACCCTAGTCACCCAGGGGTATGAAAATTACCCTCTACTAAAGCACTCATCAACAGCTTTCATTTGTTATCCATATTCTATAAACACATTCTAGGGGTACTCGGGTCCACGTTTCGGCCTATATTTCGAGACCCTGTACGTCGATCGCAACTAAACCTATGTAGTAACCACCGCGTGAGGTTTATGCAACTTGTTTGAGTTTGAACAAAATCGACCGACGCATCTCTTCAAACACCGGCGACCACCTAACACACATTTTAGCCTTTCTTTTTATATATATAGATTTTTATTTTTCACACATCACTATAATATTAAAACGAAATGCAGATTTTCGTTACTTTTGAAATTCGGCTTAAAAATTGCACACGGAACAACTAAAGACTCTCCTGAATTAAAAAAAATGTCCTAGTATCTCTAAATCTCGGGCCCCCTCAGAAACTCCGGGCCCGGTGCTAATCCCCCCCCCCCCCACCTTCTCGGCGGGCCTGGTGATGTGCTATACTTGATATCATTCGCTATAATATTTTTTATTGATAAGCACGTTGTTTAATTAAACACCAACCAATTACACGGAAGTATATCCGCACCACCTGAAAATGTGGGTGCCGGTGCGTATACGTAACATTTTATTATTACGTATAAACAAATAAAAAAATGTGCAATAAAATAATATTGCGACTATAAACTGAATTATGACCTATCCTATATTTCAAGCTAGATCGAACTACACACGGGGTGTAAAACGAATTGAAAATCGGTTTAGTAGTTTAGGAGTACATCACGGTTAAACATTGTGACACGTAATTTTTATATATTAAGATTTAAGGGGAATCATTAATTACGAGTAATTGTTTGAAGCGCCGCTAAATAATTTTGGTCAAATAATAATAACAACAACCAAAGCATTTGAATCAACGACTCTGTCTTGAATGAATTATTTAAAGAGTGTTAAAGAAATATTTAAAGGGAATTTATAAAATGTGTCTAATCGCGAGCTTGTAAAATTGATCTTAAATTTCAAACGCTTAGACAATAAAAATTCCGCCAAGTTTTGAAAAAGTAATTTTTCATGACCGAAGACAAAAACTTCTGACGCGTTATATTTGTCAAATTTTTTTTAATATGATGCTTTGCATGTCTTTGTTATCGCCACACACAAATGCTGTCGTTTGATTTGCTTCTTTCCTTAATTGCTACTTTGTTTCATTTATTGGTTTTTCCAGTTTCATATTATCTTGTTTCAGACGTCACCCCAACCAGTTGCCGTTTTAGTCTAAATATCCAATGGCTAATTTGTTGTCTCGTACTCGCTCAACTCTTTTTGTAACTAAACTTGTTTATATCCTACCATCTGTCATCTGTCTTAGCCGCAGTTGAGTCCTAGCGCTGTCTTGAACAATTTATGTATGTTAAAATATCCAACCACCAACTGCGAAATACAGGGAGGCTGACAGGCTTTCAGTGGTGAGAGGATAAAGGACGCGGTGTTTGATGATGCTTGACTTTTTAGTTTAGCCGCTAAATGACTGCTAAAATGTTTGCCAAAATAATAAGCCCGTTGGTTACGTTAACTAAAAACCGCACAGAGTTAAATTTAGATTATTTAAAAAAAAAATTACTTTTACGCATTATACGGCGAAAATCTTAATCTGGTATTGTTGAGATAAATAATTTATAAAAATTGATATCGCTCTATCAGAGTCTGTGACGCTTTAATACTTCACAAAGTAATCAAATACTTATGTCTTGCGTTGGAGCTTTACGGCTGGTTATTATAGAGCAAAATTTTTAATTTCCTTTAATGGTAAGCATAAGACTCGCACAGCCCATCATCAAATATTCTTCTGTACTCACGGTCGCGAAAAGGCAGTTAGGTTAGATTGATTGAACTGGCCGGACGATAAAAACCTCACACAGGCTGAATGTGTCCATAGTGTTACCACAGTTTGTTTGACGACTGAACGGATAACCACCATTTAAGTACCAGAATTTATATTATATTGGCTTAATTGCAGCCTCGAAATCTGCTGCCCCTAGTAGCCGTAACCTTAGCTTCTCAGGCGAAGGATACGAACACAGAACGTACTCAGTCGTTCTCCCAGCAGCCCATATTTCTTATCTCTGCTGTTACTGACGAAATTTAACATATAAGCATGTGACTCCAGAATACACTGTTCAGTTTGAATACCCATCGTGGGCCTAAAGTCGTCTCTCTTTAGATATATGAGCAACCTTGCGAGTCTAATGTCGCAGAATTTCAAATATAATTTTAGAAAAATGGCAGCCCCGCGCTTCTAACCATGCCCCTCCTGCATGATATATCTTATGCAACTGATGTCCACTGTCAACGACCTTTTCGTTACCTCATATCCCCTTATGACCGGTAAACCACTATATGGGCCAGCCTGAACGAAGTCTCTCCAGTGCACCTTCACATTCCATTACTTCTTGATGAAGTATGTACTGTGTGAGATCATTTCCCTAATGGCCGCCTTACTATCAAGACGTACATTACTTTCTTCATTCTGAAAGATACTGCACTGATCTGGTAGCCTGTAGGATCTACTTTTTTAAGAACCTGACCTTTTTGGTCAATTTGGAACCATCGATAGACACGGGTATAATATAACCTACCATTTTCCCATTCCCATATTTAATGTTGCTATACTTCTATATCCATGCGGTCTGCATTCAAACTACCTCGAGGCCCTAAGCCTTGTTGCACTTGCTGGCGCTATTTTTAGCCATTTCCTTTGCAGGTGGAAAGTGCAGAACGCGAATAGTCCATAAATCTGTCGAAGAACGTTTTGTCGAACACTTTCAGAGCCGCGTCATCTGGTGTTAAATTGGATCTCCGCTACATAACAGGACGTATATAATAAAGTGACTTTTAGAGCACGATTTTCGTTTGCTGAGAAAGGAATTTACCATTCATTGCCTACTTAGTCTAAAGCTACTTTTGTTCGACTAGTTTTGAATGATTCGTTGTTGTTTGTGTTGATGCTGGGGCGCTATTCGCTAACTGTGAGTTTTGAAGTGTACACAAGAAATTGTGTAAACTTTGAAATTCTGATTCTGTAAAGCGAAACTGCGAACAAAAAAACTCATTGAAAAAAACTTCGTGAGTTTTCTTGGCAGCCAGTGTACACTATTGTGACACTCAAAATTCACACGAAATTGTTGCAGAATGACTTTTTTATTATAATGGCGTTTGATGAACATTTTCTCACTGACATAAGACTTTTACATTTAGAGCTCAATCAGCAAACCAATGTGCACAATACTTTACAGAATCGCATGAAAATTTAAAGTGTAAATTGTGTCTGCAAATGAGTTTTCAATAAGTGTACAAACAAACGAAGTTTTTAATTTTTTTTTAAATTATGGCTGACAACTGTGATGACGAAAATTCGCTGAGTTTTTACTTGATGATGGAAGTTAATTCGGTTTGGCCTAAATCTACATTAAACTCATATCTTCTTATTTGCTTCAGTTTTTATTATGCAAATCGTATGGCACGTCCATTAAGCCGATGATTTCAACGACGTCAGCGAAGGCCGCTACTGAAGGTCTCATAAAGTATTGTTCCAGGCTCTTAAGTTCGCACCTCTGAAATGTCTTTTTATTTCAAACCGCTCGGAAAGCTTTTTCTCAATACCGTGAGGCTGCTCAATTTCATTTTGTACAGCCAACTAAGTTTTGCGAAAAAAACAAAATTCAGACATAAAGAAATGAAGGAGGCTCATTGTCGTGCTAACGCGGCTTATAAAGCACCTTTCTTGAATATCACGGCAACGGGTCTATGCTCAACAACGAACAGTGGGCCAAACTAGGATAACACGGAGAAGCTGGATATGTGTAAAGGAGATTTCAAGGCTTCACAGTCGGGTAACAATAATACAAAGATTTCATCATATTGAAATTAAATGCAGTCTAACTAGATAATACTAAAAAATATACTTCGAACGGGGAATAGAATCGAAACGATAGAAATTTTATTTTAGTTCATGACGATTTGCAAGTAGAGTGTTACGTATACGCAATGTCAACCCGCAGACAGGGTATTAGGGTATAGCAAGAAGGAAGCCTATTTATTTAAACCGAACATCGTATACCCAGCTGTGTGCTGTCATATATATACTAAAGATACTTCTAAAGACACATGCTTCGATCATTTAATGATACTGTTACGAATTTAATGCAATTCCGCTTATTTGCAACCTTCTACTAGCGTTCGAATCACTAAACTGTTGAGTAAATAACTCACTATTCAATAATGCAAAATGGCCTTTATTAAAGTACTTCACAATAACACTTCTACTACTCGACAGATAGCGTGCTTAAATCAAACTGATTATGATTGCTCAGATTGCGCTCTTTTATACTCTTCGATTTCCTTGTTCCATACTTCTAGGCGTTTCCAGAATTTACATAGTTACCAGCTATAAAATTATAACTACAGATGCACGTTTATAGCTTCTCATATGCGCGTGTATATGTGAGTGATACTTGCACAAATAATTGCCTACTTTTGCGAGTATCTCAGATATATGCATGTGTTTGTGCGTTGCTCTCCGCTGCTTGTATGGACATATGTGTAGACATAATGATTAATTTGGTTATGTGCATACAAGTCACTGATCAGTATCAGCTGAGAGATGATAGTATCCCTAAGTGTTGCTAATATTCGTCACAATATGAAAGTTGAAATATACTACGACAATCCGACTGAGTACAATCAAAAGTAGACAAGAGTTCCATGTGAACCATGGACAGAAGCATGTGGGTTGCAAAATGCCCAAACACCACGTGAAAATCCTGCGATAAAAGACTTACAAAGTGGCGCACTTCCCTGAAGAATGACTGAAGATAGAAGATTTAAGACTCTATAAGTTAGGCCTCGTCAGAAACAGCAGATTGGGGAATTGCGATCTGCAGAAAGAAATGGCTGAGCACGTTCTGTATTTGTTTCCTGCACTTGCCAGGCATGGCTTCAGCTGTAAGGGGTGGCAGATTTAGC
This sequence comes from Eurosta solidaginis, assembly GCF_040869045.1. NCBI lineage: Eukaryota > Metazoa > Arthropoda > Insecta > Diptera > Tephritidae > Eurosta > Eurosta solidaginis. The sequence goes on along the minus strand of NC_090322.1, from coordinate 154,418,502 downwards.
TAGGTCTGATAAAACTTCCAGTATTATACAAATAAATACTTATAGAAAATTTAGTGAAGATATATATCTTTGCTCAAGTTAGCATGTTAGCGAACAGACGGAACGGAAAACAGACGACTGGGTTTAAATGACTTCATAAATCCCAATCGATTTCGCCCATTTTTTGCAGGAAAGATTTTTGCCATAAAATAATCATTACACCAAATTTTATTAAAATAGGTCAAAAATTTATCAATTTGTGCCATTAATAGTGTTATAGAGAGATTGCCTAAAAATAGGCGGGCAAACGCTTATTTTCTACAAACTTAAAGTTGTGTTACTGTGTTACACCATAAAAACACTGAAATGAAATACGAATATAATTTATTTATATACCGCATAGAGCTCTACTCTCAGAATCTCACGAATTTAGACGTATCCATTGTGGGCAGAACACTTTAAGAAACAGACAATCGATATACCGATCCTGATTAAGAGGACTGGTTCACTGACGGATCGAAATATGTTGACGGAAAAACGGAAGATACCAGCTATGTGCTGGACTTTAGGAAATATATACCAATGGGATACTACGCTCCACTTTTTCAGGCACAAATCTATACAGCAGTATTTGCGGTAGAGAATATCTTCAAATTGTCTTATTCTCTAGGAGTATACACATAACGTCAGATTGCCAGGCAATATTATATTCTTTGTAGTTTTACACAATTACTTCTAAGCAAGTGGATGAATGCATTGGTCCTAAATGATTCGGAGCAAAAACACGGATATGTTGGGTTGGATTCCAGGGCATCAAGCACAGGCAGGTAATGAATAGACGGAGTCAAGCAGAGTGCTGCTCCAGCATTCTATGATCCAGTGCCTTTCCGTGGACTCAAAACGGCACATACAAGGGATACCATGAGTAACTGGAAAACAAAGCAGTTCTGGCATTACTGAATTGAATGGCCAGGGTAAATACAGGCCAATTTGTCTATACTCTCAGCGACAAGAGTATCATTCAGTCTTATTATACTAAGCAGGCAGGACTTAAAACTCTCATTGGGTACGTAACAGTATACTGTAGCCTTCGATATAACCAAAGTAAATCAAATATATTCGATACATAAAATCCGTCTCCTTTGTGAGCTAAAGGACGAAACACCGGTTTGTTTTTTCTGCATATTCGTCGCTCAAGGCATAAATTTTTCCATCTAGTTGGCGTGACTTTTAATCCCTTCGTGATATAGCGTTAAAAGCACGAACAGGCACTTAAATATATTAAATATCCTTCACATACTGTATTAGATTCAAGGGTGAAGCACAGTTGATATAAATGAACGTCGCAGTGCTTCGAGGCCTAATAATAACAATAAAAAAAGATCAAAGTTATTATACCCAGCATTACTAGTTAACCATTATAGGGATACCCGCACCGAATCGTTCTAGTTTCGAAACAGCGCAGAGCATTTACATAAACAGACGATAAATCTTCCTCCTCGCAGCACTTTCAACAGACGATTTTAACGATATGGCAACAATTCTCTTATTTCATTCTATCCAATTTTGACCAGTTTGTAGCTTGTCATTTGAATACGTAGTGCAAAACCGTCACTTTCCGTGACTCAAATATTTTCTGTAGGTTATGCTACGTAATGTAACATTTTATATACATATAGTGACAAATATTAGGAACCCTAAGGGATACTATCATCTCTAATCCGAAACTAAGCAGTCACTTGTATCTACATAAACAAATCAATCACAATGTTTACACATATGTACATACAGCAGTGGAGAGTTACTCACAAAAGTACGCAATCACCAGCAAAGAAGTTCTCACACATACACATGCATATATCTGAGATGGTGGAAGTATCGCTCACATATACACGCGCATATGAAAAGCTATAAACGTGCATCTGTAGTTTATAGCTGGTAAAAAAGTAGTAAATTCTAGAAGAGGAAGCGCATAGAAGTATACGAACGACACAGCAGAGATTATAAAAAGAGCAAAAGTTGAGTAAGCAGAATAAGTTTGATTTAAGCACGCTATTAGTTGCGAAGTATAAGTGTTATTGTGAAGTATATTCAAAGTAGTCTAATAAAGACCATTTTGCATTATTAAATATTGGAGTTATTTATTCAACAGTTTAGCGATACGAACATTAGTAGAAGGTTGCAAATAAGCGGAGTTGCACTAAAATCGTTACAATGTGTTTCTTGAACAACTTATAGCCATATTTCATCACCTTTTATAGCTTTTGATTTGGGTTGCTGTTTTTTTTCCTTTTTTCATTTTCTGATATGCTCTTCTTTATATTCTTGCATGGTCGCATATTTAAGCTGTAGATTTGTAGTTGCACAATCACAGTATGTTCTAGAGTCTTATCTAACTCAGATATTTCTTTTTCCTTCCAATTTTTAAGTCTCGGGAAAATAAAATTCTAAGATTTTTTGTGTGATTGGGTTTAAATGTTGTTTTCATTGGAAATTTTCATCTTAATCTCACCGCACAACGATGTAAAATGTGGGTATCTATACACTTAGATGATGCCAATAACAATTCTATCGAAGCCTTAAACGAAAAACTAAGCTCTTCACATAAATGTGTACGTAAGTTGATCTTTTGTGCTTTGCAAACTCATTCAAGTATAAATTTGCAGATATTTATTTGATGGTGAATGACAGGAGACATCAGTTGCGATGTTCGATAATCGCATATATTTTTACTAAGCATCTATAAAAATTAAATATTATGCGAGATCTATTTTCAAGAAATTAGGTAAGTTTCTGGTTTTAAAAATGCATGCAAAAAGTACAGAAAGTTCTGTTAGCAGTTAAAACTTCCTCCAAATTTTTTAGTAACGGAGGCTTTGAATTATTTTTTCTGAATTGGTGTTGGTTATCATTTGTTTTATACTCAGCTGAGCAGTACTCAAAGGGTATATTAATTTCGTTTGCATAGCGGTACCCCGTAACGGCATAAATTAATCGAGATAGATGTAGACTTCTATATATCAAAATGATCTGGGCGAAAAAAGAAATTCATTTAGTTATGTCCCTCCGTCTGTCCATAAACACGATAACTTGAGTAAATTTTGAGGTATTCTAATGAAATTTGGTACGTTACTTCCTAGGTACTCATCCCAGATTGCTGTTTGAAATGAATGAAATCGGACTTTAACCACGCCCACTTTTTCGACATCGAAAATTTCGAAAAACTCAAAAAGTGCGATAATTCATTACCAAAGACGGATAAAGCGATGAAACTTTGTAGGTGGGTTGACCTTGTGACGCAGAATATAAAGTTAGTAAAGTTTTGGGCAATGGGTGTGGCACTGCCCATATTTAAAAGAAGGTAATCTAAAAGTTTTGCAAGCTGTAATTTAAATATATTTGCCTCTGAAGTCAAGCCTTCGGCAACGAGGAAAGTGAGTAAGAAGTAAGGGCTACGTAAAACAGCTTTGTGCGTTTGGACAAATAGTCGCAATGTAATATAAAAAGTTGACAAAACTCACATGGCTGTACTATGACATTGCGCAAAGGAAGGGTTTTCACTTTAAAGAAGGCTTGGTGAAGGATAGGATAAGATATTGTAACGAATTTATTTGCAAGTCCTCTTATTTGCAACCTTCTGCTAAGTTCGAACCACTAAACTGTTGAATAAATAACTCCAATATTTAATAATGCAAAATGGCCTTTATTAAAGTACTTCACAATAAATAACCCTACTATTGCCCGACAGATTGCGTGCTAAATCAAAACTGACCCTCGCGCCTCTACTATTGGTGCTGTAGACTCGCACCAAATAATTAACACGTTTTATGCTAAATTAAACTATATTTATTTTGCGATAACAATAGGGAAAATGTAAATTTTATGAATTCGATGTCTCAACGCGCACTTCTCGGTCTGACGAATACGAATAGGAGAATAACGAGAAAGTGCGAAGAAAAAGAACAAAAGCAATGTCATATCGCAGTGCTGTATTTTCGATGTACCATTTTTATTATACTTATTTGTTGAGCTTGTTCGGCTGAGTGCGCCACATCACTCCCCCCTAACGGAAAGCGAAATTTAACTCTACGTCCGGATCGTGTCCGATACTCTTCGGGTGCCGGTAGTGACGGCGATGTCTCATTTTCATTGATAACATATGCTGCTTTCAGTCGATCGATGCTGACGTTCACATGTTTGCCATGAGCATTGACTTTAAAATACTTTTCGTATCGTTTTATTACCGGAAAAGGGCCTTCATATGGTGGTTGAAGTGGTCGGCGAACAGAATCTGTTCTTATAAAAACAGCTGACGTAGTAGTCAAATAAGTCTCGATGAATGGAGACGATCGCGTATGATTTGTTGTTTGCGAAGGCCTTAGCTGACGCATTTTGCAACGAAGGTGGTTTGTAAACTCATGTTCGGAAGTGATGGTTGCAAAAATTCTCCTGGTAGACGAAGAGAGTCTCCATAGACCATTTCCGCTGGTGTAGATTTTAAATCTTCTTTGTATGCCGATTGATGACCTAGTAGGATTATGGGCAAAACATCGACCCATTTTTCCTTCTGGTGAGATTTGATGCTTGCCTTTAGCGTTCTGTGCCAACGTTCTATTATGCCGTTTCCTATCGGATGGTACGCCCTGGTTCTTAGATGTTGTATTCCCAAAATATTGTTGAGTTCACGGAATAAGGAAGATTCGAATTGCCGCCCTTGATCCGTAGTGACTCGGAGGGGAACACCAAATCTGCTGATCCAATTCGAATAAAATGTATGGGCTATAGATTCACCCGAAATATTTTCAATAGGATACGCTTCTGCCCATCTCGTATAACGATCGATGCACGTAAGGCAATAACGGAATCTTCTGCAAGGTGGTAAAGGTCCGACTATGTCGATGTTTACATGTTCGAAACGCTTATTTGCAAGTGCGTACGTAGATAAAGTGGCTTTATTATGTCGAAATACTTTTGCTTTTTGGCATGCGATGCACGCTTTGGTCCACTGGCGGCAGTCTTTTCTGAGGTTAGGCCATATGAATTTTTCCGCGACGAGTATGATGGTTTTTGCCGCTCCACTATGACATATGTTGTGCATCGACAAAAAACCTATTTTGCGAAATGGCTGGATTAGAAATGGTCGAATCTTACCTGTGCTAACGGCGCAATAAATTTCGGTCTTTACATCAAATGATGAAAATGGCTTAAGGACTAAGCCTGACGTATTATGGTGAAGTAGTTTCTGTAGCTCTTTATCGTTACGTTGACTTTCTGCCAATTTATGGTAATCAATGTGACTATTGACATGTACTGCTTCAATGCGTGATAAGGCATCGGCGACGACGTTGTCTTTTCCTGGTAGATGCCGAATATCTGTAGTAAATTGGCTTAAAAAATCGAGATATCGTATTTGTCTTGGCGATGCTTTTTCAGCTTTTGCTGGAATACGAATTGGAGCGGCTTATGATCCGTGAATAAACAAAAACTTTGACCTTCAAGCATGTGTCGAAAATATCTGACTGCTTTGTACGCGCCTAAAAATTCACGGTCATATGTACTGTAGCGTTGCTGCGTCGCTGTAAGGCGTTCAGAATAGAACCCGAGTGGCTGCCATTCGTTGCCATTTTTTTGTTGTAAAACGGCGCCGACAGCATGGCTAGAGGCGTCTACTGTAAGTGATAGAGGTGCACCTGGCTTCGGAAAAACTAACGAAGTTGCTTCAGAAAGCTCTTTTTTGCACTGCTCAAAAGCACTAACTGTGGTTTTATTCCATATAATTTTCGTAGTGTCATTTTTTCTGTTGCCTTTTATTAGCCCTGAAAGTACGCCTTGACTTACTGCTGCCTTTGGCAAAAAACGTCGAAAGTAGTTGAGCATACCCAAAAATCGCCTAAGATCGCAGATTCGTTTGGGCAACTCAAACTCATTCATAGCCTTCACTCTCTCAGCTGGTGGCGTAACCCCGTCCTTGCTGACAACGTAACCCAAAAATAATATTTCTGGCTTGCCCCAAATGCATTTAGATGGGTTTATTATAATATTATACTCACGCAATCTTTTAAGTACGGTGCAAAGGTGTTGATGATACTGCTCTTCGTCCTTAGATGCAACTAAGATGTCGTCTAAGTAAGCCCATGCAAAATCCAAGTCTCTTATTATGTGGTCCATAAACCGTTGAAACGTTTGACTCGCATTGCGAAGCCCAAAGCACATGAAAACAAATTCGAATAACCCAAAAGGTGTCGTGATCGCCGTTTTGGGAATGTCTTCTGGCTCCACTGGCAGTTGATGGTATGCACGGCGTAAGTCTATTGTCGAAAAAATAGTGCAACCATGCAAGTTGTGCGTGAAATCGTGCAGATGCGCAACCGGGTAACGATCAGGCTCCGTTATACTGTTCAACCGCCTAAAGTCTCCACACGGCCTCCACTCGCAATTCTTCTTTCGCACCATATGGAGCGGACTTGCCCAGGGGCTTCTTGATGGGCGACAAATACCAGCGTCCATGAGCGATTGGATTTCAGCTTTAGCATCCTTAAGTTTATCCGGTGCTAAACGTCGAGGTTTGGAAAACACTGGGGGTCCTTTAGTTACAATATGATGCGTGACGTCGTGTTTTATGTTCATAGGCGTTCTACTTGCATGCGCATGGTCTTTAAATTCTGTCAATATGTCCTGAAAATGCATATCGCTTTTGATGAATGATAACCGGCCTGTGTACCCGTTTAATATTTTGACGGAGCAAAGTTGCGACACGTTCGTTGTGCTGTCGATAAGTTTACGCTGATGCAAATGGACGAGAAGCTTAAAATGTGCTAGAAAATCAGCTCCTAATATGGGCTGAGAAATGTCAGCTAAAATAAAATTCCATTGAAATTTCCTCCGTAAACCTAGATTTAAACATACAATAGATTCACCAAGAGTTTTTATTGCCGTATTGTTGGCTGCGTATAGAAACGTTTTATCGTGCGGATTTTTACGTTGCAAAGATGTTGGAGGTATTACGCTAACTTCTGTCCCGGTGTCTACCAAAAATTGCAGTTTACTCTCTCGGTCGACAATTAAAAGGCGGCGGTTTTTCGAAGGGGCCCTGTCACATACCGCCGTTTGTGCCAGGGTTTTCAGTTTAACGACTGCGAACAAGGTGATCGGCATTTGGTTGCTTTTTCACCGAATATTTTATGGTACCAGCAAATCGTATCGCCTTTGTGAGGGGTACTCGAGCGCTTACGCGAGACCGACCGTCGTGTTTGCCTGCCACGTTGCTTTATCTGAGCCTTCAATTCAGCAACTTCTTTTGTTAATGCTGCCATTTTGCGGGTCATATCCGAGCGGCCATCATCGTTATGTTCTGCGACTGCATGTATTTGCGGGCCGTCGCTAACCTCAATTATTTTGTCGGCTAACAGAGCGACTTTGTCGAGTAGCTCGCTGCTAATTGAAATGATAGAGCGCACATTCTGTGGTAACCTGTTCAGCCAAATTGATCTCAACATGCTGTCATTAATTTCAGATCCTGCCAAATGGCGCATTTCACGTAGCAAATGTGACAGTTTCATGTCGCCAAGCTCAATATCTTGTAATAATTTTTTGATTCGTTTTTGTTCCGAATCGGAAAACTGCTCAAGAATGCGCGTTTTTAACGTTTGGTACATATCATTAGCCGGTGGGCGCAATATTAAATCGCTTATTTGTGCGAGTACATTACTCTCGATTGCGGCTACCACGGTATGATATTTTGATCTATTGCTGCTGATTCCCGCTGTAACAAATTGTGATTCCACCTGTGCTAACCACAACTCGGGCTTTGGATACCAGAATGGTGGAATTTTCACAGTAACACGTGATATTTCGTTTCCATTAGATACAGGGGGTGCCGTTGCCGAGGAGAGTGGCGAGTTTTGGGATGTCGTCTGTTCGGTGCTCTCCTTTGATTCATCAGTAGACATTTTGATTGTCGGGGTCACCAATATGTAGACTCGCACCAAATAATTAACACGTTTTATGCTAAATTAAAGTATATTTATTTTGCGATAACAATAGGGAAAATATACATTTTATGAATTCGATGTCTCAACGCGCACTTCTCGGTCTGACGAAAACGAATAGAAGAATAACGAGAAAGTGCGAAGAAAAAGAAAAAAGCAATGTCATATCGCAGTGCTGTATTTTCGATGTACTATTTTTATTATACTTATTTGCTGAGCTTGTTCGGCTGAGTGCGCCACAGTGCTTTTATACTCGTTGCATCTTCTAGGCGCTTCCAGAATTTACTTAGTTACTGCCATATAATTATAACTACAGATGCACGTGTATAGCTTCTCATATGAGCGTGTATTTGTGAGCGACACTTCCACAATTACAATTGCATACTTTTGAGAGCATCTCAGATAAGATATCTGCATGTGTTTGTGCATCTCTTCTCCGCTGCGTGTATGTACATATGTGTAGACATAATGATTGATTCGTTTATGTAGATACCTAATGATTGATTTATGGATGTGCATATAAGGCGCTGCTTAGCATCGGCTTAGAGATGGCAGTACCCCTTAGTGTAGCTATTATTCGTAACACTGCCCTCCACCTAAGTCTGGTAGTCCCGATCAGACAAATCTCTCGATCTAAACGCCGCTAGCATCTCCAATTGTACCACTCTTCTACGTCGTGGTTTCCCAATTGTTTGTATGCGGTAGATGGTATCACTGATCTTCTTCACAACTTTGTACGGGCCTTCCCAACTGCTCCAAAATTTGGATGGAACACCTTTCCGCCAGTGTGGGTTGTATAACTGTACCAAATCTCCCGCCATGAAACGTTCCGAATTATTGTTTTCATCGTAGCTGTGTTTCATCGTAATATTCAATACACTGGTTCGTTCCCTCACACTCTCTTGTTTGGCCAATGAACTACTTCGTAGAGCTTGCGCTTGTTGGATTTGCTTTGCATTATCAGTATTGTTACGACGCTTCACAACAGTAGTGTGCCCTGGCTTTCTGCGAAATTCTTTCCTTCGTTTTAGTACGTCCGTTAGGGCTTTTCAATGCCAGTGTTTCTCTCACAGGTACCTTCGGTTTTGATTTGTTTGGCCCATTTGTTCCATCATCCTCTGCTCGCTCTACTTGCCTTGACTATCGTGGTCTCTGTCGAATCGCCTCAACCAGCACTCGCTTTCTGCTGAACCCTTTTTCCAAACTGATGTTAAGTGGCACATCCTAGTTCTCATAACGCATCACCCTTCTCTGCATATCGATTTGATGTCATGGGCAACCAAGAAGTCCACTCCCAATATGATTTCATCAACAATCTCTGCCACAATGGATTTGTGTAGAACCATAACCTTCCCAATTAAGACTTCACATATCACTTCTCCTTGGACTTGGTTATACTCGCCTGTGACCGTACGCAACCTTGCTCCAGGTACCGGTTTTATTCTCCTGTTGACCAAGTCAGATCGGATTAAGGAATGAGAGCACAGTCAGTACACGCTCCTTGCCATGGACATTCCCTCTGACGGTAAGACTGCTTGATTTTCTTCCAATTTGCGACACAGATATCACAGGACATTTAATAGCTGGAGATAGCTCTCGATCTCCACATCTTACTCGCTCTTTCTCATCCCCTCCAGCTTTGTTATTAAAATCACTCACGCTGTTGCACCCACTAGGATCAAGATCGCAATGACGTGCAATGTGACCGTGCTTCCCGCATTTGAAGCATTTGATAACTCTCTCACTCCGCTTTTGCCATCCTTTCAGCGCCTCCAAAATTGCGTCTACCCACTCTGGCCTTTCTACTTCCATACGGCGTGCTTTGAAAACAGAAGCGACCCTGTTTCCTGAATCAGAGCTTGTGAAACCGTTTCTGCGAATGCTGGCTTTGGGTTTGCGTATGTGGCTCGCTTCGTTTCGACGTCCCATATGCCATTTATAAAACTCTGGATTTTTACCCTCTCGGTGTATTCCACGGGTGCATCCATATTTGCCAAATGAGCCAACCTTTCAACATCCGAAACAAATTCTTGCAAAGTCCCATTAGCTTTTTAGTAACGGTTTTGCAACGCTATTTGGTATATCTGCTTCCTGTGTTCGCTTCCGTATCGCCTCTCTAGAGCACTCGTCAATGTTTCGTAGTTGCTCCGCTCCCCCTCTGGAATAGTCTGTAGGATTTCAGCAGCAGATGCTTTCAATGCCACGAATAGTGCAGCAACTTTATCTTCAGTACTCCAGTTGTTCACTGCTGCGGTCTTCTCAAACTGAATTTTAAACACCTGGAAAGGAACTAAGCCGTCAAAATATGGAGTTTTGACCTTCGTACTGCTTGCTGAAACAACTGGGCTATTTAGTTGCAACTCCTGTATATGACCTCGCAATGTTTCAATCTCGGCATCAGTTTTGTTCTCAAGTTGCAAAATTTTTGTGTCTTACGCCTCCAACTTCGAAGAAATACCTCCTTCTTGCTCTTCCAGTTGTGCAGAGATCTGCGCTGATATTTGTGCCGACATTTCGGATATTCGTGCCTCTTGTGCTTCAATCTTCGATGTTATACGGTTCTCGTGTGATTCCATCTGTGATGACATATACGTTTTCTATTCTTCCAGTTGAGTTTCCATCTTGGATGTACCTGTGTCGACATTTCTGAAATACGCGTCCCTTGTGCTTCCATCTTGGGTGTTAAACGTGTCTCCTGCGATTCCAGCTGAGATGCCACTGTCGATGTTTGAGCAGTTATTGCAGCCAATATCATGTTTAAGTCTATGCTCGTAACTGTCTGTGATGTTTCGTTTTTCTCTTCAATTTTGGTTGTTGTCTTGTCGATATCAAGATGAAATACATACTCTTCCACGTTAATTCCTTCTGCTTCCATTGCCTCTCGTGATCGTGCCTGAAGTTCGACTTTAATGTCGGTTGTATTCATTTCCACGGCTCTTCAACTCCTTCTTCAGTTGCTGGATCTTCAATTCGCTGATCTTTACCATGTCCTTGTTGTCCTCTGGAATTTATTCAACAATTCCTTTTCTGACACCAATTGTATCGAATTTACTTGCAAATCCTCTTAATTGCAACCTTCCGCTAAGTTCGAATCACTAAACTGTTGAATAAATAACTCCAATATTTAATAATGCAAAATGGCCTTTATTAAAGTACTTCTCAATAAATAACTCTACTATTGCCCGACAGATTGCGTGCTTAATTAAAACTGACTCTCGCGCCTCTACCGTTGGTGCTTTTATACTCTGTGATTTCCTCTTTGCATCTTCTAGGCGCTTCCAGAATTTACTTAGTTACTACCATATAATTATAACTACAGATGCAGCTTCTCATATGCGCGTGTATTTGTGAGCGGCACTTCCACAGTTACAATTGCATACTTTTGGGAGCATCTCAGATAAGATATCTGCATGTGTTTGTGCATCGCTTCTCCGCTGCGTGTACGTACATATGTGTAGACATAATGATTGATTCGTTTATGTAGATACATAATGATTGATTTATGGATGTGCATGCAATTCGCTGCTTAGCATCGGCTTAGAGATGGCAGTACCCCTTAGTGTTGCTAATATTCGTAACAATATTTTTCGCCTCATTAGTTTGCCAACTTTAGAGAATAGAAGAACATTACGCGGGTTAATGTACCTTCATAAATTGATTATCGGGGAGACTTCACTGACCTTGTGAGCAGAATGAATTTTTCTGTTCTTGCGAGAACTTCGAGACACTACGTACTCTTTCATTTACCCATTCGGCGTAATTTTGCCATATAGCCCTCTTCGCAATTGGTGCTAACGCCATAATGAACTGTACAACTGTATTAGTTTTGAGTATTCGGTTGCTACTATCCGGAAGGGAATACTCTCACGTTTGGCATGATATTTTTCAAAGATTTTTAAATATGTTGTCAATTTTTTCTTTTCAATATTAGTTTTGATTTATGTATTAATTAAAATTTTACTTAATTAATTTGATTATTTATTATTTTAGTTTTTATTTTAAATTTAGTTTTTACACTAATGCTCTTTTCCTTGTTATTTGTATTGTATTATACATTCAGTAGTCAACCGCTTTGTGTCTGTGTTGACTTTAATAAAATAAAAATAAAAATAAAAATAAAAATAAAAATAAAAATAAAAATAAGAAGTGGCCGCCCAAAGAGATCAGCAGATGCCCAGTTTCAGAACAATTAATTAATTAGAAAAACCGATTCATATCAAGAAGAGAACCAAGCAGAGAAATGTTATAAAATACATATATAATAATAATACAAAGTGAAAAACAGACGTCGAAGCATTTCCCTTACACATAAGGCCTATGAAACCAAATTGGCAAACAAAACATTTCTATTTAATTAATATTTGATATCTGATATAAAATGCAGAACAGCTAGTAACACGCAAAAAACTGCACTTGCGGCCCACGAAACAGTGAGCATACTTCAAACAGAGCAACATTACAACTAACGCTGCACTTTGGAAATGATCCACATAAAAAACACACCAAACAAACAAGAGACTTAACTATAAAATAGACAACGACGGCTGATCACATATCTACAGACACCTGCTCGAATCGTGAAAAATTAGTTCAAAGCTACATGGCGAACCGAACGGACGCAGGTGTAAAGGTAAAGGTGTCTAAATTCGGGTGTAACCGAACATTACATACTAAGCATGCGCTTCAATTGTACATATCATTACAGATAAATTACTTTTTTACATAACACGTGGCACCGCCCGTTTAAAAAAAAATGTCTCCCCATATCCTCTTACGGTAAAACTTGATAAGTGCAATATCATTAATTGAAAACTATTTCTTGCGAAGTTATAGCTTATTATTCTAGTCCACGACCCTTTTAGAAATCTTTTATATAACAGTGGGCGCGGCCCTTAACCGATTTCGGTAATTTTTCTTCAAAGCATTCCTTATAGTAAAGGCAACCTTTCTGCCGAATTTTGTTACGATAGGTTTAACGATTTTTGATTTATGATTAATAATATTTGTAAAATTGATTTTATCACAAGTGGGCGGTGCCACGCCCATTTTAAAAAATTTTGCAAATTTTCATCGAGAGTCTCAATAACAGTCCACATGTCAAATTTCAACATTCTGGGTTTATTATTTACTAAATTATCAGGCTTTTTGTGTTTTCCAAAATTTTATATATATAAAAAGTGGGCATGGTTATCATCCCATTTCACTTATTTTCAACACCAATCTATTCTGGGTTCAGATAGGCTAGTGTACCAAATTTGGTGAAGATATCTTAATATTTACTCAAGTTATCGTACTAACGGACGGACGGACGACGGAAGAACATGGTTCAATCAAATTTTTTTTCGATACTGATAAACAACCATTATCCAATCAAAGTTAATATACTATGTGCGCAAAGCACGCTAAGTATAAAAATGTATGTATGTATGTATGTATATAAATATGAATGTGATTATATACGTAAAATTGTTTATTTAGTTATTGTTGTTAGTTATTACAAACTATGCTGACTTGTGCATTATTGTTGTAGCCCCCTGATGAAGATATCCGAAGGTGATCGAAATATATTGGGAAAAAAAACCGAATCGCTTTATTACTTTTGACCTAGAGCCGGCAAAATAAAAAAAAATGTACATTTCTATTTAATTTTCCTGCAAGGGTGCTCATGATCGCGTCCTCAACAATACTCTGACATTTGAAATTTTGGCCACTATTAGATAAGTTGAAATTTCCCTGCTTATACAAGCATTTTGGAAGTGTACTTTCAAGAGCTACAGCGACAGAAGGACGAGGAAAACACCGCGTAGGCTTATGTACTTTATGCTAGCATGCGGAGAAGATGGACATTTCGCATGATGACCACTGGAGATGTTTTAAATACGTAACTACTAAAGAGACTGTTAATACTTTCTGTGCAAATACTTGGCTCTAGCTATAATATGTCTTAGATGCTTCGGAAGCCCCTTACTGGAAAGTCCACGTAGGTTATCGGAAAAAGGTCTTCCACATATTTTGGATTTTATTTACAGCTTGTGCTGGTCATATTACATTTAAATTATATGCTCTCATATGGTTCAACCTCACGATGTCAAACAAATAACGGATCTAGTTAGTGAATTGATAACAACCGTATTGTCACATAGAATCCAAATGTCCGTTGGCGTCTACAACATAATGTCTCAGCCACCGCTCACCTTTAAAAAATCGTTAGACATTGCCTAACGCATTTTCAAACAGTTGAGAATAACCGTGAGCACATACCGCAACATTTCACCTATCAGCTGTTATACAAAAACTATAGGCATCTACTTTATCTCCATATATACTTCGCACAACCATAAAATGTAATCAACCTATTCTTTGACCTTCCGGTTAAGAATGTAAGGCGCAATAACCTCCGAAGAGACTATATGCCGAGTTTCTCTTGGCAGAACGAGACCTACATGTTTTACGCCGACTCCCAAAAGCATTTGCAAAACATATTAATTTTCACTGAGAAGGTTTCCATGGCAGAAGTACACTCGGAATGCTTGCCAAATACTGCGGAGGGGCGACCCCGTTAGAAAAATTTTTTTCTAATTGAAAAAACTGTTTTCTAAAATTTTTATGTTGCTTTGCTCAGGGAGTGAACCCAGGATGTTCGGCGTGGTAGGCGGAGCATGCTACCATCACACCATGGTGGCCGCATAAACGCATAAGAAACAATTAAACAAGTAAGGAAGGCTAAGTTCGGGTGTAACCGGACATTACATACTCAGCAGAGAGATTTGGAGACAAAATAAGGGAAAATCACCATTTAGCAAAATTAACCTAGGGTAACCCTGGAATGTGTTTGTATGACATGGGTTTCAAATTGAAGGTATTAAAGAGTATTTTAAAAGGCAGTGGGCCATAGTTCTATAGGTGGACGCCATTTCAAGATATCGCCATAAAGGTGGACCAGAGGTGACACTAGAATGTGGTTGTACGATATGGGTATCAAATTAAAAGTATTAATGAGGGTTTTAAAAGGGAGTGGCCCTTAGTTTTATATGTGAAGGCGTTTTCGAGATATCGACCAAAATGTGGACCAGGGTGACCCAGAACTTCATCTGTCGGCAACCGCTAATTTATTTATCATTTATGTAATACCACGAACAGTATTCCTGCCAAGATTCCAAGGGCTTTGGATTTCGCCCTGCAGAACTTTTTCATTTTCTTCTACTTAATATGGTAGGTGTCACACCCATTTTACAAAGTTTTTTTCTAAAGTTAAATTTTGCGTCAATAAACCAATTACCATGTTTCGTCCCTTTTTTCGTATTTCGTATAGAATTGTGGCAAATTTTGATATCGAAAAATTGGGCGTGGTCATAGTCGGATTTCGGCCATTTTTTATACCAATATAAAGTGAGATCAGATAAGTACGTGAACTAAGTTTAGTAAATCGATTAGTATATCAATTTTTCCTCTAGTTATCGTGTTAACGGCCGAGCGGAAGGACAGACGGAAGACTGTGTATAAAAACTGGGCGTGGCTTCAACCGATTTCGCCCATTTTCACAGAGAACAGTTACCGTCCTAAAATCTATGCACCTACCAAATTTGACGAGGATTGGTAAATTTTTGTTCGACTTATGGCATTAAAACTATTCTAGACGAATTAAATGAAAAAGGGCGGAGCTACGCCCCATTGGACCATATCATTACTGGAGTTGAATGTTGACATAATTTACTTATATACTGTAAAGATATTCAATTTTTTGTTAAAATTTTACTTTAAAAAAAAAAATTGTTTAAAAGTGGGCGGTTCGTAATCCGATTTTGCTAATTTTTCTTAGCACACATATAGTAATAGGAGTAACGTTCCAGCCAAATTTCATCATGATATCTTCAACGACTGCCAAATTACAGCTTGCAAAACCTTGAAATTACCTTCTCTCAAAAGTGGGCGGTGCCACGCCCATTGTCCAAAATTTTACTAACTTTCTATTTTGTGTCATAAGGTCAACCCATCTACCAAGTTTCATCGCTTTAGCCGTCTTTGGTAATGAATTATCTCACTTTTTCGGTTTTTCGAAATTTTCGATATCGAAAAAGTGGGCGTGGTTATGGTCCGATTTCGTTAATTTTATATAACAGTCTGAGATGAGTGCCCAGGAACCTACATACCAAATTTTATCAAGATACCTCAAAATTTACTCAAGATATCGTGTTTACGGCGGACGGACGGACGGACGGACGGACATGGCTAAATTAATTTCTTTCTTCGCCCATATCATTTTGATATATAGAAGTCTATATCTACCTCGAGTTAATATACTCTGTGAGTTCTGCTCAGCTATGTATAAAAATACATGCTTAACTTATAAAAGGTAGATCGGCCGCTTAGCTCTTGGAGCTTCCAAGGGTAAAGTTTATTGCCAGCTTTTTTGAAAGAGAGTACGCATACCCCTAAGATAATGATTTATGGTCACCTTTAGCGAGAAAGATACCGCATAGATTCACTGGCAAGGCTTAGTTGTCAACTTATCAAAAATTGGGCTCCCGTTTCATTTGAGGTGAAATATCAGCCCCCACGCTTCGCTTCGGGGGCCAAGCCAAGGATACGAGATGAGACCTATATATAAGTATCATCCTTTTTCTGCTTGCAGCGCATAAGATTTTTAATAACGACCGTGATAGGGTCGCGCAAGCCACACGTTGCTACCACATCGCTTCTGACTGAGCTGTACAACCCTCATGGATTATGTAATTCACTATATTATAGTTTCCTTTTATGACCGGTAGAACCTTTTTTGGGCATATTTCAACCCCTTAACAGCAGGATGATGGTTGTTGTACATATTAGGTGTAAAACTCAGTAGGCTTAGATGAGTTTTATGGCATCAAAATGGCTTTTAATTAGCTATTAGGGCAACCTGGGTCCTAGCCATTATCCCTCCGATTAGCGATGAATAAATTCAACACATCTAAGTTTGTCGTCTGGCCGGACGAAATTTTACACCTTGAACCTTACCCACAAATATTGTTAATTTGTATTTAAATTTTAAAGAAAGCTCGTCGCACACTGTGATTACCCAGATTTTATTGATAAATTTTGAAATGAGTACGAACTATGAGATCTTATAGGCTTAAAAAGATGTTCGTCTAGCCAGACTACAACGCTAAAATGTGACATAATCAACTTTGGTACAAAAGAAAAAAGATAAGATAAAAAGAAAAAAATATCGATTTCAGAAATATTATAAAGACCGCCTCTAGACTTAAAAAGTCACTAAAGCTATTCCTGATCGGGTGGGTAGCAGTAAAGTTGTTCACGAAAATAAAGCCTTCTCGTCTGGCCAGATGCCACAATCTATCGGAGCGGTATACCAACCTACCTAAGTAAACTACTTTGATTTAATTTTGACACCCAGTATAACGCATACATTTTCAAAAAGACTAGTATAATCTCAAATTTTTAACCTAAATCTTGTTTGTTCGGCAATGTATTACACAAAAGTTTCAGATAGCGCTCAAATTGTTATCTTTGAATTAATCCATATGTACTTATACAAATGCACTTTAAGACATCTGCTAAAACGTTTAGTTGTGCGGGAAATAAACTCTAATGAATAAACTCTGATGCATTAGCATTAACTAAGAAAAATAAAGCGAATCGACTTGCAGGAATTTGATAAATTTTTACTTTCAGAGGAATATCATAAAATAAACGAAGTTAAACTTGAATGAAATATAAAGTTGACTTAAATTAACCAAAAGCACTGAAACGCACTACAATGGCTGACAAATTGGAATTAATTTATAAAATGGGAATTCCGTCATAACCTATGTATGCACCAGTGGCTAACGTCAAACCAAACAAATATACAATACATATACTCTATACATACATTCACACATAAACTCAGAAAACAAAGTTCACCAAATAGTCAACAATTGCCAACCACGCACTTCACACGCCGTACGCACCAACCACAAAAACAGCCGAGTCCCTCCTGAGTTGCTCGTCAGCTCAGCCATTTATCCGCTTACAAATATTTGTTTACCGAATTGATCGAGAAGCAGAATTCAGTTGAATGCGGCTTAATGATGAAGACAAAAGCAAATGCAAAATGTGAAGGCGAAAAAGAAAAGTAAATTCATGGTAAAATCCAAATGGTAGCAAATAAGAGACGAGGTTGCGAATTTGTGGCGAAAAGTCAATTATCGTTCATTTTTTTCAAACAGTTGAGATACGATTTTTTTTTTTTTCAATTCAAGGTCAAATTCGTGTTATAATTGAGCAGAGGCAGTGGAGATGAAAGAAGGCCTTAAAAAGTCAAAACAATACTTGCTTGGTTTATTTATGATATTCGTTTATTAACTCTCTTGATTTCAATTGTTTTTTTGGTCGGACAATGTGGAAAGTCAAATATGTAAATGCGGGCGCGAACAGTTGACTTTAATGGAAATCTGCATACAAATAACGCGACGGTCGGTGCTTTTCTACGTTTTATACTTCTTTAAAAAGCCAACCTAATATAAATGCACGCAAGTCATTTTCTGTCAAAAATGTCTCATGCACATACAACTTGTATGAGAACAACCCAAATTGAGTTTGCTGCGTGAAAACCTAACTCGATTTCCAATTTTTGTTCTGCGTGACGTTTAAATTTGACGTTTGCACACATGCTTTACATTGTCGCAACGCATGCTTATTTGGGTTAGGGCAAAAAACGCCGGTTGTTTGCTGCGCTAAAAAAACGCAGTGCGGTTTTATTAGGTTGGCTTGTAAGACTGTATAGGCCATTTCTCCTTCGTGGCGAAAATTAGCCGAATGTGTATCATACTCATGTACGTTGTCTAGAGGAGATTATATGGCTCGTGAGGTAAGGTTAAGTTGAACTGGCCGGTCAATAAGGCCTCACAAAGACTGAATGTTTTCATAATGTTACCAGAACTGGTTTTGACGACCAAACGTAAGAGCCAAAATCAGGTGCCAGGACTTATGTTAAATAATAACTCCATCCTCTTGGCAAGCACTAGAAGTTTTCTAGATACTAGTTTAATTGCTGCTTGGAGACCTGCCAACTCTGCCAACCCTGATTGCTGAACCAGAACCACAAAACGTGCTGACCGTTTATTTCTTGCAGCTCGCATTTCCTACATCTGATGTTACTAACAAACCTTACTAATAAGCGTGTGATGCCAGAAAGCAGTGTCCAATTAGTAAGTCCATTATGGGCCTTAAGTCTTATATCTACAGAGATACGAGACACTTTTTGTGGGTCTTACATCGTATTATTTGCCCATGATCTTGGAAATTTTGCATCCCCACGCTTATGTCCATGTCTTTCCTGCTTGATAGATCATATGCAACTTCTGGTTTCTTTTGATTTCTCCCAAACGGATTATGACGTTTACAGTCGATTCAGCGAGTGCTGCAACCTACTTTGCCAACTCGTTGGCCTTTTCATTACCTTCTATCCATTTATGTCCGGGAAGCATATACAGATGTAAGGTCCAGCCTGAGCGAAGTTTTTCCAATGCTTCTTTACATTCGAAGACACTTCTTGATGAGGTATTGTGTGGGATTATTGCCTCAACCGCCGCCTAACTACCAAACGCTGCTTTCTACGCGACCATAATTTCCGCCTGAAACACGGATCTACTTATATCTGGATTTATACAGTAAACGGCAGACTTGTCCCTTTCTGGTAATACGGAGTCATCGGTATACACGTGCATAGTACATATATACTGTTATTTCTGCATCCTAGCGCCAACCTTTCAACTTAGTTGGGGCCCCAGAACGATTTCAAAGCTCAATCACGGATCCACATATTCCGATTGTCAGATATTAGATGGCGCTATACTGCTGGCTCGGGGAGTGTTCGAAAGAAAAATTTCTCCGGAAAATTTATGGTCCTATCCGCGATGCCAACGGCAATTACCGAGGAAGGTACAATGGTGAGCTCTTTAAGCTTTACACAGAAAATACGATATTGCAGCGAATAAAAACACAAATGCTTCGCTTCCTAAGTTATATCAGGCGAGTAGACGATGACGCTCTGGCCAAGAAATTATTTCAGTCAAGATCGCAGTTTGGAAGCAGAGGAAGTAGACGTGACTTCCCTTGGTGCTCCAATTGGCGTTAGTTATCGCGAAACAGGGATAGCTGACGTGACTTGCTTTGAAACGGCTAAAACCGCTTAGTCGGTTAAGTGCCAATTAATGATGATTAGGTGGCTGAGGCTAATCGTTTTTAAAAACTTCCAAAATTTAGAAATTTGCTTTATGTGGCAAGGATCAAGTAATTTAGAGATCTTTAAAAAACAGTTCCAAAGCATGTGGCATATTGCGACACATTTTAAGTAACTGCTCAATGAGCTAGAACCTTGAACTCTTACACTTAAATCCGGGCACGGTGACTCCCCAACATGTGGGAAGAAATTGCGAAAGATGGCACATGAGTCGCGGTAAATAGAAAATTTTTATAAGATTTTGAATCATTCGATCGATTGCTAGGTAACTTTCAAGTTTAGCCTAACACATAAATATGTCAGAGGACAAGAAGAGTACAAAAAGTTTCGTCATAGAACTCACGCAGAGTAACAGAAATTGGTTTTTTTTTTATACTCAGCTCAGCAGAGCTCACAGAGACTTCTATATATCAAAATGATCTGGTCGAAAAAAGAAATTTTTGTTTAGTCATGTCCGTCCGTCAATAAACACACAATTCACCCATCGCTGTGAAATTGTTTTCTGCACCTGACCGAAATCAACTTATAAAATCTATCGCTGTGTTCTGCAAGTCAAAAAGAGATCGCTTGCGCTCTCTGATGTTGATTTGCCGGGTTATGGATCAGTGTTTTTGCATGAAAGCTTACCAAAAAAACTGCGATCGGTGATGACAGAAACGATATAATATAGAGACATTGCATAGACGAAAAATCGTGTGAGTTCAGAAACCTGGTTTTCTAATGACATATCCGATTTCTACTACAATATCCCTAACTATAGACTTACGCGCGTTGATCGAACATCTAAAAAGGGAGGAGGCGTTGCCATCTATTGCAAGACTTCCCTTAAAGTTAGAACCCTAGTGGAATCAAAAAACAATGATACGGAGTTTATTATTGCTGAAATCTCAGATAACTCGAATAAAGTATTAATATCATGTGTATACAACCCCAATAAGTGTTTTCTGTTAGACTCGTTCTTTGCCGAGATAGCCCCGTTTTTGATTGATTATGAGCGTTAAGTTATATGTGGTGACTTTAATGTTAATATTCTTGTTGATGACTCATATACCAATAAATTGCTCGATCATGTCTCAGCTGCAGGTCTCACCATCGTAAACACACATTTACCAACAAGATATTCGCAAAATACGACTCCGAGCTTGGTAGATCTCTTTATCACGTCAAGTCCCGGACCATGTTCTTAAGTTTGACCAAATTAGCTTTATTTCGGACCATGACTTAGTTTTTTGTACATTGGATGTTACCTACGCTCGTTGTTTTGGGATTTGTCTAATGTCGACTGGACCGCGTGTTGGAGTATTGCTACGGTGGATGCGAAGCTGAACTTTTTGAATAAAACTCTTGGTAAACTTTATGATACACACGTCCCTCTAAAAAAAAGTGAGTGTTAAAACTAACTCTGTTCCTTTGTATAACGGTAAAGTGAGATATGCAATTAAATATCGTAACAAGCTTTACTCCTAGTGGAAGAGGAGCAAAACCGAGTTTGCCTGGTCGCAGTATAAAATCGCCCGGAATAAAGCCACTGATATTACCAGAAAAGCGAAACAGATGTACTGCGATTATAAGCTAAACCCGTCACTACCTTCAAAAGACTTATGGCGCAATTTGAGAAATCTAAATATACACGGTAAGCAGCAATCTGAGTGTCAGGTTGACCCGGATACCCTTAATGACTATTTTGTTAGCTCAGGCAACCGCCGGGTCAATCCTGTACCTTATCATATAACTAGAAACCTTTCACCGGAGAATAACTTTGAGTTTAGGGCAGTGTCGGAGGAAGAGGTTCTAAAATCACTTATGGCCATTAAGTCCAATGCAATTGGTGAAGATGGAATATGTTTGAAGTTCGTGAAACTAGTGCTGCCATATATTTTAGGAACTCTCACACATATAATTAACCACTGCTTCACAACGTCATGTTTTCCAAAGGAATGGAAAAAGGCGTTGATTATTCCCGTCGCCAAAATAAATAATGCAGTCGAGCTTAGTAATTATAGGCCTATTAGCATCTTATCTGCTTTTGCAAAAGTCAGTGAGTCCTTGATGGCTGCTCAAATTTCAAAATATATCCTAGATCACCACCTTTTAAGCCCATTCCAATCAGGGTTTAGATCCAAGCATAGTTGCTCTACTGCAATAATAAAAATACTGGACGATATAAGAATAAAATTTGATAATAGTGACCTTACTCTCCTGTGTCTCCTTGATTTCTCTAAGGTATTTGACTCAGTCCGCCATAGTCTCCTATGCAAAAAGCTGGAGTCCTATTTTGGGTTCTCTGACAGTTCTGTAAAGCTTATGGCTAGTTATTTGGCGAGAAGGACCCAGAGAGTGTTATGCAAAGGCTCTGCATCAAAACCATGTACTGTTTCCTCGGGTGTACCACAAGGATCTGTACTAGGCCCTCTCCTGTTTAGTCTTTTTGTCAATGATGTGTTCTCTGTTTGCCAATACGTTAATGTCCATGCTTATGCCGATGACATTCAATTATATTTGTCTAGCCGTGTTGGTCTCGTCGAGGATTTGTGTTTTAAAATTAATAGTTATTTGTCTGCAATTTCGAAATGGGCGTTTGAAAACTGTCTCTGTCTAAATGCTCAAAAGCCCTATGTGTTGCCCATTAGTAACAGTGTTGTGCACGTTGAAGATATTCCTAAATTGTTAGTTGGCAATAGTGTTCTTCCGTTTACTGACAAAATTAAGAATTTGAGTTTTGTGATAAATTCTAAATTGAACTGTGTTGACCACGTTAATAAAGTCGTGAGTAATGTTTATTGGGTTTTACGTAGATTGAGAATGTCTGCCTCGTTTACTCCCTTATACTATGTTCAAACAGAAAAATAAATTGCGGAAATTTCGATTTGAATTGAGTGCTGTTCATACAACTCGATTTAGCTTACACAATAGTAATTTGATAGCGGGTGGGCTCATCTCTACAGCAAGAACATACCTTTGTTCAGACTGTCAAAATGAACACGCACATTATTAGGCGAATGAAATGGAATGAAAATATAAAACTTTGACATTTTTGTGTGTTGTAAGAAAATGTGTTCAATGTTTTGGTTTCATTTTGAGTTTGCCATCTTCTTTTGACAATCCCTGCTCCAGTGAAATGAAAGACATAAAATCAGCTGATGAGATGAGCCAACCACATAGTTCAGCCATGCGTAACTGACGTTAAAATATACTCAATAAACACACTTTACAATGTTGCATTTGCAGTTTGAAACAATTTATTACGCAATTTTTTTTAAATTGGCAATTTATTATTACAATTTATTATATGACAAATTGCGTAATAAATTTCCCAAATAGTATAAATTGCCAATTTGTTGTGTGTTTGAACCTAGTATTAGAGACAAGAAAAAAGCTAGCTGTTCAGCTGTAGTCCCACACATAACGTACTCTGAGCTAGTTTATAGTCAGTTTGATTCTGCCTCGTACCGCAAAATTGATGTTGCGTTCAACAATATCACGCGTTATGTCTACGGCATAAGGAAATATGACCACATCTCTCTATTTAAGCGCGAAATACTAGGATGCAGTATTTTTGAGTACACTGAGGCGTGAAATTGTATTTATATGTTCAAGCTCATCGAGTTCAAAACATCTCAATATCTTTACGAAAAGCTTAAATTCCCAAAGCACCAGCTCCAAAAAAATCAAAGCCCTACGATATACCGATACAAAGTTATAGATAAGGCAATTTTGGCTCAAGTGCACAAAACACTTTGTTTATATTTTTTTTGCTCGCAATGTGTAGGTTAAGCCTTTTTTCCAAGCTGTAATTTGACAGTCGTTGAAGATATCATGATAAAATTTGGCAGGAACGTTACACATATTCCTATATATGTGCTAAATAAAAATTTGCAAAATGGGATGACGAACACGCCCACTTTTAAAAAAAAAATTTTTTAAGTCAAATTTTAACAAAAAATTTAATATCTTTACAGTATAAAAGTAAATTATGTCAACATTTAACTCCAGTTATGATATGGTGCAACAAAATACAAAAATAAAAGAAAATTTCAAAATGGGCGTGGCTCCGCCCTTTTTCATTTAATTTGTCTAGGATACTTTCAAAGCCATAAGTCGAACAAAAATTTACCAATCCTTGTGAAATTTGGTAGGGGCTTAGATCATAGGACGATAACTGTTTCCTGTGAAAAAGGGCGAAATCGGTTGAAGCCATGCCCAGTTTTTATACTCAGTCGACCGTCTGTCCTTCCGCTCGGCCGTTAACACTATAACTTGAGCAAAAATCGATATATCTTTACTAAACTCAGTTCACGTAGTCACCTGAACTCACTTTGTATTGGTGTAAAAAATGGCCGAAATCAGACTATGACCACGTCCACTTTTTCGATATCGAAATTACGAAAAGTGAAAAAAATGCCATAATTATACCAATACCAAATACGAAAAAAGGGATGAAACATGGTAATTGGATTGGTTTATTGACGCAAAATATAACTTTAGAAAAAAACTTTGTAAAATGTGTGTGACACCTACCATATTAAGTAGAAGAAAATGAAAAAGTTTTGCAGGGCGAAATCAAAAGCCCTTGGAATTTTGGTAGGAATACTGTCCACGGTATTATATATATAAATAAACTAGCGGTGCCCGACAGATGATGTTCTGGGTAACCCTGGTCCACATTTTGTTCGATATCTGGAAAACGCCTTCACATATACAACTAAGGGCCACTCCCTTTTAAACCCCTCATTAATACCTTTAATTTGATACCCATATCGTACAAACACATTCTAGAGTCACCCCTGGTCCACCTTTATGGCGATATCTCCAAAAGTCGTTCTCCTATAGAACTTAGGACCACTCCCTTTTATAACACTCATTAACACTTTCATTTGATACCCATATCGTACAAACAAATTCTGGAGCCAGCCCTGACGTCCATCTATAGAACTATGGTCCACTCCCTCCTAAAATACTCTTTAATACCTTCCATTTGATACCCATATCGTACAAACGCATTCTAGAGTCAACCCTGATCCACCTTTATGGCGATATCCCTAAATGGCGTCCACCTATAGAACTATGGCCCACTCCTTCATAAAATACTCTTTAATGCCTTTCATTTGATACACATGTCATACAAGCACATTCCAGGGTTACCCTAGGTTCTTTTTACTACATGGTGATTTACCTTATTTTGTCTCCACAGCTCTCAGCTGAGTATGTAATGTTCGGTTTCACCCGAACTTATCCTTCCTTACTTGTTTTTTTTTTTTTTATGATTATTGTAAATAAGATTTGTGATGTCTGAGTTAAAGATTACGTTCATTGCCCCCTTCTCAACAGCCTTAGTTATCGTGGCACGTTCACAATAATTGAACATTTAAGTGTTGAAATAAATTTTTATATATTCGCAAGGCAACGGCTGTTACCGATTTTACTTTTGCTGAAACTTCGATTTCGGCAGCCTTTTTTTATTGGCATAGTCACAACAACTGAAACTGATTTTTTTATTCCACTCACACTGGTAAATAATAAACTTGTGTCTGCTTGTAAGTTGTGTATGTACTTATGTACATACATTCGTTTGAATAAATGCAATGGTAGTGGTAAATAAAAATAAACAATAAAAACTCAATACAGCTTGAGGTATATTAAAGAAGTTTGAATTAGTAAAAGTTTTTACGGTTTCCAATACTATTATGGAATAAATTCAAATGAAAAAAGTAAAAGAATTTTGTATTATAAACAAATCGAAAAAAAAAAATAAAAAATTAAATTAAAGCCTTTGGCGCTCTAAGCCTAATGCGTAAATAATTTTGTATATTTTATTGCTAACAGTAAAATTTTATGCTTAGCTACTGGGACAAAGTTAATCTTACTCATTCGCTCGTACTGGCTGATTGATTTTGATGGATTTTAGCAACAATTCCTATACTACCTATCCTATACTATGGAGTTCTTGTTTGGTGGAAAGCCACATAAAAAGCAACCTGCCTCAAAAAATTAGAGGGGTACGTAGACTATCAATGCTTAGCATTACCGAAGCCCTGAAAACAACCCCGACAGCTGCACTGTATGCCATTCTGCACATTCCACCTGTAGACCTGGTAGCAAATAATAGAGCTTTAACAACTGCAACCAGGTTCGGTGCCTCGGTGCAGCTTGAGCGCCGACCATACGGCCATATTAGTATAGCGTCATCAATCACAAGACGAACAGACTACATGATTCCCTATCTGCGCTTTGAGGGAGACCTTAAGGCCACAATAGAGGTGGACGGTTGGCGCAAGGGTGCGCAAATGGCGGACGAGGCGATACATGTGTACACCGATGGTTCCAAAGTAGTGGAAAGAGTAGGGTCTGCGGTATACTGCGCTAATCTGTGTATAACCAACATAGCTGAATTTTTAAGGCTGGTTAGCTCTGTAATCTTTTCTGTAATTTATTTTGATTTTGGAAAAATTACCTATTTGAAAAAAGCTGGCTGAAAAATATTGGCATAACAGCTTAAGTTAAATCAAGAATGGAATATCTTTGAAAATTTGAGCAGATGTGGCAATTACGCGCGTTCGTTGAACGAAATATTGAAAATCTATTGATCATCGCTAGGAAGTTAGCGACGTTCCATCAACTAACCAGTACTTTAGCAATACTACTGTTATTATTTGGCTGCTCAAACACACCCATATTAATTGGTGCATTAAACCTAAAATATGCAACTCAAAAATACCTCCGGTTGTTATGTCTGCAGCATTTATTTGATTCAAATACACAACCAATAATAGCCAAAGCCATAGTAATTTACACGGGTCATCAATTCTTTCTCTGGTTCAAAAGCTGAACTACCAGCGCTACCGTCATCAGCTCAGTGTCATCATTGCCAGTAGAGCCAATAACACCAAACTCGTGCCTGACACACAAAAGTCGTTTCACTCAATAGCGCAAGTGAAATGTACTACACACTCACTACTAAGTAGCGTCAAAAATTCGCTTGGAGTCATTTCGTCAATGAGCTACCATTGAGCTGGCACCGCATTGGCGCTGGCGCCATGCAATTTACATCACTAAAATTGCGCGAATGCCCAGGCTCATGACTTTTTTAATCCAGATGGTGAAAACGAAAACTCAAAGGAATGCAACCTTGCAAACAACAGCCGTCATTTTCAAAGTGTAAAAATTCTGTGATACAAGGAACGCTAACGCGGTTAGGCTGTTATCGGTAAGTGTTGCATATTTTTCTGCGCACTTGATTTTGTTTTACAGATTTTTGGCGATGGAACTTTAGCTAAGCGAAAGTTGGAATTTTATTTTAAAACAGATTTAACCCAGAGATCAGAGATCTGCAATAAGTAGTTGTAAACTGATCGCGACATAGGCAAAGTTAAGTTAGTTAACAGTGTTTGACACAATTTTATATGTGCTCTCTGTCAAAAATGCTTCAACTAACTTAGTCACATTTTATTTCGATTATGAATATGCCCCAATATATTCGGATCATGATATAATAAAATTAAAGAAAAAAATAAAATTAAAGAAAAAAAAACTTCTTTAAAAATAAGCTTTTATTATTGGTTAATAAAATTAACTAAAAAGTAAGTTGATGCCTTAAAAGAAATGGATAGAATGAGAAACGTTACAAATAACTAAGTAAAGATTAGGTAACTAATTTAAACAATATTTTACCCTACTAAAAATTAAAAAAAAATCATATTTAAATTAAATTTAAGAAAAAGGATTTTCTAAGAAAAAGCTTCTATTACTTGTTAATAAAACGAACTAAAAAGTAAAAAATAAAATTAAAGAAAAAAAAACTTTTTTTAAAAATAAGCTTTTATTATTGGTTAATAAAATTAACTAAAAAGTAAAAAATAAATTGACTCTAAAGAAATATAATACTTCATAAGTTCATTGTAAGCTTTAGCGGTAATTAGGCTTTTTCGTCTGCGACAAAAAAATTCTATATTGTACATAATTATATATTTTTAACATTAAAACTTTACACCTAAATTATTAAAGCTTACAGTTTATATCACAGTCCTAATTGTTCTAATAAAAGCGTGTTCCATTGCGATAGCAAGAAAAGGGGGTCCTAGATGTTCTTAATTATACCATCAAAATTTATTAGTAGTTAACACAACATAGCTAGTCGTATCTCACCGAGAATCCTAAGACCAATGCTTGAGGCTGCATTCAGTATGTGGTAATTTTGGAACATACAGTTTTCTTTAATGCAAATTCTCCTGGAATATTGGCCTAGAAAAAGAAACATCAAAATCTTAAAAAAAAAGTTTTTTTTTTATTTTGAAGTTTTACTTCTTCGGACGCGTTATGAAAAAATCATGACAGTGAACTTTTAAGATGTGACACAAAACTAGCAGTTTGTAACACAAAACTAACGGGCTGAAAATGCAGTTCGTTTGGTTGTTCGCTGTGAACTGTACGGGCATACTTGCTTTGAGTGAAATTTTCACCACATCACATTATGAGTCATATATTTGTATAAATGTTGAATTAGATCGAATGGTGAAAAATGCCACCATTCGCCAGCGTTATTTTAAGGCCGCGGTACAATGACATTTTTCATATAGATACGTTTAACCCAAGCTTATGCATTCCAATAACATCGCCACTATCAACCAAGATGTTACGTTTGTAAATATGAAGGAACTTCACACTTGGCAATTGAAGTTTATTACGCCTTACCCATTCACATACAGAATTTCTCGAAGCACTGTTATAAACATTCTACCTATACAACAAAATTACTTGCTAACATATTTTGTGTTATTGTTGTTGTTGTAGTAGCGATAAGGTTGCTCCCCGAAGGCTTTGGGCAGTGTTATCGATGTGATGGTCCTTTGCCTGATACAGATCCGGTACGCTCCGGAACCACAGCACCATTAAGGTGCTGGCCCGACCAACTCGGGAACGATTTATGTGGCCACATTAAACTTTCAGGCCATCCCCTCCCTCCCCAACCCCAAATTCCATGAAGAGCTTAGGGTCGCCATAGCGTGTGTGTAGTGAAACAGGATTCGCCGCGGATAGGTGAGGTGGACAATTGGGTTTGGAGAAGCTATATATTGCACTGGCAACCTGCAGGGTTGCGCTACACAGCCCCTTGAATCTGGTATTTTAGTCGCCTCTTACGACAGGCATACCTACCGCGGGTATATTCTGACCCCCTAACCCTCTGGGGTACATATTTTGTGTCGTAATCGATTACTGTATTGCAGTTTTCAATTGCGAAAAATTTAGAAATTTTACCAACCAGTGGGACAAATAATTTCACTTGCAAAGTGTGCCAACACCCATAGCCAAAGCAAATGTAAAATTCTTCTTCTTATGATTTGCTTGGAATAAAATTTGGGAGATGGCTACTATTCAATATCAGATGGCGCCAGTGTCGCTCATTCTACCGTTCTCCATTAAAATACGTGCAATCTACTCATAATGCATAACCTTCCTCGTGTTAAACTCATCTATATGGAAAAGTGCTTATGTGTCGCAGCTATTGCTTCAGGAGTGCGTTTATAGGTATGTGTGGATGTATTTATGTATCTATTTTCCTTCCATATCAGCTTCACATACACACATGTTTTTGCGTATTAATGTTCTTTAAGTTAAGAATGCATACATCTCTTAACAAATACTTTTGCATTAAAAATTGTAAGCGTTTCGTTAAAACTTAAAAAAAAAGTAAAATTTTCTGGTATGTTCATATGTATGCAATTTAATCATATGTGCACAATTTAATCTATCCGTATACATATATAAAGAAGGTTGTACATATTGTAACGAATTTTAGGAAATTCCCTTTATTATACTTTCGAATAAATAACTCCAATATTCATATTGCAAAGGGGTCTTTATTAGACTTCTTTGGGAGATATACAATTATACTTCACTTCACAACTAATAGCGTGTTTAAATCAAACTGATTAGTTAATCCTCAGCTAGTGTTGCCTTTGTACCATCTGTTGCCTCGTTCGTATATTTCTCCTAAGGTCTAGACGTTTCACCTTCTAGAATAGTTGTAGCTCCTGCTTGGTTGTTTAGTTATATGCTTAGCTGATGACTACATATTCTGCGTCGCCTTCTTTGTACAGAGTCATCTTATTTTATGCAGTCACAAAAAGAATTATTCAAAGTCCATATCTTTTGATTACAAAAGAATATTAAAACAAGTAAGGAAGGCTAAGTTCGGGTGTAACCGAACATTACATACTCAGTTGAGAGCTGTGGAGACAAAGTAAGGGAAAATCACGAAGTTGTAAAAAGAACCTAGGGTAACCCTGGAATGTGTTTGTACGACATGTGTATCAAATGAAAGGCATTAAAGAGTATTTTATGAAGGAGTGGGCCATAGTTCTATAGGTGGACGCCATTTAGGGATATCGCCATAAAGGTGGATCAGGGTTGACTCTAGAATTTGTTTGTACAATATGGGTATCAAATGAAAGGTGTTAAAGAGTATTTTATGAGGGAGTGGGCCATAGTTATATAGGTGGACGCCATTTAGGGATATAGCCATAAAGGTGGATCAGGGTTGACTCTAGAATGCGTTTGTACGATATGGGTATCAAATGAAAAGTGTTAATGAGTATTTTAAAAGGGAGTGGGCCTTAGTTCTATATGTGGACGCCTTTTCGAGATATCGCCATAAACGTGGACCAGGGGTGACTCTAGAATGTGTTTGTATGATATAGGAATTAAACTAAAGGTATTAATGAGGGTTTTAAAAGAGAGTGGCGGTAGTTGTATATGTGAAAGCGTTTTCGAGATATCTACCAAAATGTGGACCAGGGTGATCCAGAACATCATCTGTCGGGTACCGCTAGTTTATTTATATATGTAATACCACGTACAGTATTCCTTTCAAGATTCCAAGGGCTTTTGATTTTGCCCTGCAAAACTTTTTCATTTTCTTCTACTTAATATGGTAGGTGTCACACCCATTTTAACAAGTTTTTTTCTAAATTTATATTTTGCGTCAATAGACCAATACAATTACCATGTTCATCCCTTTTTTCATATTTGGTATATAATTATGGCATTTTTTTCATTTTTCGTAATTTTCGATATCGAAAAAGTGGGCGTGGTCATAGTCGGATTTCGGCCATTTTTTACACCAATACAAAGTGAGTTCAGATAAGTACCTGAACTGAGTTTAGTAAAGATATATCGATTTTTGCTCAAGTTATCATGTTAACGGCCGATCGGAAGGACAGACGGTCGACTGTGTATAAAAACTGGGCGTGGCTTCAATCGATTTCGCCCTTTTTCACAGAAAACAGTTATCGTCCAAGAAGCTAAGCCTCTACCAAATTTCAAAGGGATTGGTTGATTTTTGTTCGACTTATGGCATTACAAGCATCCTAGACAAATTAAATGAAAAAGGGCGAAGCCACGCCCATTTTGAAATTTTCTTTTATTTTTGTATTTTTTTGCACCATATTATTACTGGAGTTGAATGTTGGCATAATTTACTTATATGCTGTAAAGATATTAACTTTTCTTTTAAAATTTGAATTTAAAAAAAAATTTTTTTAAAAGTGGGCGTGTTCGTTCTCCGATTTTGCTAATTTTTATTAGGCAGACATAAAGTAATAAGAGTAACGTTCCTGCCAAATTTCATCATGATATCTTCAACGACTGCCAAATTACAACTTGCAAAACTTCTAAATTACCTTCATTTAAAAGTGGGCGGTGCCACGCCCATTGTCCAAAATTTTACCACTTTTCTATTCAGCGTCATAAGCTCAACTCACCTACCAAGTTTCATCGCTTAATGCGTATTTGGTAATGAATTATCGCACTTTTTCGATTTTTCGAAATTTTCGATATCGAAAAAGTGGGCGTGGTTATTGTCCGATATCGTTCACTTTAAATAGCGATCTGAGATGAGTGCCCTGGAGCCTACGTACCAAATTTCATCAAGATACCTCAAAATTTACTCAAGTTATCGTGTTAACGAACAGACGGACGGACGGACGGACATGGCTCAATCGAATTTTTTTTCGATACTGATGATGTTGATATATGGAAGTCTATATCTATCTCGATTCCTTTATACCTGTACAACCAACCGTTATGCAATCAAAGTTAATATACTCTGTCAGCTCTGCTCAACTGAGTATAAAAATTAAAAGACATGGTAATATTAGCATTGTTTTTTATTTTAAAAATCTTTTCAAAAAGTAGACGTTTCCAATTTAGTCCTTACAAACAAAAAAGGAATGAAAAAGCAGTATATTTCACATGAGCAGCTTATATGATGCAGCAATAAAAGAAGGAAACAAAAACTAGCGCTTGAATTTATAAGTAAACTCTGGTAACCCTTTTGTAAGATAACTGATTCTAGATGATCTTCTATTGAATTGAAAAGTTTTTCAGTTAAATCCGGTGAAATTTTTGACCACTCTTCGAGAAGCGCTCCTTTGAGGGTTTCTTTGCTAGAAATATGGTGTTCTCGGATATTTTTTTTTCTAGTTAGGACCATAAATTCTCAATGCCATTAAAATCAGCAGACTGCGCTGGTGGTTCCATTACGTGGAAACAATTCAATACCAACCACTGCTTCACAATTCTTGATTTATGTTTTGGGTCATTGTCTTAATAAAATCTAAAGTTGCTCCACAAACCCATTTTTCCAGCACTTAAGCAAAATTTCTTTTAGAATGCTAAGATACATGTTCTTATCTATAATTCCATCTATAAAAACAAGGTTTCCATCGCCCGAAGCAGTCATACATGCCCAAACCACAACACTCCCACCGCCTTGTTTCACAGACGCACGTAAATTCTTCGTAACAAGTTGTTTGTTGGGCTTACGCCAAACCATCGATCTTACGTGTGACCCAAATATGTTAAACGTGGACTCGTCAGAAAATATTACAATATTCCAAAAAGTCGAATCCTTCAAAATATGATTTTTGGCGAATTTCAAATGACTAAACTTATTATTTGAATTAATTAACGGCCTTTGAGTGAAATTCGAGTATGAAAATCATGTGATCGTAAGATACGGTGGACTGCTGATGCACTATATTCCTTCCCAAGGAAGTTTTCACTTGATCAGCCAATTTTTGTGCCCACAATTTGGAATTTTCACTAATTTTTCTGTGGTTTGCACACAAAGTATATTAACTTAGATTGAATACCGGTTGGTTGTACAGGTATAAAAAAATCGAGATAGATGTAGACTTCCAACGTTTGTCCGTTAACACGATCTTACTTACTTACTTAATTGGCGCTTAACCGTCTAAACGGTTATGGCCGTCCATCAAGGGGCGCCAGTCGCTCCTTCGCTCCGCCAACCGGCGCCAATTGGTCACACCAAGGGAGTTTAAATCGTTTTCCACCTGGTCCTTCCAACGGAGTAGGGGCCGCCCTCTACCTCTGCTTCCATAGGCGGGTTCCGGAGCATCATCTTTCATTCGCATAACATGGCCTAGCCAGCGCAGCCGCTGCGTTTTAATTCCCTGGACTATGTTGATGTCTGCGTATAGCTCGTACAACTCATCATTAAATCTTCTTCGGTACTCCCCATCGCCAACGCGTAGAGTTCCATAAATCTATCGAAGAACTTTTTTCTCGATCACTCCCAAAGCCGTTTCATCTGCTGTTGTCATGGTCCATGCTTCTACCCCATATAGCAGGACGGGTACGATAAGTGACTTGTAGAGTATGATTTTCATTCGCCGAGAGAGGACTTTTCTTTTCAATTGCCTACCTAGTCCAAAGTAGCATTTATTGGCAAAATTGATTCTTCGCTGGATTTCTGTGCTGATGTTGTTGGTAGTGTTGATACTGGTTCCCAAATAAACGAAGTATTTTACTATTTCGAAATTATGGCTGTTAAGGCGTGGTTGCCAAGGCGCATATGCGCTGACTCTTTGCTCGATGACAGCAGATACTTCGTTTTGTCCTCATTCACCATCAAACCCAACTTTACCGCTTCTTTTTCCAGTTTGGAGTAAGCAAAGCTAACAGCGCGGGTGTTTAGGCCGATGAAATCAATGTCATCAGCATATGCCAGTAATTGCACGCTTTTATAGTATATTGCTCCAGTGCGGTTAAGTTCTGCAACTAGTATAATTTTCTCCAGCATCAAATTAAAGAAATCGCGCGTTAGGGGGTCACCCTGTCTGGAGAGGTCCTTCCCAATTCTGACTGAGCTGGTAGTGTTGCTCAACGTCGTATTGCACAGCCGTATAAGTTTTGCGGGGAAACCAAATTCAGACATAGTGGCATATAGGCAGCTCCTTTTCGTGCTGTCGAAGACGGCTTTAAAGTCGATGAAGGGGTGATGTGTGTCTATTCTTTTTTCACGGGTTTTTTCTAGATTTGGCACATTGTGAAAATCTGGTCGATGGTAGATTTACCAGGTCTGAAGCCGCGCTGATAAGGTCCAATCAGCCGGTTTACGGTGGGCTTCAATCTTTCGCACAATACACTTAAAAGGACCTTACATGCGATATTGAGAAGGCTGATTCCACGATAGTTGGTGCATTTTGCAGTATCCCCCTTCTTGTGGACTGGACAAAGAACACTTAGATTCCAACCGTCGGACATGCACTCTTCCGCCCATATTTTACTAAGAAGCTGCTGCATGCGCCTTACCAAATCCTCGCCGCCGTACTTGAATACCTCCGCATGCAATCCATCAGCGCCCACGGCCTTGTTGGTTTTCAATCTGGTTATTGCTATTCTAACTTCGTCATAATCGGGCGGGGGGACATATATTCCATCATCATCGATTGCGAGATCGGGGTCTTCATCTCTTCGCGCTAAATTGCTGCCTCCATTTAGGAGAACAGAGAAGTGTTCCCTCCATAATCTAAGCACTCTCTGGACATCAGTTACAAGAACGCCGTTTTCGTTCCTACAGGAGCTTGCCCCGGTCTTAAAACCTTCGGTCTGTCGCCGTATTTTACGGTAAAATTTTCGGGCGTTATTCTTGGTGGCTAGCAGCTCAAGCTCCTCGCATTCACGCCTTTCTGCTTCTGCTTTTTTCTTCCTGAAAAGGCGTCTCGCTTCATTTTTCAACTCACGATGGCGTTCGCACACTCCTCTTGTCGCGCTCGCTTTTAACGTAGCCCTGTAGGCAGCGTATTTTCTTTCAGTTGCAACGCGGCACTCTTCACCGTACCAGTTGTTTTTTCGTGGTCGCCGGTAACCAACTTTTTCCTCGGCGGCAGTACGAAGTCCTTTGGAAATATACTCCCACTGCTCCTGTATTCACATCTAAAACACTGGAGGCATGCCGTCCGTCTATCACAACGTGATCGATCTGATTGCGAGTATTTCGATCAGGAGATAGCCATGTAGCTTGATGTATCTTTTTATGAATGAACCTCGTGCTGGATATGACCATGTTTCGAGCACCGGCAAAGTCAATCAGCCTCAGTCCGTTAGGAGAAGTTTCATTGTGTAGGCTGAACCACGCCCACTTTATATATACATATAAAATTTAGGTAAACACAAAAACCTTTATATTTAGTAAATAATACACCTAGAATGTTGAAATTTGACGTGTGGACTGATATTAAGATTCCTGATAAAAATTTGAAAAAAATTTTAAAATGGGCGCGGCACCGCCCACTTGTAATAAAATCAATTTTACAAATACTATTATTCATAAATCAAAAATCGTTAAACCTATCGCAACAAAATTCGGCACTATAAGGAATGCTTTGAAGAAAAATTAAGGAAATCAGTTAAGGACCACGCCCACTTTTATATAAACGATTTCTAAAAGGCTGGTAGACGAACAAAATAAGCTATATCATTGCAAAAAAGAGCTTTATATCAATGGTATTTCATTTCCCCAGTGGATTTATAACAATAAGTTGGAAAAACTTCAAATTTTAAAAAATGGGCGTGGCACCGCCCCTTTTTGACTAAGCAATTTTCTATGTTCCGGGAGCCATAATTTGAAGAAAAATTAACGGATCCTAATAAAATTGGGTACACCGATTTTCCCTATAGCAGGAACTATTACCAGAAAAAGTGGACGAGATCGATTAAAGACCACGCCCACTTTTATATAAAAGATTTTTAAAAGGGTCATAGACGAAAATAATAAGCTATATCTTAGCGAAAAGGAGCATTATATCAATAGAATTTTACTTTCTAAATTGAATTATAACATTAAATTGGAAAACACTAAAATTTTTGAAATGGGTGTGGCACCACCCCTTTTATTACTAAGCAATTTTCAATGTTTCGGGAGCCATAACTCGAAGAAAAATTAACAGATCGTAATAAAATTGGGTAATAAATTTTCCCTATAGTAGAAAATGTTTCTGGTATAAATGGACGAAATCGTTTAAAGACCACGGCAACTTAGATATAAAACAAGTAATGAAGGCTTAGTTCGGGTGTAACCGAACATTACATACTCAGTTGAGAGCTATGAAGACAAAATAAGGGAAAATCACCATGTAGGAAAATGATCCTAGGGTAACCCTGGAATGTGTTTGTATGGCTTGTGTATCAAATGGAAGGTATTAAAGAGTATTTTAAGAAAGAGTGGGCCATAGTTCTATAGGTGGACGCCATTTAGGGATATCGCCATAAAGGTGGACCAGGGCTGACTCTAGAATTTGTTTCTACGATATGGGTATCAAATCAAAGATGTTAATGAGTATTTTAAAAGGGAGTGGTCCTTAGTTATATAAGTGGACGTCTTTTCGAGATATCGACCAAAATGTAGACCAGGTTGACCCAGAACCACTAACAGTATTCCTGCCAAGATTTCAAGGGTTTTTTGTTTCGCCCTGCAGAACTTTTTCATTCTCTTCTACTTAATATGGTAGGTGTCACAACCATTTTACAAAGTTTTTTCCAAAGTTATATTTCGCGTCAATAAACCAATCCAATTACCATGTTTCATCCCTTTTTTTCGTATTTGGCATAAAATTATGGCATTACGTAATTTTCGATATCGAAAAAGTGGGCGTGGTCATGGTCGGATTTCGGCCATATTTTATACCAAGATAAAGTTACTTCAGATAAGTACGTGGAATAAATTTAGTAAAGATATATCGATTTTTGCTCAAGTTATCGTGTTAACGGCCGAGCGGAAGGACAGACGGTCGACTGTGTATAAAAACTGAGTGTAGCCTCAACCATGTTCGCCCATTTTCATAGAAAGCAGTTATCGTCATAGAATCTATGCCCCTACCAAGTTTCACAAGGATTGATAAATTTTTGTTCGACTCATGGCATTAAAGGTATCCTAGACAAATTAAATCAAAAGGGCGGAGCCAGGCCCATTTTGAAGCTTTCTTTTATTTTTGTATTTTGTTGCACCATATCATTACTGGAGTTGAATGTTGACATAATTTACTTATATACTGTAAAGATATTAACTTTTCTTTTAAAATTTGACTTTAAAGATTTTTTTTTTAAAGTGGGCGTGGTCGTTCTCCGATTTTGCCAATTTTTATTAAGCATACATATAGCAACAGGAGTAACGTTCCTGCCAAATTTCATCATGATATCTTCAACGACTGCCAAATTACAGCTTGCAAAACTTTTAAATTACCTTCTTTTAAAAGTGGGCGGTGCCACGCCCATTTTCAAAAATTTTACTAATTTTCTATTTTGCATCATAATTTCAACTCACCTACCAAGCTTCATCTCTTTATCCGTCTTTGGTAATGAATTATCGCACTCTTTCGGTTTTTCGAAATTTTCGATATCGAGAAAGTGGGCGTGGTTATAGTTCGATATCGTTCATTTTAAATAGCGATCTGAGATGAGTGCTCAGGAACCTACATACCAAATTTCATCAAGATACCTCAAAATTTACTCAAGTTATCGTGTTAACGGACGGACGTACGGACATGGCTCAATCAAATTTTTTTTCGATCCTGATGATTTTGATATATGGAAGTCTATATCTATCTCGATTCCTTTATACCTGTACAACCAAACGTTATCCAATCAAAGTTAATATACTCTGTGAGCTCTGCTCAACTGAGTATAACAAGTTGAAACGTGTCGTAGACTAGAATAAAAAGCTATAACCCTACAAGACGGAGGTAACTAGTTCACCCACACATTCAAAGCTTTTTTCGCTCTCCACTAACACATCGACGTTTCTTGCTGTCATCGAAATGACAGCGTCTTTTTAATACGAAAATTTATTAATTATTCCGGTAAACATTTTAAAACGATGAAAAACTATAATTGTGGTAATTAAACTAAAAAACTAAAAAAGTGCTTGTGCTACGGGCTTTTAGGTGTGACGTGTGTTAGCGGTTTAGGCACTTCTAAATTAACCTGGCGCATTAACTAGATGCAGCCAAGTCCTCTTGCCACCAATTGGAATTGGAAGATTCGATTTCCAAAACCAAAAAAGGTAACGTTTTCAAGACAGTGCACAACCTAAACAAAGGTGGTATCAAAAGACGCGTGTAGAGATCCGTTTTTAGAATCTGAAAGTTGTATAGAATCGACGGGATGGCCTAGAAGGTTTCAGGTGGT
Organism: Eurosta solidaginis; assembly: GCF_040869045.1. Lineage (NCBI taxonomy): Eukaryota > Metazoa > Arthropoda > Insecta > Diptera > Tephritidae > Eurosta > Eurosta solidaginis. The sequence goes on along the minus strand of NC_090322.1, from coordinate 154,379,826 downwards.
CATACTAAATCGCTCCCGGGGAGTGTCCTTATCGCTACAACCAAAGCAACATTATTTACTCTTCATTCATACGTATGTGTATTTTTAAATAATAAAAAAATGTTATATTATTCTAATATATATCATCTCTGCCGGGGTGCGATTCAGCTCAGGATATGCCAAAACAACAAGAAACCTACAATTAAATGCAGATTCACGTGTCATTTGCCAAGGATTTACCGGTAAACAAGGTACTTTCCACAACCAACATGCTTTGGAATACGGTACAAAATTGGTTGGATGTATTTTCCCAAAAAAGGGTGGAACTACGCATCTTGGTTTGCCAGTATTTGCTTCGGTAATTTATATTGATTTGTATTGATTAAAAATTGCAATAGAAGATAATGTAATGTGAATTAAAATTGAATAGGTAGCCGAAGCAAAAAATGCAACTGTTGTTTATGTGCCGCCACCGGGAGCTGCTGCTGCTGTCATAGCAGTATTACAACCACATTTCTTTGATTGGTTGCATAATCGAAATTGTGCCCTAACATGATATGGTTCGCGTTAAGCACGCTCTGTTAAAGCAAAATAAATCTCGTCTAGTCGGCCCGATTGTCCAAGATCATCGCACCAGAAAGGGTAAGTAAATTGCCTACCATATTAAATATATAAACAACATGTATGAATTTGTTAATGATAATTTGTCATGCTTTTGTTGATAATCAACTGAAGAAGGCAAATACCAAAGAGTTCGAAGTTCATGTAAATACCAATTGATTTCTTTAAATAGCGTTTGGAGAACAAAACCCATATGTATGTATGCATACAACTGCATAGAAAGGGAGGGATTAATTAATTATGATCAGTAGATTTATAGGATTTTTATTATTTTCCCTGCGTCACCGTTGCCATTACATTGCGTTAAGAGAGGACATCAACACCTTACCCACAACCAATTAAAATTTTAGTAAATTTGGTCTTTTCATTACTGACTCAAAACGTGGGAAGTTATATATGTAGCATTCCATGGAGAATGGTAAATTTTAGCAGACTTTCGCATTGCGGTCATTATTAATATTCAATCCCTAGAAGGTTCAATGTAGTCATATCAATAGGTCCGGAGATGGTCGGGTTAGTTCCTCAATGGTGCTTGTTACCGGGACGTAGATAGATAATTTATTGAGGATTGCACAGTGACTTGCACATCTCCTTCACAGCACCTCATCGTAGCCGACTTGTTTGATGAACCCTAGCAGAGTTCTTGGCTTGAGGGATTAAATGTGGGAATGCACTGGCCATGGCGAGCCCATAAACTTAGCCCTACGTTTTGAGATTGCTTCGTATTGTGTTATTCGATAGTATGCCCACTTTCTGCATACGACTGCATTATAAGCAGGACATATGTTTTGTATGTCGGGGTTGATTCTGGATAGGTAAGAGTTTAACCTGTTACAATATCCAGATCGAAGTTGGGCTAGAGTGACTCCCGTTTCCTTAGGGAGAGTGCGTTCCCACTCTGCTAGTTTTTTTTTTTTTTGAGTACAGGATTCACCGGGCAATTCCTGGCATAGAGGTCCGACGCCTGTTTGTGGAGTTCACTCAGGACCTGCTTGTATTTTTCAGCGTCATACGGCTGTGTTCTCAGGTGCCGTATTTTCTCATAATGTAATGAGGGCGTGAACAACAAGAAGCCACAAAAGATTTGTAAAAGTTACGAGGACGTCCGGTTCTGGGATCAAGCCCAGAGCAACCTTTCCGATGCAACCAATCCAAGCACGTGACACACTGACAATAGTATGACCGTCCTAAAAAGATTATTTTCCGGCAAACGCAGCAAAACCATTTCTCATGACCGGGGTCAGGAGAAGGACACGGATTGGGTTCGATGCCTTCCCGGAGGAGGAGAGTATGGCGCAGACCCGCTGCATGGATCTGCTGGGAGGATGATAATTTGTGGGAGAGACGCAACAAACTAAACACTAGAGTCCGCCTGCTCTTTACCCTGTACTCCCCTGTGGCGTGGGACCCAGTGCAACAGTACTACGTTGTGCACCCAAGCAGTTTTAGCAGTACTTTGCCCGTTTCAATTTGCACATCCATTCAAAGAACTTCGCATAATGGATTAAACAGTCATCTGCATTTATTCGATTTTGTTTTTGTAGCACGCCTAATTTACTATCTATTACCCCAACATCTATCAATTATCCCTTGTTATAATCTTCGGGTACCCCCGCTACCGGAAGATGCCTTGGCATGGTGGAGGTTCACTTGAATTTACTTTACAGGACCTGATTCTGGTTATCTGAAATCCCCTTGAGTATCTTGTATTTATTAAGCACTTCCGGTTATATTAAAAACTTATTATCTATCCTTACTGATATTCGTTTCTTTTTCATTCTAGGTAATTCGATTTGACGATGTGGGCATAGCAATATTCCAGCTGTGGCTGTAAGAAGAACGTACATTTGCTCAAACTACAAGAAAACTGCGACAACTGTCCCTCGGCCTTGTTAGTATCACATATAAGGCCCTACCACGCATATTATGGGAAAGGGTAAAGTTCAAAGGCTCAACATCACCTGCAAATCGACTTTGATAGCACGAAATGGGGCTGCATATATTCCGGTATTATATCTACAACACTCATGCAAACTGATACTAACAAGACCACCCGCGCAGGAAAAATTGAGCACCATCAGTGTGAGCTTCGAAACTCAAAATGGTTTCAGAAAGGGCACGACTACGAATGAGTTTATGTCTTTACATATGTAGTTTGTACATATAAATATGCACATATGTAAAGTTTACTAGAAAATTAAGGAAATTCTTTGTAAAAACCATTGTATACATAATTTATTCATAATTAAATATTATTTAAACAAAAGGGACGCGTTTCATTCATAAAAAAGCGAATTGACAGAAGGTAACCGGTACGGGTAACCGATAGGCCAGTTACCCGTGTTGTTGTTGTTGCATATGTTTTGGTTAGCGATAACGAAAACATACCTAATGAAGTAACTTAAAAATGTAAATAACATCGAGCGAGAAGGAATGTCGAAAACACAATAGGTAAGAGCGAGAAAGCGAGTCACACGTACACTATTTTGAGAGAGCGCATGCGTTACCTTTTTCACGACAGCAATGTAAAAGTCATTAAGACGATAATTGGTGACCAAGTTATTGGTAACGATTAAGTAATCGATTAGGTAACGGGTTTCTGTCTTGTAGGGAACTTAGCAAAAAATAGTTTTGAATCAATTATATTTCACTTAACAAGTTTTATTGTAAGAGGAAATGGGGAGACATTTTCGTTTAAACGGGCGGTGCGACGTGTTATGTAGGAAAGTAATTTATCTGAAATGAAAGTGCAATTGAAGCTCACGCTGAGTATATAATTTCGGTAACACCCGAATTTAGACACTTTACTTGTTTACACTATTTTATTTTTAAAACCGTTCGATTATGGGCTGAATTATAGACAATGGAGTATTTACCATTTCAGTTACTGAAACATGAATTTTCCCGTTTTTGTAGCGGTGAATTACCTACCAACTCTCGTTGTTCTACACTGATGGCGTCGTTCCACTTTTTAAAAATTAGTTTGTTCTTAGTAAGAAAATTACTCATTCACGCTAAAAAATTTACTAATTCAATCGAAAAAAAAAAAATAATTTTAGGAACAGTCATTTTTTTTTTTTACCAAAAACGTCAATGTAACGTGATCGCTACCATTAAAAGCCGAGTGAATCAAATAAACTGCTCATACGAAATATACTGGGTTTTCATTATTTATTGATTTGCAAAGATTAAATGAATAGTTTTTAATACATGACATATTTTTTAAGTAGAAAATAATGCTAGTTTTATTAATTCTATTAATTTTTTCAAATATCTTTTTTGGTTCAAAAGTTATGGGCATTTAAATTATATTTTTGTGGCTACATCAAATAAGATGACACTCACTGTATGTGTGTAAATGATGATTGATGTGTTTATGTACACAAGTGTGGCTTGCTTGCTGTTTTTGCTGTTGTGATTATTTACTAACAGCATGGTGATACTAATATTGGTCACAATACCTTTCGTGGTTGGGCAGAAGCACGTAACTCGTGCTTACCCGTTATTATAATAAATTTTGCGAGTACAGAGCAAAAATCCTAAAAGTGCTGCACATACTGCACTTTTGATCAAATATTTGCCATAAAACAATTCTACAATATACTTAGAAGCCCTTCAAAAGTTGTGTTGTCCAATCAGCAATACACTGAAATTTGGTCTCTTTAAAATTATCTAAAGTTACATGCTTTCGTTGAAGCACAAAAATTAAAATGTATGACACCAAACAATTATTGCTTTAAAATTTCGTGGAATTTAAGTTCAAATTACGTGCTTTTTTTGTGACATAAAAACTTTTTTATATGAAATGCTAAAATCATGTCATTTATAAGCCGTGCAACTTCAAATATTAAGTAGCTAACCCAAAAGAATTAACCAAAACTGCCAGCCACTTATGTGTGAAAAAAGTTTAGAGTTTAGGCTTTCCAAAAGAAAAAGTGTATTAAGAATAAGTTGAAATTTGACGGAGATAGGGATCTCTACGCAATTCCTTAACTTATCACAATGTTCAAAAAAATAGTAACATTCTTTTGTATCGGGAGATATATTTGTTTGCAGCTTATGGAATCTGAAAACACTCCGACGATTTTACTCAAATTTTCTGTTTAGTTTTTCAGAAACGCGGGGGTATTTCTGTGAAGTTTCTATTCGCACAAACTCTATTCACGATTCGATTTGCTTTAAATTATGTATATAGGTAGATCTTTGCTGAGATAAGTATCTACGTTACTCTTTTGTGGAAAGTGGACCATGGACCAGTCTATTCAAACAAATTTTATCAAGAGCCACTGATAACTGATATTCCGACTCAGCCATTACGGAAGTTGCAATGGCAGTAGGCATAATTTAAAAATAATAACACCCGATTTTTTGTTGAATATCTTTTTCCAGTCCTATTATTATTTTATTGTAATGATAATTAGACTCCCTGAGGAAGACGTTAGAGCATTGAATCGCGTAGGAGGGAAATAGGAAAATTAAATTTTGCCTTCTAGTTTCTCCATAAAAGCAAGCATAAAGAATATATTTGGCCCAAATAGAAAACATAAAAATTATTTAATTAACATACTCTGTGTGTAGTTCACAGCTGACATTGCAGTCACCTAACATTCTACAACATCCATATTTTTATATTTTTACTCTATGTTGATTTAGTAAAATGTTAGATTTTCTTATGTTTAGTTTTTTACTATATGTGACCCGGTCTATGAAAAGGTGGCTTATGACTCAAAAAAGAAATTGCGAGAAACAGCTGTTAAAGATAAACAATGCATTTTTTCTGTTTCTTGGTAGCAGTAGTGTTTTTTTTTTTTTTTTTTTTTTGAGTCATAAGCCACCTTTTCATGGACGGGGTCACATATATTTTTTTATTCAGCCAACAGAAACTTTTTTAAATCATTTTACGTTTTACACCCAAATTCTGAAAACCACAAATAATTCTTTCCAGTCATTGCTATCAAATCTTTACGTAGCTTCTTGGTTCACAACAAATTTTAATCAACGAACTTACTTGCAGTTCAGTTAGTCTGCACCGCAAATGCATACCGCAAGTTGACAAGGGGAAATAAAATATAAACGTAATCTAAGCCCGCTTAAGCATGGCTAACGCTAACAAATGCACATCGACTTGTGTATGTGCTAATAGCAAATAATTGAATGCTTTGCAGCTTTAAATAACTTCCACAGTGAACTTTTTTTTAATTTCTAAGAGCAGGAACAAAAAAAAAAGTTATTCTATCTAAGCAAACATAAAAAACCAGCATTTACCTAATTTGGACTGTAAAATGTGAAGGAAAAGTGAAAGCGAATACTTTTATTATGTAGAAGCAGGTCCCCAGACGGTTCTCTGGGCGAAAATTTACTTAATTTTAATTGAAAAAAATTAAAGAAAAAAAAACTTTTTTAAAAATAAGCTTTTATTATTGGTTAATAAAATTAACTAAAAAGTAAACAATAAATTGACTCTAAAGAACACTTTATAATTTCATTGTAAGCTTTACCGGTAATTAGGCTTTTTCGTCTGCGACAAAAAAATTCTATATTGTACATAATTATATATTTTTAACATTAAAACTTTACACCTAAATTATTAAAGCTTACATTTTATATCACATTCCTAATTGTTCTAATAAATAGCGTGTTAAATTTTGATGGTATAATTAAGAACATTTAGGATCTCATTTTCTTGCTATCGCAATGTAACACGCTTTTATTAGAACAATTAGGACTGTGATATAAACTGTAAGATTTAATAATTTAGGTGTAAAGTTTTAATGTTAAAAATATATAATTATGGACAATATAGAATTTTTTTGTCGCAGACGAAAAAGCCTAATTATCGTTTAAGCTTACAATGAACTTATAAAGTGTTATATTTCTTTAGAGTCAATTTATTGTTTACTTTTTAGTTAATTTTATTAACCAAAATAATAAAAGCTTATTTTTAAAAAAGTTTTTTTTTCTTTAATTTTATTTTTTACTTTTTAGTTCGTTTTATTAACAAGTAATAGAAGCTTGTTCTTATAAAAGCTTTAAATATAAGTATAGGGGGTGAAACAAAAACACATATATCAGTTACATCTGCGTATAATGCGTATTGGAATTTATTAGTACACATTTTATGCGCAGCAACTTCAGAGGTGTATTTAAAGTTTAAAGCATTGTAAATATAAGTATTGAAGTCATGAGCCTGGGCATTCGCGCAATTTTAGTGATGTAAATTGCATGGCGCCAGCGCCAATGCGGTGCCAGCCCAATGGTAGCTCATTGACGAAATTACTCCAAGCGAATTTTTGACGCTACTTAGTAGTGAGTGCGTAGTACATTTTATTTGCGCTATTGAGTGAAACGACTTTCGTGTGTCAGGCAAGAGTTTGGTGTTATTGGCGCTACTGGCAGTGATGACACTGAGCTGTTGACGGTAGCGCTGGTAGTTCAGATTTTGAATCAGAGAAAGAATTGATGACCCGTGTGAATTATTATGGCTTTGGCCGTGTAAATTATTATGGTGTATTTGTATATTTTAGATTTAATGCACAATTAATATTTGTGTGTTTGAGCGTCCAAATAATAACAGTAGTATTGCTAAAGTGCTGCTTAGTTGATGGAATGTCGCTAATTTCTTAGCGATGATCAGCATATTGTCAATATTTCGTTCAACGGACGCGCGAAATTGCCACATCTGCTCAAATTTTCCAAAGATATTCCATTCTTGATTTAACTTAAGCTGTTATGCCAATATTTTTCAGCCAGCTTTTTTCAAATAGGTAATTTTTCCAAAAGCAAAATAAATTACAGAAAAGATTACAGGGTTAAACAGCCTTAAAAATTCAGCTATGTTGGTTATACACAGAAATACAACAGAGGGTTGTGTCTCCGCTTTTCGCAAGCGATGAGATTCACCACGCGTGACACGTGATTCACCACGTCCAAATATCACAATCCACGGATAGGTACCGGCGTGTTTGTATGGGACTTAGGCTGTTATGCCAAAGTAAATACAAATCTTTACCGATAACTGTGTTATCGATTAATTTATAGAATTCTAACAAAGTAATATTGCATTGTCATCGGAGTTATACATGTGTGCAAAATTTCAGCTCAATCGGACACCGGGAAGTGTATCAAATTTAACTTGCAAGATTCCATTACAGACAACAAAAGTGAAAGTAAATAAAAGCTTATAAAAAGTATAATCCTAATATTCCCTTTTCACTTCTCTGCTATTTCAACTCTTCTTCAAAACTTTTTATACTCAGAGTGCTTTGCACACAGAGTATATTAACTTTGATTGGGTAACGGTTGGTTGTACAGGTATAAAGGAATGAAGATAGATATAGATTTCCATATATCAAAATCATCAGTATCGAAAAACAAAATTATTGAGTCATGTCCTTCCGTCCGTCCGTCCATCTGTCTGTCCGTTAACACGATAACTTGCTTAAATATTGAAATATCTTCAATATCATATTTAGTACAAGAGCTTATCTGGACCCAGAATAGATTGGTGCTGAAAATGAGCGAAATCGGATGATAACCAAGCCCACTTTTTATATATATAATATTTTGGAAAACACAAAAAACCTTATTATTTTGTAAATAATACACTTAGTATGTTGAAATTTGACGTGTGGACTGACATTGAGACTCCTGATAAAAATATGAAAAAAAAAATTTTAAATGGGTGCGGCACCGCCCACTTGTAATAAAATAAATTTTACAACTACTATTATTCATAAAACAAAAATCGTTAAACCTATCGTAACAAAATTTGGCACTATAAGGAATGCTTTGAAGAAAAATTAACGAAATCGGTTAAGGACCACGCTCACTTTTATATAAAAGATTTCTAAAAGGGTGGTAGACGAATAAAAAAGCTATATATTTTCAAAAAAGAGCTTTATATCAATAGTGTTTCATTTCCCAAGTACATTTATAACAATAAATAGGAAAAACTTCAAATTTTAAAAAATGGGCGTAGCGCCGCCCCTTTTATGACTAAGCAATTCTCTATGTTTCGGGAGCCATAACTCGAAGAAAAATTAACGGATCATAATAAAATTTGGTACACGTATTTTCCCTATAGCAGAAAATATTTATAGAAAAAATGGACGACATCGGCTAAAGACCACGCCCACTTTTTTAAAAGGGTCGTAGACGAAAATAATAAGATATATCTTTGCGAAAAAAGCTTTGTATCAATATAATTTTACTTTCTAAATTGAAGTGTAACACTAAATTGGAAAATACTAAAATTTTTGAAAATGGGTGTGGCACCGCCCCTTTTATGACTAAGCAATTTTCTATGTTTCGAGAGCCATAACTCGAAGAAAAAATAACATATCGTATTGAAATTGTGTACATATGTTTTCCTTATAGCAGAAGTTATTTCTAGTAAAAATGGACGGGATCGGTTAAAGACCATGGCAACTTAGATATAAGACAAATTTAAAAGGGTCGTAGACTAGAATAATAAGCCATGACTTAGCAAAAAATAGTTTTGAATCAATGATATTTCACTTATCAAGTTTTGTTGTAAGAGGAAATGGGGAGACATTTTTTTTTAAACGGGCGGTGCCACGTGTTATGTGTAATTATCTGAAATTAAATGTACAATTGAAGCTCACGCTGAGTATATAATGTTCGGTTAAACCTGAACTTAGACACCTTTACTTGTTTTTGCTATTTTTTCGCTCTTCCTCTTTCCCGTAATATTTTCCGAAACAATGTAGCAGAACCACAGCTTGGGACCGGGGTTAGGTTCAATAGCTTCCCAGAGCAAGAGGGTAGCAAGAGCAGTTCAGTTGCAAGGAGCGAGGCACGCAGCATATTAAATGGGGCTACATTGAAATGACTGCCCTTGGTCGGGGAAAAAATTCCGAGTCGCCCCGGTACATAGAACCGGCTGCCGTTCTGAAGTACAAAGTCGCAACAAAATCCTCAATTCGCTTGCCGTCAGCACTTGGGGAAAAGCTGAAGAAACGTTGTTAACCACGCACAAAGTAATTGGCAGGCTGCTTATGAGCTACGTGTCACCAGTTTGGTCGCCTGGTCTTAAAAACACAAACCGGAAAAGGCAGAAAGCCTGTCAAGATGCTGCTATCAGAACTGCCACCGGATGTCTCCTTAAGACCACCGAACACACCGCCTACAGTGAGGCCAAAGAGCATATTAAAGAGCACAACGAAATGCTGAACAGGCAATTTTTGCTAAACTCTCATAAACCAGGAAATCCTAACAAAAACTGCTTGATCTAGCCTCGCCTCCACGGGGTTAAAGTAACATATCCATAAGCATTATGAGGAGATACAGCACCTGCCAACACATCTGTTTGATTCAGATATACATAAGCTGGCCCTAAGCCAAATCCATACAGAAGCGGTAAAAGCCTTTGCCAGGACGCGCCCAGTAAAACTTGTTGTTAATATGCAATTTCCTACCCCTGCATAAGAAGAAAGCACACTACCAAGGAACACGAGTCAACGTGCTCAGCTTCCTTCTGAATACTGTAACAAGTTAAACTCTTACTTGTCCAGAATCAACCCCGACATACGTATATCCGGCATGCGATGTGTCACCACATGACACCAACCATCTTTTTAATTGTAATTTGGTCCGGCCCCCTTGAAACAGCCAGTTTCCGTGAACTCTCGTTAGAGGATTTTGATAACAATTTGTGAGTGAGTGGTCGTGCCCATTGAATGGGGCGAAGCACTGTTAACACAACAACATCTCCCTGCGATTATTCGAGACAAAAGTTCGTCGGAATGTATATGGCTCAATACGTTATGCTAGCGGCGTGTGTGACAGGCATTTGCTTGATTAGCTGCTTAAAATTTACTCAGAAACATCACTCATACTCACACCCTTCGCCGTTACAAGCCATCGCTGTTTGAGCTTTTAGCAGCGGAATGAAAAACAGAGACAATGCAAGTGAACACTTTCAAGCATTTCATTCACCCATCGCCTTCCGCGAGCACCTAAACATCTCGAACAGTTTAACTTGACCTGCAGTCACTGCTACAACAACAACAACCTGCAGTTAAGTATTTTATATTTATCTTATAAGTTGATGACTTCGGTAGCCTACTGTTATCTTGAAGACATTGTGTTCGCCGCCAACGTAGCTAAGTTGCTTTGAATCAATTCACCAGTCATTCAGTATCAGCGCCGGTTCAACTCTTTCAAGGATTCATCTACCAATTCTAACGGTGCTTTAAATACCACATACCAGTCACCTTTTCTGCCATCTTCAACACTGTCGCCAGATTGTACACCAGCCAACTGCTTACATGCATGTAAGTTGTATCCCTATTCCAGGTGTAGACGTGATGAAATTTCTTAAGACCTTGTTATAGACAGATTTGGTTATGTGTCCACCACCCCGGGGTTTGTAACCATCTATAGTTGGCAGTAGATTTACTCTTTTAGCATTAGCTTGTATATCGAAAAGGTATATTTAAACGTTCTCTGTAAGAAAAAATATGTTTTGTCGTGCCCTGTTTAGCATACCAATTTCGTCTGCAATATAATTTGCTTCAATGTTCCGGGACCCATATGTAGGGTATACGGTTCAGTGGAGTCATCTACTAAAGGTATCGGTGGCAGTTAAGTGTTGGCTCAGAAGTTAATCAGTAAAATCCAAGGGATTTGATGCCCAGTCGATGAAAATAAAGATCTCCTTGTGTTTTCCTATCCATTATATCTGATTTTGCTGCCTGTAACACATCACAATGATCTCATATATACAAATATGTGCTGACACCAGCAGAGAGCCACCTTCCGACTACACCAAATCATTTATGCCTAGAATGCTTACGATTAATTGGTTGTCCCTATGTTATTTGGTCCCCCAGCAATCTGAACTTCGAGGATGAATGCCAAGTTTTTTTTCCATTTAATTACTCGACTTATCGGATTTGGAGCTGAGTCTGTATTGGAGGGGCCGCAATGAAATCTCTTTCAATGCTACCTGCATCAGGTCACACAAAATTTGAGGGAATTTGCCTCT